>NC_140953.1:64672248-65127248 GCF_014529385.1 Adiantum capillus-veneris | reverse complement strand
GGAAGGGATGCGGCCCTAGCGCATTACCTTTCAAATCTTTGCGAGTCGCCGATAGTAGTTTTTCACAATTCCATGTCACAAGAGGGTTCAATAGCAACTTACACATTCAAGACACTATCACGCATCTTGGGTGGACCCGTGCTGCCCAAAAGTGCAGATAAAGTCATTCTTGTGGACAAAGTGTTTGCTAGAGATTGTTTTGGTTACTGCCTGGGCTATACAGGTGGTCGGGCAGCGTATTACTACACCTACACAGCAATGGCACTAGCTCTTGGTAGACAAAACCCAGATGAACTTTTAGAGTATGGCAAACATCTCATGATTCGTTACAAGGGTGACATGCAGTAAAACAAAATTGAACCTTCAAAATCTTGATACACTTCAAGTAGCAATTGTATAAGATCATGTATTATATAAATTTTGTACAATGTCATCCACTCAGAGTATCTTTCTCCACTTGTGATTCACATACACCATTGTCTCTCTCCACCTTCGTTGACTTTCACGAGCTCCGGAGTTGTTGTATGCCATTGATCTTTTAACTTTTTGTTGTTGTAAATGTCTGATGGCTTGTGCTGTTGCTGAATTTTCCAAGACTTCTTTTGCCTGCATTCGATGAATGATTCTACGATAGAACCATTCAAATAGTTCTCTCAAACTGTTAGCCTTAATTCGAGAGCCACCATGTCGTGTGTGCCTGAAATAAGCATTTCTCACCATGTAATGAGACTTTTCCATCCCTTGGGTATTCCATATTGCCGGGTTCCCATACTTTTGTATAAAATATGGTAAATGATTGAAGATGATGTCCTGGATATGAAAACAGATTAGTTAGAATGTTTTACACTCACATATTTGTACATAAGAGAGAATGAAATACACGATAATACCATGTAGTGAGTAATCTGGGTGTCTGTCCATGCTGTCTTGAATGATTTTTTCAGAAGGTTGAGATTCTCCTTGAACTTGTTCATATCACCTTGTGACCAGTCATCTTTGTCGCACATCAAAAATAGGATGTGTATTCATCGCCAAACCTCAGCCTTCGCGTTACGAGTAGTTGGTTCTTGGTCTTTGACTACAATATGTAGCTTTTTCTAGCTCTGATACTCTACCTTGCTAACATAAGATGTGTTATATATTTTTCCATGTTTTGTTAGCTTCGGATCTCTTGTACCTTGGGGTTTAGATAAAAACCTCCGTGCCTTCACCCCACCGATGGATGGTTTGCATGGGACATCCTTCTCAGCAGTTGATCTCTTTTCATCCCACTGGATTTTCACATTGCCACCATGAAGCCCCATATCCGACAGTACCATTTCTAAGCACTGCAGGGCTACTTGTCGTTCTGCCGAGTTCTCAATCTTCCAAGCAAACCTGATATATAAGTAGACCAATTTCTCCACAATTCTACAAAGGGCATGCATTGTACAAATGTGGACATTCACAAGTGGTATTTTCAAAACCGGTCGAAAAGCAGGATCCTCAATGTGACGTGTTGGAGATTTTCTCCACCACTTTGGGTCCATGACCTTTGTAGGCTCCATGCAGAACAAACACAGCGACTTTGCCATTGCACCCATTCCACAATTATACATGCACTTTAATGTTTTGAGGTCACCTGCAAGATGCCACTGAACTTGAAAGTCTCCCCTTCCATCTAGACGTAGTACCTCTCCCTGGTTAGTCTGTTGATCTATCACCTCCGGAATATTAGTTCGATGGAACACCCAATATAGAATCTCATGATCTTCTTTCTTTACCTGCAACACAAAATAAATGAGACTTAAGTAGATGTGAACATTTGAGCTTACCTGAGAATCTCGCTTACCTCAAACGCACCAAGCCACCATATGTTAGATTCTGATTGAACACTAAAATATTAAGGATCATCACTGGGACACTTTGAGAGGGCTCTATTCATTAAAGTAATAGTAACACGCTCTAGCTTTTTCTCTTTAACAAGCTCGCACTCATCCAGTTTTAACACAAAATGTAATACCCCTCGCGACTCTTCAAATGTGATGTTGTAAAACTCCACCATTCTCTTCTGTAATATCCGCAGGTCCATAAAAATATTATTGAACTCATCATATGCCATGTTTTCTCCATGGCCACTGTAAGTTGCTTTAATATGAAAGGGCTATCCAAGATAGTCTCCCTGTGCCTCGTTAAGCTGAAGCCTCTCTTTCCAAACACTTGAGGCTAATGGTAGAAGTTTGGATTTTATACCCTTCTTAACAAAGATGGATGAGACAGACTTTTGGATAGCCGAATATCCTCTTTTTCTTACACCAAGTGAATCAAGTGTGCCTTGTATCTCTTTTGCAGGCACTGAGTTCTCTGAAATAAAGCGGTCCACTACATTTCGTTGTAGGACCTTAAACTTCTTGTCATGTACTATATCTGCTGCCAGGCTTCTACTTATAAGTGGCTTCAATCCCTTTCCTATATTGGCTTTGGGATCAATGTTTTCCTTGTCAGGATAGATTGAATCTCTACATGAAGACAATGCATAAGTAAATAACAGAAAATTTGCTTCACTAACACTATTTAGGCAGATGAAAACAATGCATAACAAGAAAAAACAAAAAGATTACTTAACTAAGACAATGTAGTCAACCAAGAAGTATCATCTTAATGCTTGAATTCTTTTCTTGAGACCTCCTAATGCAACCTGCAATGTTTCAAGATTGCGCAATTTCTTCTTTCGGATACGAGCACCCAAGATGGTGTCCTTCATTTGACAACTTCGCACCTTTCCTTTCAGTTCTTGTACCTTTGTTTTATGTTGCAAAATGGTAACCTGATCTGTAGAATGTAAATGTGAAAGGCGAACAATCTCACATTGTTGAGCTTGGAGAATGCCCTTGTAAGTTTCAACTTCTCTTGTAAGAGATTTACAATAACCCAGAAGGCCCTTTTCTCCATCACCAGCAAAGGTCAATAAGCTTGTAGGATTGACAAACGGTGGAGACGCATTAGTCATTGGATTCTTAGGGTAGAGAGAGCCTCTCATCCAGATATCTATGTGTTTAGCTCCCTGAGCTCTGAGCGTGTCTATGGAAGCGGGAGGTATATGTGTGTTTGTTTTACTACGCTTAATCAATGGTTGGTACTCATTGTCCAAATCAATGTGAAGGTGATATTTGGCTCGTTTCTGGGTAACATTTGTGCCATTTGAGGAGTGCGCCATTAGCCAAATGTGCAGGTTTAATGGAAAGTGAATAGCGGCTGCGCCTTCGTCCCTCCATGTTAGCCTCATTCCCTCCATATTGACGAGGTTCATTCAATGCAACTTAAAAGAGGATTATCCTCAATCACTACGAACGAATGTTCAGAAGAGTAAGGAATCTACTTAAAGTACACTTTTTGAACTTTTACTATGAAAGAACCATCTCTATTATTTGCCATTTTTTCTAGAGAGAGAGTGCAAAAAATACATTTTCTTAGAAGGCCCTCCAAATGACCTCCGAAATTCCCTAATGGTAGCATCACAATTTACAATCACTTTCTTCGAGGAAGGGTCATAAAATTTGTAGCCTTTGGAAGTGTCAAAATATCCAATAAAAATAACTTCAAGACCAGTAGCATTAAGCTTTGTTCGTGTTTCTTTGGGAACATGAATATAAGCAATACATCGAAAGGTTCGAAAAATGAGATACAGAAAGAATGTCACCTGTCCATGCTGTGATGGGTATCTTACGAGAGGGTGCAATAGTATGAAGATGATTCTGAATAAATACTATTGTCAAAGTAGTTTCAACCCAAAAAACACGAGATAAACCACCAAAGACACAAGCAAAAGAGGGCAATCACACAAGATTAGAGAGACATTAACCACTAATTAGTTAAGATCTAGCTAATCTAAGCATCATAGGCAATCATAAGAAGCATGAGAGAGGCATAGTGAGAGAGAATGAATCATTAATTATTGTTAATCAAGTCTCATGAGCAAGGAGAAGCTCAAGGACTTCATAGCCACACAGCTCAAGAGCTCTCACCAAAGAGTGCTCTTAACAGATGAGCTTGAGAACCCTAATTAATTTTACACATTGACTTATATACCTAGGGTAAAAATATGCAATGTCCGGGCACCCAAGGCCTTTAGGCCTCCACCACTTACTGAATTTGCTACCTAGGCACACTAATTGACCTATTTTTTACAGCTTGGAGCTCCCATTGAGCCCGTAACACATTAAAATATTACAATGGCTTGAAATAGAACGGGAATTTATAATACATTACCATTTTGGGAAAATGTGAAAACTGTATAACTACAATCTTTACTACTTCTTCATGTTGAACTTCGATGTGCATCCATACGTCTTCCACCTTTAGTAGCTTCTTTTAACTGACATTGACTCAGTTAACATTCCCCCCTTCCAATTTTAGTGCCGTCCGCGGGCATTGTTGAAAAGTGTCCGTGAAGGCAAGGGAAGGTTTTTGATTGGTTATTGATGGGCTGATCGTCTTCATTGTTGTTGAATTTGTTGATGAGGTTCCATTTGCTGTAGGCAGATTCATTGGTCCAAATATGTTTGATATGAGAGATGATGTTGCATTTTTCCGTTGTAATAGCATAGTGAGGAGGCTTCTGTTTATTTATGAAAAGTATGTACAGCAGAAGTAGAATGGTGAGGTTCTAGATTAGGGTCTAATACCTGGATGATCAAAGGGAAAAAACCCAGTGGGAAAAAAGTGCCTTTGGGATACGTGCATTATTGGAGTACTCGTTAGCATGGAAAATATTAATTAAGTACTCTAGGGATTATTTTTTTGATAGATATGGAATTAAAAAATATGATATCCGTACAAGTTTACTGGGCCGATGCCAATTTGCCAAGGTCAACACCAAGCAATTGGGGAGCATTGGGTAGTCACCAAGCCTCCTATTCGCTCGGTGTTGACTCCACCATTGCATGTACTGATTTTAAACCCAAGGTCAGTACCAAGTGATAGGGAATGTTGGGCAGTCCCCAAGCATCCTATTTGCCCCATATTGACTCAATTGTCCTATGTGATGACTTTAAGAGCAAGGTCAGCACCAAGCGATAGAGAACATTGGGCAGTCTCCAAGCTTTATAATTGCCCAGTAGTGACTCAATTATATTTTTGTAATCACATCGCCATGGTCTTCATTGTTGGTTACACCAATGTCAGCACCAAGCAATAGGGAGCATTGGGCAATCCCCAAGCTTCCTATTTTCTTAGTATTGGCTTCACTAAATTTTGTCTTTTGTTGTTTCTTATCATTCCCCAAGGTATTTTTGGTCACTTGTAACGGATTTAACATCCAAGTCAACACCAAGCTATGGGGAGCGTTGGAAAGTCCCCATGCTTCCTAGTCACTCAGTAGTGACCCCACTGTATGACTTGTTGGTTAGCATGACATTGGTTTGTTGCCTGTTGTAGTCCACTCAAGGTGCATAGGTGGGAGCAAAAAGAGTGTCTAATGCATATGTCCAATAATGGGACATCCTATTTATGCATACACAGAAATGCATGGAAAACAATATGCTGTGCAAGAAAGATTTTGAGGGGTTCTTCAGAAAGATGGTGTATCTATAAAAGCATATGACATGGCTTTGCAAGATGGCACCCCTTTAAGAATGGTTGTCGTTTATGAGGATATGTGCTCTCATCTTACTGTGCACTATGCGTGAGTGTTGGACTCTATGACACTCCACCCAAGCTAATAAACTTTGACTCTTATGCTCATCTTATCCAGCATGAGTGACAAGATTTAGATATGCTCAACTCTACCAACTTGAGCGTAAGCCTAATAATTACGACTCTTAGCACATAGTTTTATATGACTTGAAGCTTTGGGACTAATGCTTTGCTCATTTTATGGCTCAGCATCCCGACTCTGACTATGCCAAAGAGTGTTTTTTGCACCCTGGCGACTCGTCACTTTACATTCTTGAGCTTACTACAAACATTTCTTCGTGTAAAAGTAAGCTTGAGTCCTCAAAAGAGGATTAGTGAAGGACCAAGTTGGCATTGAAGGTTTCTTTTGCCATACCTATTTTATCATCTTCAAATTTGCATTGTTGGTTGGGTTGTCCTTCTTTGACTGTGAAGACTCCATTATCTGTTTCATTCTCCAATTGGGCCTATTGTAAGAAATCTTTGATGTTGTTGTAGGCCTCTATTTATTGTCGGCATTTGGCCTTTGACTCGGTTCATTGGAAGACTTAGGAATCCAAATCTGTTGATGAAATTGGTTTTTCCATTGTTAATTTTGCTTTGCTCTATGTCTTGTTGAGTTCTTGAGATCTTCATGCAAGTCTGTTGTAGCTGCAACTAGCTTGTGGTTGACAGGTAGCCAAATCTTTGTATATCTTGTGTAGAATCCATGTCTAAGAGAAATATTCTTTGAGATTCGTCTTTGTTCTGTATCCTCTTCAGAGTTATGGTAGACTTTAGCATCTTTCAATGTTGTTCTATTGCATACCTGCTTCTTAGGTATCCTAGTATATTTTCGAGGTTGATACCTTGTGGGCCTTCTTTCTTGGGAGGGACTTGACTTCACTTCATATGCTCTAACCTGTGGTTTTGGTACCCATATCTGTCTGTTACCTCTATAGTACTCCTGTTCCTTTAAGCTCCATTCTGATGCTATCCATCCCATGTGTTTGTCTTTTTGTGTTGATTTCCCGTCTTTAACCCAAATCGGATCACTGAGTTTGACTTTTCTGCTTGAAATAAACACTTGCTTGACTTTCCTTTGCTTTCTTGAGTACTTTGATTGATATGCCTTTTCTTTTCTGGGTGTCTCCTTAGAGGTTTCAATTGGGTCAGTGATTGACTTGAAGTTTTGAAAGCCTGAATTGCTTGAAGAAGCTTATCCACGAGGGTTCTTTGATGTAGAGACATATGATGTCACACCTTTTGTGCTAGTCGGTGGAAGTTCCACTTTAGCTTTACCTTTGTATGCAAGATTTGTCTTTGATTCTTGTGACTTTGCAACTGTGAATTTAGCATTAATGATACCTGTAATTGTTGCTTGCTACCACTTGGAAAAGAAAGTATTAGCATTTTATCTTCTTTGTAGGCCTTGCGTTTATCTAACCATTGATGTCCAAGGATGACATCTGCAAGCATGTCTTTTAAAGTCTTCACCTGAAACTTTACCTGCTCTTCATGATTTTGGATGTTAAGGGTAGCAACCATTTCTTCTTGAGTTGTAGCCTTACCCATGTTTTCTATGCTATTTGGCTTGCCCTGAGTAATCTCTAGAATTCTTTGAATGTTGTCTACAACCATATTGAAATTTAATTCTTTATCTAGTAGAGCATTGCATATGACACTTGCTCCTTTTGTACTGCTGAGAACTATAGCTATTCTCATTGCTAGTTCTATTGAAGATCTTTGTCTTGCTTTTTCCATGGTCTCATCTTGATCTAATTGTGTCTCTGTGGAGGATAACTTGAGACTATGATTTCCAATATGACTTTCATCAATTGCTTTAGCTGGCATTGTTTGATTGATCTTTGGACTTCCTATTGCTTCCTGGTTGTGTGCAACCTCGTTCTTCTTAACTTCTGGCTTTGGTGGTATTCTCTGCTCAATAGCTATCGTGGTTGCTCTTTGCTCTTTTCGATCTGCACTTGATATTGCCTAATTTGCTTTAAGTTGAAATTCTGCTCGATGGAGAGGAATCATCTTCAATAATATCTGCTTTGATATAAGTCTCCATTTTAACTATGCTTGAGGACTTTGTGTTGTCGTCCCGTACGTGATCAGTCTTGGTCTTCATTCATTGTTGTCCGTGATGACTCCGTCATGTTTGCATTTTGTATCTCTAACATCTTATGGGCCATCGGCATTCCCATTATGATGTCATCTGGCATATCTTTTGTTGTGATCACATAGAATTGAACTATGATGATCTACAAACTTACTTCAATGGTGGTAGAGATGATTTCCAAGCATTTTGCTCGTTCGTCTCCTGATATGCTCACAAATTTAGGAGCATCTTCTAGCTGTGGTTGGCCACATCTTTTCCAAGTGCAAAAAGACATGAGGTTCTTGTCTAACTAAAAATCAGCTTTACTTCTCTTGACAGCTTTACTTCATGTTCACCAACAATGTTGCACTTGATCGTCTTAGGATTTGTATCTAAATTGATTGCTTTTACTGTGGCAGCGTCCTTTAAATGAGCATTATCTGCATTTTCTTTGCTTTGATCACCTGCTTCAATCAATGTTGGCTCCATTTGTTGTAATACTGCACCTTTTCCTTACAACTGTTGAGCATTGTCTACCTGCATCTAAGTAACTTTTAATCTTAAAAGATCCAGTTTACTTTTTGCCATAATCTGTCTTTTTGGAGGAGATTTTGGTGGTGACCTTTGTGTAGCCTTTTGGACTTTAGCTCTCATTGATTTTGACTTTTTTGCTACCTGTTCTGGCAGCTTGAGGCTTTGCATCATCTTCAGATAGTCTTTGACTTCAGTCATGCCATCCATAGGGGTTTGTACAAGGTCATGATCTTGTTGATATTCATGACCATGTGCATCTTGATATGCATATGTGAGCTTGATCACATGTAACTGTTTGAACACTATTGGATTTGTTGGCTTTTGACTTTGACTCGTGGAGATCATCTGAAACTTTTGTCCTTGATGATCTTCATAACTTCCAACAACCATATGATCTTTCAATGGTTTCTGCTTTGAAGAGGTCTGTTGACTAGAAGCTCTAGGGCTTCTAATTGGTGTAGCATTTCCTGGTACATAAGATGATCTTGATGGATTTATAGCTCCCCCCTTCCTAGTGTGATCACTATAGCGTGCTTCATTGTAAGAGTTCAAAATTGTGTGGCTCTGATTTAGTCTCACCTTCTGGGACTATGAAGGCACACTTTGGGTAGCACTATTGATGTTTGGAATCTATAAACCTTCTACATAGTTTCCTTTGTATCTCCATGAAACATGACAAATTATTCTCCAAGTCAAGCTATAAATAGCATTCTCTTTGCCCTGATATTGTCTATCCCATGGGTCTCCCATGATATGAGCTTCTGTGGTTTTAGGACCCAAGGCATCATAGATGCTAGACTCTCATCTATATCTACGACTGTTTTGGTCAAAGTATATGCTTGTTTGGTCACAACATCGAAGCTTGATTTTCGATGGAGGAGAGTTTGGCTTTGAGCAGATTTCTGGGTTCACTCGAGTAATATCCTTCAGCTCTAGAGAGGATGGGCTATAATAGATTCTTTCCTCTGAAATGAATCATCCTTTCCGATCTATCACTGGGCGCACATCTATGAGTTGGTATGTGGGTCGTTCAAACATTGGTTGATCCTTTTTGCACAATTTTCCTTTTTGGTCTACATAGTGTGCATATAAATTATGTGTGCCATAGAATGCTAACAGCATTCTGTTTGATGTGTCCCTTAGACTCGTGAATGACTGCACACTTGTGGCATTGGATGCAAAATCATTTGCAAATCTAACAGTCTTTTCAACATTCGGTGGTACCTTGACACCTTGACCAAATTCATGCAGGAATTTTTTGTTCAAGGATCAATTTTAAGCTTTTCATGTGCCTGTGCATCTTTATGCTGATTTTGAACTTATAGTGTTTCTACAGGTGCTTCTAATGGTAATGCAGAATCATCTGATTGCATTAAAATTGACAAGTTAAATGCACTTACATCGAGATTCGCATTTCCAATTTTATGTACCTTGCTTGGCAGTTGAAGTATCCCTATTGTCAGGATCTCTTGGACAATCTTCAAAAAAATGTCCGCCTTTTCGTCCACAATTTGAGCAATATGCCATGACTGGTGGTATTTCAAATGGCTCTGTCATGTGAAGCTCTACCTGAGGAGCCTTTGTTTCTATGTTTGCCAAGTTGTCGGCATCTTCTTTCAAAACACTGAGCATCAAGCTGTAGAGTGCTTCATCTTGACCTTTGTACTGTCTTTGGCTTGGTTTCCCAATTAGATTAGCTTCTATTGGTTGATCTGTTGGATCCTGCAACTCCGGTTCTTGATTATAGATCTACCACTGTAATCCATGTACAATGACCCTGTTTGCTGATGCACCAACTGTATGTTTTGCTGGCTTGTGGAGAATTCTACATAAACACTTGGGTTGATTTTTTGCACCTCTATCTGCACTTCATCTTTAAGCTTGCAATACCTGGCTCCACTGAAATCTGTGATCTAGGAGTTATCTGAATCTGGCTTTACTCTTATCAATAGGATCTTGGCTCCTGTGTTGCTTTTTCTACTCATCAAGTATCTATGGCTTCTGTATCTGTGTGTACAAAAATTTATCCCAATTGTAGTCACATAGCTGCAGAATTTGGTATGTTTGCAGTTGCACTTGTGTTGCCACTGCTACTAGCTTGCTCTGCTATACCTGAATTCTCGGCTCGACTTGAGTCCATGTCGAATGGTTCTGTAAAAACTGTCACCTAGTAGATTTTGGTATTGATTAGCAGAATTTCTCCTGCTCGTAGTAGCCTAATCTGCAATCACTTAAGTCACTGTTCGCCGACGGAAACCTAATTTTTAATGCAATTGCTTGCACTTGCCAATTTTTGCATTTTATCTGCCTCTCAAATGCTTTGAGTTGGTCGATTTCTCACTTTTCTCAGTTGTTTTCTGCTTCACTTTGCATGGTGTGCACGGTTTGCGGTGTTTGCTCGATGTGCGATACTCTTCTCGGCTTTTTCGAGGTTTGTTCGGTGTGCGGTACACTTTTCAGCTTTGCTTTTTACTTTCTTGCCTGTTTTTTACACTTTCTGCGACTTACTTTTTATTTTTTCTATTTATTTTGTGAAATTTTGAATTTTCTATTTTTCAGTCTTTTTATGATTTTTTTCGAAAAAAATTGATTTTTAAGAATTTTTTTTTTAGAATTTTAGAAAAAAAATAATTTTATGGAATTTTTCATGGTTTTATGATTTTTTTTACTTTTTCCGATTTTGATTTTTTATAATTTTTTGTAATTTATCTGTGAATTTTTTATTTTTAAATGAATTTTCTATGAGTTTTTTACTATTTTTTTGAACTATTTGTGTGATTTTTTGCTTTTTAAGACGTTTGTGAGTTTCTTTTTTGTGAATTTTTATGTTTTTCTATGTTTTGAAAATTTTCAAATCTTTTTGTGATTTATTTTTTTACTAATATACAAATAAATGAAATGAAAGTGAGAAAAAAAGGAAAAGAAATTGAAATGAAATGTATAGGGAAAAATGAAATTGAAGTGAAATGAAATGAAAACGAGTTGAAATGAATAAAATTGAAATGAATTTAAAACAAATGAAAACGAAGTGAAATGAAATTAAAATGAAATTGAAAAGAAACAAAATGAAATGAATAAAATACAAAAGTCAATGACACAAAAAAAAAGCAAAAAGACAACTCCCAGCAGGTACGTTGAGAAAAGACAGAAAGAAGACATGAGAGGTTCCCTTTTTTCTTCTTCTTCTACTTACAGCTGTGAGGGTGTGTTCACGCATGTGTGTGTGTGTGTGGAGTGGTTGACGGTGTTCACGTGCACAGAGAAGGGAGACGAGCGAGAGAAAATTAGAGAGAGAGAGAGAGAGATGGTGTGTCCACGTAGTTAGAGAGAGAGTGAGAGAGAGGGAGAGTTAGAGAGAGGGTGCGTAGGCCGGAGAGTGTTCACGTGCCACGAAGCGCGAGAGAGCATCGGTAGCGGAAGAAGAAGGTAAAACAAGATTATTTTAACGTCGTAGGAAACTATCCCAAGAGACCATAAAGATCTATCCGCCGAAGAAAGTTCATGCGCCGAAAGGCACGCTCGAGAGCCGAAAAAACCCGAATTTAGTCCGACAAATAGCCGAAACGCTAAAAATCACCCAAAATTCCAAAAAATCCAAAAATTTCTAGAAATCCTAGAAAATCATTGACAATCACAATCGAACACTTCCGACATGCGAAAGTACACAAAAAATTACAGTTTTTACCGAAAATGCATTTTACGACACAATCATCAACCCGATCTCCGGAAATAGCAAATCGCTCAAAATTTGGCGAATGAAGGCCCAAATGCGTTTGAAATCAAACCGTAAACACACATTCAAAGCAGCTTGTAAACATCCCAAGATATCAATTTTTATGAAATTAAGTAAAAATTAATGAAAAAATTAGCAAAATACTATCAAAAAGTTGTAAAAATTATCCAAAAAATATCCTTTTTTTTTAATTCTCCACACATTGGGGATTAGTGCAGCCAAACAAAATCACAAAAATCACATCAATTCAAGTGCCAAATAATTTCATCAATAAAATCAAAACTAGGCAATTAAACTGGTAAAACTACCAACAAAATTAAAACTAGGCGATTAAACTGGTAAAACTACCAACAAAATTAGGTCAAAGTTTGACGCAATTGAAGTGTGTAAATCCTTGTTTTGAGCACAAAAACGCAGAAATTAACCATAACACACATCCATTATGCAATCAAAATTTGAATCAATCATGCAAATTAAACTCTTTTTAGACACACGCACACTAATAAAATTAGTAGTTTTTACCAATCTTTAGGTGCGCACACAAAAGGGTTAAACTTATCGAATTTTCAATGTGACTTCACAAATCATTAGTTGGACATGAGCACAACATAAATCAATCATCACAATTGAAAAACCATTAAGCACACATTGGTGCCCAAACATGGGCAAAATAGTGCACACACCTAAAATTAGGCATACACACACTCAATTAGAATGCACGCATACTTGAAATTGACCATCCAAGCATGCAATTAACTCAATTAGGCACCCAATTAGCAATCTACAATCACCAAGTAGAAGTTGAAACTTGTCAAATTCATGCGCCACCAAATCTTAAAAATTTCTGCATTACGACGGCATGAAAACGAACAATTGAAATTTTTTCCATCCAACATAGCATCAACATTGCATTGCATCAACATTACATTGCATCATGGTGGGATTTCTACATAATTCTACACATCCTTATATTATAGGGAGGTTGAGAATACCACCTTGATTACCTTTCCATTGAAGATCAATTGAATGGTCGAATGCTCCAATCCTTCATAGCAAATTAGTAAGCTAGCAAAAATTAGTCAAATTAGCAAGGGGTTAGTGTGAAATTGGAGTGTGTAAACCACAATTGGCAAGATACGGTGACACATTAGGGAATTATGAACACATCACTTCATGCATACACATCCAAAATCCACAAAAACATAAACACACAAGTGAAATTAGTAGTGAAATCAGTGAGGGAACGTATTCGATTATGCCACAATTACACTAGCGTAGACCATCGTCCCTGGCAACGGTGCCAAATGTTGGGGGTCCCATCATTGCATAACTCCAATTACCAACAAACGTATCAATCCGGAGGGATGAGCTACCCGGCTAGGGAACGAAAACACTCACACGATTAGTGAGCTAATCATGGCAACACAAATGGTTAACTCTATGAAGTGAGCTTCTCGGCCTATGGAGGAGCTAAGCCACAATGAAGGGCAATCTCCACATCCACTACTCTTTACCTTTAATCAACCCAATCACACGCATTAACGATTGCAAGATGCACACAACACTAATCATCTCAGCAACACACTAATCACAAGCACACACACATAGATCTATCGATCAACACACTCTAATCAAATCTACATGCACACAAAAACAAGAGAGGGAAATCACACAAGATTATAGAGGGATTAACCATTAATTAATTAAGATCTAGCTAATTTAAGAATCGTAGGCAATCATAAGAAGCATGAGAGAGGCATAGTGAAAGAGAATGAATCATTGATTAGTGTTAATCAAGCCTCATTAGCAAAGAGAAGCTCAAGGACTCCATAGCCACACACCTTAAGAGATCTCACCAAAGAGTGCTCTCAATAAATGAGCTTGAGAATCCTAATTTCTTTTACACACTGCCTTATATACCTAGGGTAAAAATATGCAATGTCCGAGAACCCAAGGCCTTTAGGGCTCCACCATTTACTGAATCTGCTACCTAGGCACACTAACTGACTTGTTCTTTATAGCTTCGAACTCCCATTGAGCCCGCAACACATTAAAATATTACAATGGCTTGAAATAGAACAAGAATTTACAATGCGTTACCATTATGAGAAAATGTCAAAAATGTGTAACTCCAATCTTTATTGCTTCTTCATGCTAAACTTCAATGTGCATCTGTACGTCTTTTGCTCCTGTTAACTTACGTTGACTCAGTTAACAACATACAAGGCTTGGCAAGTTTTAGAGGAGAATTTGGAGCTGAATCAAAACGAAGTAAAGCTATCTTAAAAAGGCAACTTTACAAACTCACTATGCTTAAGGGGGAAGGCATAGCCAGTTTGGTCAATAGGCTTAAAAGCATGATCACACAGTTGACCTACATCCAATGCAAAGTAAAAGAAGATGACAAAGTTACAGTCCTCCTTAGTGCACTTCCTTCCAGCTATGACCATATAGTCACTATTCTTTACGAAAAGGAGCCAAATCCATCTCTTCAAGATGTGGTAAGCTCGCTTCAGATAGAGGAAAAGAAGCAAGAAATTTCATCTACACCGACAAATGGAGCCTTTGTGGCAAGGGGCCATAGATTTTATATCACCTTCTAGCGTTTGAAAGTGCTACGACTGTGGTAAAATGGGACATATAGCTAAGGATTGTTATATCAATAAATTTTGTAGCAATTGTGGCAAGAAGGAGCATCCTCCTTCTAGGTGTTATTCAAAGGATCAAGGTAACATCAACAACATTAACAACAAAAATAAAGGCAAGCAGCCAATGAAAGGATCAGCTCATATAGTCAAAGAAGAAGAAGCTGGGGATGAAGGGGAATTTTATTTTGTTAGAGATATACTTTGAAGATTCATTTCTACTTTCTCTAGTTCAAGGGGAGGTATTATTGTCATCCTGTTTGGATAGTTCTTGTCATCTTTAGTGGATAGGGTCATCCTGCCTGGATAATTGGGTCTTCATTATATATTACATGCCCAACAGGAGGATTGAAAGGTGGGCATGGGAACTCCTTCTACACCAAGCGCAAATTTTAATGTGATACATAATATATGTGTGTGTTTAGCTACTCTAAAAGGCCACCTGGAGATGAGAGCTGGCCGGATCTTGCTGACAAATATTTGTATATATATCCCTTTTTTATGCTATGGAAAATAGATAATGGTTTGCACATTATGTTCTATTGAGTGTGAGTCTTTCTCTCTCTCTCTCTCTCTCTCTCTCTCTCTCTCTCTCTCTCTCTCTCTCTCTCTTTCTTGTGTGTAGCCATGATTGTTCAAAGCCTAAAACCACCTTGAGCTCATTGCACCCATAGTCAATCCACTACAATCCCATCAATTTCAACCTGTTTCTAGCTGAATGTAATCTCCAACTTCATGCAAAACTTCTATAGTCATCTTACCCTTCATAGAAACTTCAATTACACATTGCCATAGCTCTCCAATCCCATTAGGTTCCTCTTCTCCAACCTTGACTGATCTTTTTCTTAATAGGATCCACCTTCAACCCATATGTGATGCCCTGGGAACTACCATGTCCGAATCCTCCACCCAACCTCCCTTTTATACCCTCCTAGCCCTAGGATCCCTTCTCGACTAGGCATCCGGCCCTTGGCCAGGGTCCTTGACCTCCAAGGTGGCCCTTGGGCTGACATTACTTCCCCTTGGATAAGTGTTTTCGTCCTCAAAACAACAAGTGGTAGTATCTTCGTAAGAACACTGATGTTTTCCTTATTGGCATCCCATACCCGAGCCCATTGTCCCTATGATACTTGGTGCAGTGAGAAGATTCAATGAAACCAAGAGCAACATCTTGATTTTCAACATTGTTTTCCTTTTGCAACCACCTATATCTAAATGGTAACTCAATTTATAACTCACTTTTGTACTTTAAAGGAGTAACCACAATCAAGAGGTGTCTAAAGACATAACTAGTTTTCATACTTTCTGAAGATACCAAAAAAAAACAAGAAAACCTTGGTGCAACTTTCCATGAAGTTGTGAGCCAGATTTCCATGGACAGAATAGGGAGTGTCCTCATGTCAGACTGCTAAACGTTTTGGAACACACAGAACTACATGTTTACCCCTAATAAAGGTTACCTGCCAACATACTTTGTCAGCAAACCTATTAAGTCCTTGACTTATGAAACTATTGAAACGGTATCCAACCCCACCACAACAGGTGTTCAAAGTTGAAAACCTTACTTAAGCAAATTCTAGAATAGGGAGAGAATCGCCCATCCAAAATGCGTTGGGCTAACGTATGCTCTTAACAGATCCTTTAGCAAAAAATACTTGTAAACTGCCCATCCAACACGGGATGAATAGCAGCAGTAAGAGTGAGGTGCTTTCCCCCAACCACCTACAGACAGTCTTCCATGATTGATGATAAACCATGACTCAACCATTGAGATACAGCCATAAACTCGATATGGAATGGAGACAACCAACTAGGTTGAAAGCAGGTAGGACTGGAGAAAGCTCATAGAGTTTAGACCATCCAACCACAGACACCCAGCCTGAGCCAGTACCTTGTATGGCAGGGTGTAAAATCGTAATAAATCTGTAGTAGAGATTTCACGTGCAGTGCAAAAAGGTGCAAAAAGAATAAAGTCCATGAATGTGTATGCCGCTCCAAATAAATCAATTTTAAACACTAGGGCCCATAACACCTAGTGTGCATGCATTTAACACAAACATTTTCAAACCGCAATTCCATGAGGAGACTTTCCACGGTACGTACGTGAAAGCCTTGCAATGAAAGTTGGACCATAACAGAATGTGAAAACTCAGTCACACCTAGGTACCAACCATGAGACATTTTTATTAATATAGAACACTTGGCTATTTGTAGAAACAACCATCCATTACGTGGTGGTTTTGCAGCATTTGTAATCGCAACAAGTCTATACTTAGTACCTGATAATTTTTGGCCACTAAAATTGTTCTTGATACTGTGTGCTCCAAATGGTCTAATAAACAGATGTGACCATCACGTAGGGATGTCATCACGACACATCATTAGAAATTAGGTGCCAGTGTCAGTCCTAGAGACTCATATTCTTCACATGTGGAATATGTCCCAAATAAGGATGGCCAAAAAGTGACATCCATCAAGTACAAGATGTACTTGTGTGTAGAGGTAACTGCAAAACACTCCGCGACAAGAGTGAGAGAGACCCTCATGATCATTTCTCCACAATAGCTAAACCGAACTCCTTGAGCTCCTAGACCATGTTGTATCCCATGTGATAACATGTGCCAAAGCAAACCCTACAAGTGGGTTCATAATATCATAATGCAGAAATGTATATTGGACACTATGACCCAACATACTTTGTTCCGACATGCCCTTGGCATGTCTCTGAAACATTCAATCGTATTTATACGAGTTGAAAAAATCAAACAAAGCATACTAAAAAATGGAATAGCACCAAATCAATAGATGCGTACCTGGATATTTGAACAGAATGTTCACTGACCCGTATTCAAATGCACAGGAGCACCTCACTGACCTGTGGAAAAACAAGCAACATTGCACTGGAAACCTTGGGTGTTGCCTTCGCAATCCAAACCCGTTGGTTAGAATCTATGTAGTCAAATCCCTAGGCAAGACCTTTTGTAGAAACTGCTCAGCTAGCAGGTAATGGTAGCCAACATAGTCAACCGTGTACAGAGTGATTGGAATCAACTTAAAAAGTTAAATTTGTCCGCTACCCCGTGGTAGATTATGGGCTTCTTTCCTTGAAAGTAGAACTGGAATAGATCAAACTATGATCCTCAATGCCTATGGGGAGAGTTAGCAATCACCCACCGAGTCTTAACCCAAAACAGTATGTCCATAGACAATTCGTAGTGCTATAGAGGGAGCCGGAGATCCACACAAGTGAAATGCCTGGCTCTTATGGATAGCCGTGTTGTCTCAACTGATTGTTGCATCTATACTCCGTTGTAGAGATCAGCTAATGGGAGTTTAAGTCTATCAAAAACTCAACTCGAGCATCGTATTGAAAACATGTAGTGCAAAATGACACTCTAAACATCCGGGATGGCAAGACTCTTGCTTGTCCATTAACGTCGATGTGTACTCCTCTAGGTAGATCTGTTTGATCTTGAGAACAATCACCCAAGGAATACCAACAATTGGGACTTACCTTAGATTTAACAATGGCTCTTAGCCTTTGTGGCTCATAGCCCAATAACAAATTAGTGTTTAATTGACAAACCGAGGAAGACTAATTTGGGTGGCATCTTGGCCACTTTCTAGTTGAGATTTAGAGCACCTTGGGGCAGGCTGACTCATGAGCAAAACATGTATGAAAAGCTTCTTTGAAACTTTTCATTATTCTTCGATGGAAATAAGAAAGAGAGAGAAAGAGATAGCATGCTAGGTTGAGGAATGTTTCTTAACCTATTATAGTGCGTACCCAATCCTTGTGCGCGTGTGCATCTTATGCCTGGGTTGCAGCTTATTCTATAAGCATACAAAAATTTGTCTGTATGACGCTCTCATCGAGAGAGGAAACAAAAAATACAAGTCAAATCTTGACCCATCTACCTTGTATGGGGTCGTGACTGTACGAGGATGACTTGAATAGGGCACTATGCCTGTGAATCGAGTCCAAGTTTTAGGTTCTTTTTAGTGTTGTTGTGCGTTGATAACAACCAAAAATCATGTCAAACAATCCAAAACTTATCTTGTCCTTGACAGAGTGTCTGGTGTTATAGCGGAAGCATAAACCAAAAAGTGATGGAGTTCATTTCACCTCGCTAGCAGGCCGTGCATGCAAAGTGGTAAACCCTTGGCGAGAGTGACGGCCTCAAAGGTGAGAGCCCAAAAACATAAGTGCCTTGCATTGGCTAGATTGGTAGGGATTCTATGAGGTGATATCCCTATTATGACAGTTCCCCAAACTTGTGTGCGAATGCCCTTGATTCCAAGTCAATGGACAGTATCTTGGCACAAGGGAGAAGCCTTGCTTCGTATAAAACTACCAAAGCATTTTGCTTTGCATATAATAATTTCCAAGTAAAAGTGAAAACATGAAAAAAAAAATTGAAAACTTTCCAACCTGGTCATTCGGATGTAACCCGTTGCCTGAAAATTCCAAAGAAAAATTCATTTGAATCTGGCTCCTTAGCCAAGTCTACTACACGAGAGAGAGTTGTCGCATGTATCATATACACCCTCAGGTATCATTTATGCTCATCTAGCATGTAATGAAAGATCATGCAAGCATAGACAAATCCCTCCCAAGTTTATATGCTCATAGCATATGCCAAACGTGGGAAGTCGCAATACAAAATTTGTCAATTATGGAAGTCGTGTTGTACATAAGTACTTCTATGCTCATAGCAAACAGATGCGGTTGTTAACATACAAATATAATGGCAAAAGCGAATCGACTGTGTCAAACACTTTCAGCTAAATGAGATGTCGAATATCGCAACATCTTGAGAATTTCAGAAAAGAATTTGTAATTGATGTATTCTCCGGCAGCTTTTAGTCGATTAGCAAGCCATGTCAATCTCCTTGAGATTCGAAAACAATGACGACTTGCTATGCTTTTGCATCAAATCGGTCCCACTGCTGTGCTCAAAACCATATAAGTTAGTACATGCCATGCATGATAAAATTCCTAATCTTGCCGGCCATGCTTGATCATGCCCATGGTTGACCTTGGCAAGCGGTATGCTAGGATGTAAGCATTTAAAGCACTTTGCCTAGCCCCAAAAACTTGCGGGAACAGAGGCAACCCTTGCTTGCCATGCTAAGAGTGCGAAGAGATCTGCAAGATTTCATGAGTTCACAGTTTAAAACGTGAAAGGAAACTTGCTTACCGATTTTGACATCCCGGTGGAACCTAGTCAGTGTAATCCCAACTCCCGTGTTGTCGACCTTTGGCAGGTTGCATGACTATGCATGCCAAGCTTTTCGTAGCCTTGTCGATATGCCTTGCTGAACAGCAAGCGTTGCTCAAGTGCATAAGAGCTTGTCCGCATGTCAAGAGAGATCCATGCCAATTGAGATGATTGAGCCGATCAAAAAATTGCAGATGTGCTGAAAGTCTTCGAAATTGCAGTGAATGCATGGCCACTTCTGGTATACTAAGCATGCACGGGGTGTGCATGCACCCCTAATGTGTCGAATGGCCAATCGTAGCAAGGTGGGCACGAGCACCCAATTTAAAGCATGAAAAATAAAATGAAAATATAAAAAAAAGGCAAGACCTGCCTGCTCAGTGATGGCGACGACGGCGCTCCAGCCTCATCCGCTACCCGGCGCCACAGGCCGCAAGAAGGGTCGCTGAAGAAACAAAAACAGCACCGCAAGCCTCGGCGATCCCATCAAGGGCAGCCTCGTCTTATCTTGTGCAGGTCGGTTGAGCAGGGCTCCCGCCTCAAGGGCCCGTTCCCATAGCTTAGAGCTCGTTCCCATAGCTTCCGATTCTGCCAGTAAAGGGATATTTCCTGCGTCTTCGACCTCTTGCTTGCATGCTCCATGCAAACATGCAAATTCCTGCTTGACCCTATCCTCCAAATCCGAGAGAAATAAAGATTTTGAGAGAGGGAGAAAGAGAGAGATCGATGCGTAGAGGGGGAGAGAGCTCCATGCCTTCCTCCTCCTCTCCACCTTGCTTTGGTACCAATGTGATGCCCTGGGAACTGCCATGTCCGAATCCTCCACCCAACCTCCCTTTTATAGCCTCTTGGCCCTAAGATCCCTTCTCCACTGGGCAGTTGGCCCTTGGCCAGGGTCCTTGACCTCCAGGGTGGCCCTTGGCCTGACACCATAGGCAACTGCCTCAAGCATCGAGATGGCATGGCTAGTAGGATGTTCTCAGCTAGCTTCTTTGTCCCGCCCTTTTTTATGTTTGTTCCCAAGAGCTTAGCTATTTCAGCTAAGTGAATCTTACCATCTTTAAAGAAAAGAAGCTCCTTAATCAAGGCATCTTTGAAACTTTCACAATCCCTCCTTGAAAGGTCAGTACTATCACACCATATGCATCTATCTACAAAGCCTTCTCTGTTTTGAGGTCTTTGCCCTGTAGATTGAAGTAATGGTTGTCCTTTTCTTCTAGCCTTGTAAGCTTTAACTTTAGGTCTTGCATCTCCTTTGACAATATCATCTATAATGTACTTGTCACTCTTCGAACCCACAATAATAGTCTTCATGGGGCTCTCATGAACAATTGGGGCTTGAGGAGGGGTAACTAGTATCTTGTCTCTCCGTTGTTGTCGCTTGGCTGGTAGTGAAATTGCATCTTCAACCTCATTCCAATTAGTCTTCAAGTCTTGTTCCGCATCCTTATCCTAAGTAGCAACTCTAACTTCTCTTGAATCTCTTTACCTGTATTCTACAAAAAGAGTTCTATGTTCTCTAAGTTTAGGGTAGTCTTTTCAGACCTTGACAATTGATCATATCGGCGTTCAAATTCCCTTAGCAGTTTGTTAGGCAAAAGCTCCTCTTTTGGCCAAACTACCACTCTGAAAAAGTCATCTTTGTTACCTTTCAAAGTCCTCCATGAGATACTCTTCCTTCAAGGATAATTTGGATGCTTCCCAAGTTCCCCCATGATCATTTCTAATACCCTTACATGCTCTTTGTTCTCAGGAACCACAACTATCTCAAAACTTTGTACCAGCTCTGCTTCGGGCACTCGATGCAACTCCATCTCCTTAACATACCCACAAAGATACTTTGTTACATATTTACCATTAAATTGCTCCAATTTCTTCACCACTGATTGAATTGCTTTGGTTGAGGAAAGCTCCCTTCTTTTAGTAGCTTGTTGCTGCTGCATAAACACCACAAAGGCTTGAAACATTTGCATTGTGACAAGATCAAAACGCACCCCTGTTTCTCTTGTTTCTCCATAGCTTTAAAATTTTGATTTGATACTTTCAATATAGATTTTGAACCCTCACCCTAGCCTACTTTCACGTTGGGTTTACCAAAAAATGTGTCAAGAAGTGCGTCGTGCAGCTAGGAAAGCGTCGGGCCTTTCACTGTGAGGATTGGTAGAAAAATCAAGCAATGCATAGATTAATTGAAGCTAAAAACACACTCAAAAAGACAAAAACTATAGTCATGAAATCTCCACTTTGAAAAAGAACCAAGATTAACTCAAAACTCTTGTGTGTGTGAAGATTGGGTGTATCTTTGCTACCAATTGCACAGATGCAATGCTCTTTCGACCTGTTAAAATTCCTAAATTGACGCTTTGATTCTTCATTGTGACCATTTCATGGAATCTTTAGAACTTCATTGTAGAAGCCTAATTAGTTATTTGAAGAGGGGAAACCCTAATTCGATGCCTCACAGTCTCAAACATGTTGTGGAAGCAGCACGGGAGTGCACTAGCACCCCAGATTGTAATGGTTGTATCTCCTTGATTATATGCCCAAATGAGATCATTATTGGCCCTATAAGTTCCTTCTCAACTTGAAAAATGATCGAACCATAATTGATGTGGAATTTGGAGCATTTTCTGCTACTTTTGATCATTTTATGGGCAAATTTAGTCCTTTTTTGCCCAAAAAAGCCCCTTTTTGTCCGTAAAATGCCCAAACGAGATGGGAAAATTTCCTATTTACGTGGAAAATTTCCTCTTTTTCTCAAATTTAATGTTGAACCTCATTTTCCCACTTGGTAAGCACTTTGGACATGTCTTTTATGTCTGCACATAAACCTTCTATTTTTGGTCAAGATCGCCCGCATTGAACTTTCTAGGCAAAACAAGCGTACGAACTTCAAAACAATTGACATTTGTACATTTCTAAAGAAAATTAAGCATGCTTTAATGTGGTAAAACAATCAGATCTGCCACGTCCCCGACCTCGCTTTCCCGGCAAGGTATGTATACACCTACAACTATGGCAACTGTTTTCACATATATCACACTATGTACATTGTAGTATTTGGTCCCACACATCAAAAACATTAAGAGTGAGGTAGATATTTTTATTTTTACATTATGCACGTGCCACGGCATGAAGATGTGTAATGCTTGGCGTTGATGTGTAGCTCTCGTCGAGCCTAGCACAATGGTGTTGTCGGTTCTCCATTGCGCGATGAGAAAACGGGGAGTAGCGCCCGGATGAAGCTCACGCTCTCCCTCTCTCTTTCTATCTTACACATAGTTGACAACATCTTAAACTTGATTATGATAAAATTTCTCCTTAAAAAATGACCTAGGTACCTTTTATACTAGGGCTAGCATAGGTTATACCTAAAATAAAGCTCAGAAGGGTCAAATGGCTTTGTATTTACCGTATCTGGAAGTGCCATTGCACCCCGACTTTTGTAACTAGACTAGCTACTCATACAGATGATGTTTTTAACCATAATATGTAGCATTTCAAAACTCTCAAAAAATAAGTCTTTGTTGAGTTGTGTCGTATTGTTGACCCACGGGTCAACAATTGCCTTTGTCTTGTGGAGGAGATTGTGGCTCCCAATTGGTAGGAGGAGGGATTGGTTGATGATTTCATCTATGACCTTTCAAATTCTTGAGAATTCTGTGCACCAAGGTGGTAGTTTGAAGATTTTGTATAGCTATGGGGATATCTCTCCCTCCGGTACTTATCTCTTATGATGCAAGGTTCACAACTCTTTAGGAAAAATTGTGGTCTTCATCTTTGTCCCATCTGCTGCCTAAAATTTACCAATGAATACATTTGTTGGTATCTATGCTAACTCCTCGTCTGTGACATTGGCTTTTTTATTCAAGGAGATGTCCGCGACTTTATTTGGAGTGGCTTTCCACTAAGTTTTGATCCTTTTGGTGAGGCATCCTCCTACTGAAAAAAGTCAATTGTTTAGGCCTAGAAATTGGTTGAGAAATTGTTGAAAAGTTGAAAAAACACATACTTCACCATTAAAAAAAATGAGCATTACTTGATCAAAACAATTCCAAATTTGAATAAACTTCACCATTGTGACTAGGACAACTATAGACCCTAGGTCAAATTGTTACAAGTCAATTATGGGTCAGAGGTACATGGATCATGATCCATGTTGGAACATGTATTTAAGAATCTTCTTACACCCTCTCATTTAAAATGGTATGGGGATGCTATGGTTGAAAACTTTTGTGACTTGGATCATTGGTTTGGACTCTAAGCCAGAATTTGGAAATTTTTCACAATCTTAGAGAATTTGGCACTTTTACAAGTGTTTTGATTTCACAATGACTTCAAATTTCAAGGTTAAGCTTTAGTTGGCATTTGAAAGCTGATGGCTTGATTGTTGTCTCAAAATGTGGAAAAGGTACATGGATTGTGATCCATGTTCGGCCACACCTAGATATCAAACTTTGGGGACATGTTCATATAACCTATCCTAGCACATTGGTTGAATCTTTTCAAATTTGGATTTTTTTTAAGGTTAAGCTTTAGTTGGCATTTGAAATCTGATGGCTTGATTGTTGTCTCGAAATGTGGAAAAGGTACATGGATTGTGATCCATGTTTGGCCACACCTAGATATCAAACTTTGGGGACATGTTCATATAACCTATCCTAGCACATTGGTTGAATCTTTTCAAATTTGGATTTTTTTTCCTAAGTATACCCAATTTCCCACTATATGGATCATATTTTTTATACATTTGTGATATCTATTTTTTGGAGCCAAGTTCGATAGATCCCCGTGTTGGAGCTATATAGAGAGCCCACACTTATGCTATATATAGCTAGGAGTCCCAGCTATATATGTGTACTCAGTGTGTGCTCTCCACACACTTTGGGGATTGCATATGATGGTGTTAACTCTCTCTCCTCTCATCTACCTGCACTCTTTCCCTCCAGCTCAGCATGGTATCAGAGCTGCGGAGCGCATGACCACAAAGACCATGAAGAGGAGATGTTTGTTCTCACAAATCATGAAGATAAAAGCCCTATACCTCCTCGGGAATTCTCTCATCTATCCTATGTAAGGCCATAGGCCTATGAGAAGAGAAAGGCCTTCACTATTAAAAGTGTGAATATCGTGGGCACGAAGCAGTACATCTCTCCCGCGATCATATCTGGGGAGCCAAAAAACAGCATTGTGGAGAAACCTACAGACAGCAGTGTAGAGATGCAAACTTTTATAATGGGCAGTTTTTCTGGTGTGCACATAACGGCCTGATTGGCTACTTGTTGCTTTATTTGGTAGCACACTTAAGCATATCCTACGTAAGTCCATAGGCCTGCAAGAGAAAGGATTTCACAGCATGTTAACCACCAGCATCCACTTCTAGTAGTCGGTGGTGGGCTTGTCAGTCCAATAGGAAAAGGGTAAGAGTGATCGCCAATGAGAGGCGCAATCTAACTGGAACATTCAAGGGTTAGTTGGCTAAGCATGGGCACCCAAGTGTGAATGGGAAAGATCATATAAAAGTCACCTAAACCTAAAAATTCCTCATTCTCTCATTTGGGCAATTGAAGGGTGCTCTTGCGCCATCTCCATCTTCTTCTTCATCTCCTTGTGTGTGTGTGTATGCGATGGAGAGAGAGAGAGAGAGAGAGAGAGAGAGAGAGAGAGAGAGAAAGAGAGAGAGAGAGAGAGAGCATTATGACGGCACGACGATGGCAAGGCGGTTGAGCGTGGCATGACGGTAGCTCCCTCTTCTTTGCGGCGAGGAATCCTCCATGAAGGTGAGCACAAGGAGGTCAGTGACACACCCTTGCTCTCTTGAGCTTGCTAGATTAGTTTGGTTGTGTGCTTGCAGCCATTTGTGGCTCGCACACAGTGTACGACAAGTCCCTTGCTTTGACACGTGCAATAGATGCGCACATTTTTGGTGCCGTTGCCGGGGAAATTCTGTGCATTAAGCTAGAATAGCACTCTATGATGTTGATTCTTAAAACTTGTCTGAGACTTCTTCCAAGATAGTGTCCAAGTAATCGCCTTGATTCACACTCTCTTCGATGGATACTATACTAGAGGTCTCTCCAAGTATGCCTTGGTTTGCTAGTATACGACCAGATCTAAGGTTCATATAGACTTGTGAAGCCCTAGATAGAGTACTTACCATCAGATTGACTTGTTATCAGTTTTTCCACTTGACTTGAGTGCAACTCCTGTCAAGCTTTCAATTCCTTGTCTGCAATCTGATTCTTGTATCACTTTTAATCAAGTTAGCTATTCTTTCGCAAAGACTGTACAATTTTTTCTAGCTATTGTGGTTGGTCTATGTGCATCACTTCAAATTGAGCTAAGTGAGTCAACAATTGCGACTTTCAAATTCTACTTTTGTAAAAAGCCAAAGGACTAATCTGCAACCTGGAAACTGAGTGAACTTGTACTAATTTGGATCCGATTGAACCCAAAATTGATCGGTGGCCTTGTATTATGTTGTTTTAACATTGTACAAGCTCAAAAGTTCAAACTTCTATCTCTGTGTCTCAGAAGTAAATAATCACAATTATTTACTTTTCTCAATTTTTTACACTTTTTGGATTTTTATGCCAAGTAATCGGCTTGTTATGGTCCTTGGACAAGTTTCACTAAGTTTGAACAAAATTTGTCCAAGTTATCAACTGTTTTGTATCCACAGACTCAGTTTTTGAGAATCTTGCTTAAGTCTCACTTTTGTGATCCAAATTCCACCAAATTTGATTTGTGTGGTCTACTTGATATGCTTGACCTTGTGGTATACTCAATTGTGCAAAAATGTCTAATTTTATAGCATATGTAAATAATCACGATTATTTACTCCTGGTATTTTTGTGCAACTTTTTGTCACAATGCTGACACAGAATGGTTAAGAAGCTCAACTTAAGCTCCCTAGCCAAGTTTCATCAAGTTTGGATAATCCCTGTTTAATTGATTAACAGTTTTGTGTCTGCAAACTGGCTTCACAAATTTGGCCACAATTTTCACTTTTATGATCCAAATCGTACCAAATTTGATTTGTGGGCTTAAAATGTTGAGTTGGTTAAAAGAGCTGAGGAATGGGACAAAAGTAAATAATCATGATTATTTACTTCTGATAATTTTTTGCATCTTTCTGGTAAACAAAGCATGTACACTTGTTTAACACTTCAATATAAGCCTCTAAGTCAAGTTTCACTAAGTTTGAACAATATTTTTCCAAGTCATGCTCAAGTTCTCGACAATAAGTACAGATTTCAATTTTTACCAAGGTTTTGGTCAGCTTCGTGATCCAAATTCTATGGGCCTTTACAAAAGATGTTTGTACACATGCATAGAGTCTTTGGTATCAACCTTGGTCACTTTTGAGCTGAAAGTAAATAATCGTGATTATTTACTTTTGGCCTAAAATAAGCACTTTTTCTAAATTTTTCAGTGGACAGCCTTTTTATGATCTATTTTAAGCCTCTCGGTCAAGTCAAAACTTAATTTGGCTTAAAATATCAAGAAACAGTAAATAATTTGAGTTTTTGCAAACTCTTGAAAATTTACCTCAAATGCGTCTTTATACTTATCCACTGGTTCATACAACTTTTAAATTATAATCTCCAGCTGGATTCACTGGTTGACAGTCTTTTGGTGTTGTTTCAAGCCGTAGACCTGAAATTTTGTAGCTTCACATAAACAACTCACAATTGATTCTTCTAGAATGAGCAATGTTCTAAGATCCCCCTCGGATTCTACTTACCCTACTCCTAGATTCTACTGAAATGGGGTTGTGGAAAGTGTTCACAAACACTCGTTTTCTTGTTTTCTATGGGTTTTTTAGCCTCGATCTTAAGACTTGTCTCGTCCATCAATCATTCTCAAAATCCTAATCTAATCCTAAAATCCTACAATCCTAAAAGATACTTAGCAAGTACAACATACTTCCAAGCTACCTCTACACAGCAAAAGACGACAATCTTAAGCTATGCGGTTTTAAAAAGAAATTTTTGACTCTAGGTGATCCTAGAGGAAGATAAAGGACAACTACACAAGACGCTCATGTTTTTTCCTAGTTTAGGTCTCTTCGTTCCCCTACAGCGGCGCCAAATGTGGGACGTGTGTCTAACCTAACTCCTATCTTATTGCAAACATAGCGAGAACCACGAACATAATTGTCAATCCATGAGACGAAGCTGACTCGACTAGTGCATAAAGGCTACAAGAGGATGTCAATCTCTTGGAAAACAACAGACAACTCGCATCTAACTCAAGCTACACTCAAATGACCGAAATCTGGTACCAAAAGCTAATCGCTAATCGGCAAACAAATTATAACCATTACAACATCAAACGACATCTAATCGTTACAAAACTTCTAGGACATGTTTATAAGACCTAAGCACACATGCTTATGGTCTCAAATCTCACCTTAGGTCAAGTGCAAAATCATAATTATTGACATCAGTGACTTTTCGACCTAGTCGTTTTTTATCCAGAATGCATCTATATGCTTAGCAATGATGCCCCAATACCCCTCCTATACCTATTTTATAATTCTTCAGATTAAATTTCTACTTATGATGAAATTAGGCCGTGGGTCGGCGACGTCAAAAGCTATGGATTACCATGAAATGCTTACGTCAATGAGTAGAGATTTTACCTGCGGTTGCAACGCAGCATACGGCACTACGATAACCAAGAAGGGATTAGGAAGCGCAAGAAGAAGAGAAGTGAGTGTCGCTAGCTCACGCTGTGTTCTATTATCCAAAAACTTACAAAATAGTAACAAAATTGGCTTTTATACCTTAGCCAAGGTTTTTGTGGTCAAAACAAATAATCTGGGAGCTTTAACTAAAGATAGGTTAATACAATCTGGAAGCTTGTAGCCCTGGCTCATCAATTACACTGTTTATCTGGAAAGTAGGAGTTACAACATTCTCGATTTATCAAAATAATAAGTGTTTTTACAATAAAAAACTTCAAAAAATGTTATCCGAGTTAGCTTGCTGCTAACAGATATCTACATCTAGCTACATTTTCATATTTGTAGGATAAGCCATATCTTGGAGATCATCTCTCTAAGATTGTACGTCTTCTTCTACTACAGAGGCTAAGTATGTTGCAACATCAAAAACCAGCAAGGAATCTATATGGTTGGGACATTTAGTGGGAGACCTAGACATTCAAAAGGTTCATGTTTTGCACTATGATAGTCAGAGTGCCATTGTTTTGGTAAGGAATCCCGTGTTTCACTCCAAGTCGAAACACATTGAGGTGAGATATCATCTCATTCAAGATGCACTGACGAATAAGCTCTTCGAGCTTGTCAAGGTACACATTATAGACAACCCAACAAATTCTCTTACAAAGAGCCTAACTATAGAGTGGTTTGCACATTGCATTAAGTTTATGGGTGTAGGTTGAGAAGTTTAGTTGTTGAGCTTCACGGTTGTACATACTAGATTTAGTCGCCACTTAAGGTTGCATTGGCCTTTAAGTGGGAGACTATTGGGTAAGGGCCACCACGACTGTGACCCGCATGAACACTCTCTACTGTAACTATCATATACATAGAAATAAAGAGACACTAGCTGGCATCTTACATTGTTGGCCACATCACTCAATTTATTCAAGGTATTCATTACTTTCTTTTAGATAACCTTTGGCTTACTTGTGAAGATTTTCTTACATATTGAGATGTTTTTCTAAGAATCCAGTACGATGGAGAAGAAAAATTCCAACTATATTTTTTATGATCTTATTTGATACAATTATGCTATGTTGTAAGAGTGACAAAGTTGATAGTCTTTAAGTTTTATTGTGCTCTGCATAATTATAGATGTTTTTGTAAAAATTACTACCATCGAGGGTGTGTCATCATGGAAACATGTTTATGAAAATTTGTATTCAAATAGAGATGTTTCTATGAAAAATCTCAGATACTACCTTGTTTCCATTTTTTTAGATCGAGAGATTCTTCCTTTGTGAGTGATGAAGGGCCGCTCGAGGCGCAACACATGGGGGTTGCTGGTGATCACACTACACCATATCAATTAAAAATATTCACTCAAGTCAAAAAATTCCTTTATATTTTGTAACATATATACATATACATATATATATATATATATATAACATAGATCCCTGGACTTGTAGAATCCTTAATGTGATGTCTAAGAGGCTACAGTTTGAATGATAACTCTTTTTCATTGTCATTTTTGTGTTGTATTTTCTACACATATCTATTTGTAAACTTGTCAAATTTTAGAGTTTTTTTAAGCTTTGTCTCTCCCTCTCTCTTTTAATCTTTTAAATCTCAACAAGAAAAAGAATGGCACAATTATTTATGATATTTGAGTAATATCGCTTTTCATCTCTCTCTCTCTCTCTCTCTCTCTCTCTCTCTCTCTCTCTCTCTCTCTCTCTCTCTCTCGCCATTAGCCTATTTGCGTAACCAATGGAATGGTAGGTCATAAACTGGGGGAACTTGTATTGACCCAAAATTTTTGAAGACATGCCAAAAGCGATAAAGGATCTCATCGGTAATCTAATTAGGAAATCATATTTCATGGGAAACGTGATTAAATCGCAAGTTGGAGCGCAAGATCTAGGGAAGAATGTATGTTTGTCAATTACCAAAATGCAACGTGTTATCGATTGAATACAAAATTGCTCATATGAAGAAGTACTTGTATCACCCAATTTCATGCCCTATAGGGCATGTTACCTAGTATCACAGCTGGTTCTTTTCGCAGCTGCAAATGCAAGTACTATTCTTGGACTGAATAAATTTGATTTGTTTGTTAGTAAAGCTTGGGTAGATAACTCTAAATACCTCCAAATATTTCATCCACGAGCATAGGGGTGCGGTTACCCCATAAGAAAACCCACGTGCAAAGTAACTATCTAATTGAGGGCAAAGTATATTGGGAAGTAATTCAAGTCGCGGGAGAGAATGCACAATTCATTTTGTTACATAACACCCAAATCGAGAATGCTTCAACTTATCCTTTCACTTATCAGGAGACATTATAGGTGGATATGGGAGTTGATTTATTCCAATCTTGCTATATTTGCTGAAGTGACAATCCATATGAAACAAAAAATACTTGAAGGAATGGCTTTCCAGAAAAGAAATTAACTGATTTTTGGAGAGATACCAATTTACAACTTCGCAAAGAAATCTCAATTATTCTATCCGGACTCATTCGGAGTGAATCCTGACAATCAAGACGGAAACACAAAAGCAGGCCCAAGTAGCATTGATCACCTTTTAGATTTCCTAACTTAACTCATCGTGATAAGCAGGAACAAAAGTCGAATGGATTAAAAGATCCATGTTGGTTTGGGAAGAGATCGTGAATCTTTGAGAATTGAAGATTTATAATCTACTTTCATTGATCAATTTATTAGAAAATCGTGAAAGGACAATTTTGAACACGATTCGGGATGTGGAAGAGCGCCACAAAGAAGTGACTGAAAAACTTCAGAGGGCTTGTCTTTGATTGCAACAAGTGGAAATGAAAGCGGGCGTGATACGCATTATTGGACTTACAAAGATGGATAGGGAACAGAGAGATCTCGTTGATGCACCTCACAACGACCCCCCCCACCGGTTTAGACAGGCGGATTTGCAAATGAAGAGGCTGGAGCTACAACTGATCCATAAATTGTAAAATCTTCCATGAAAGCGGAACTTAACAACAAAGTGCCTCGTATTTTACCTTCCACTTTTGGCCGTCTTGCTATACCATCGACCGCCTGACCTGCGCCAGTGCCTTGACAACACCAAGTCCGATTGAAGCAAGGCCTACAGCTAACCCATTGGCGATGACAGAAGCGGAAAAAATCAATGGATTCATATTAGTCTCCTCCTATTTAATGTAGGAACTTTAGTCGATTTTGCTTATTTCATCGAATATGAAAAATATTGAATTTGGTAAAGGTTTTTTGAAAAAAATTAGTAAATTACTTTCATGTAAATATAGATATAGTTGGGACCAATAATGTACTCTAGTTTCCGCTTATTTAATCTATGTTAACTGGAAGCAACGGTTTAGGAAAGAAATATCTACTTCACTTCTACCTAGACGTCGATCGGGTTGACTAACTTGATATTTTAAATTAGGTAAAAGCTTGAGAAAATACTTTTGGGTATTCGATATTAATAACAATCACTTGTCAAAGCATGTCTCCCCTATACCCAACAACAGTAAAATGGAACAGCTTTACTTGATAAAATATATCAAGGGATAAACACAATTAGAATTTAGCATTAACGGCTTGAACAAGAAACGGAAAAACAATGTATATTTTACCCCTCCCCCCCCCCCACGCTCAAAATTCTTGCGAAACATTTGCGACCAGCATCGAGACTCATTACCTCTTTTCTATTTACCTATTTATTCATTTAATACTTCAAAAAATTTGATCTAATTTGTATGTAGGTGGTGGATACATATGTGTGAGGGAGAGAACCATCCCCTTTTGGGGATACTAAAAATGACAAAAGAGAAGGAGGGAAAAACGCGGGTATAATTTCATAATGTAGTTTTTTGATACCACATAAACGGTTTTTTCTCACTCTATAGTGACCCGCTAGATTGTAATTGTACCCAAAAGGAAAAGAAATTTCCCACAACTAAATTAGAGTTATGTTTCCTCATCCCACTAATGATGACCTTCCATAGATTCCCTGATATAAGCTGCAGCTAAAGTGGAAAAGATTAAAGCTTGGATGCCACTTGTGAACAATCCCAAAAGCATCATAGGTACAGGGACAATTAGGGGTACTAGGGAGATGGGAACAGCTACTACCAACTCGAGCCAAAATGTTCCCAAACAATCGGAAACTAAGTGATAGGGGTTTAGTGGAGTCTTCCAAAATATTGATAGGTAGGAGTATCTCAGTTGGCTGTATGTATTTTCCGGAATAGCTAAACCCTCTCTTGTACAAACTCGCGTAAAAATGTGCTATTGATGTAAGCAAGGCTAATGCGATGATGGTGTTAATATCGTTTGTAGGTGTAGCCAACTCCCCATGAGGTAACTAAATGACTCGCCAGGGAGCAAAGCACTTGACCAATTAGAAGCAAAAATAAATGGAAACATTGTTCCAATAAATGGGACCCAGGGTCGATACCCCTCTTCCCCATCTAGGTCCTGGTTGAATCTCGGATAGATTCAAGAACATGCTCGATAAAATTTTGTGTACGAGTTGGTATTGATTGCAAATTTCTATTAGTTGTAGCAAATAAAGCTACCAATATGGCGACGACAATCCAATAAGTTATAAGAACCTGTGCATATGAACTTGAAGGTTTCTTATTTGCCAATAGAGATATTAACCTAGTTCTACACTTGATACTTGATGCGGATTATCAATTTCATTAATTTTCAATTGTTCAATTTGCATAATATCCCTCAATGTTTAGTGTAGGAAGAGGCAAGTTCCTTTTCCATCAAATATATGATTTATCAAATCAACCTGTTTTCCCAAATAATGCCTTTGGGTATTTTGTTGCAAATCAACAAGGTCGGTGTATAGTTAACCGCCTTTTGGCCCAGCAAGTTACCTTTATGTTTGAATGACCCTCTCTAATAGCTAATGCAGGTTTATATATCCATCGAATCGGGGATCTAGCATCACCATTACCAAGAATTGGAACATTTACAAGATCTGGGTCACAGGAATACCCGCGATACTGCATTCTTTGAGGGCAATAGTTTATTCGTGTTGATCGATAATTATCTCCAACTAGCATCTTTCCTTCACGGGGCAGGGCCCCTTTTAAGTACAACGGGTACTATGAGTCCTTTGACTACCTTCCATCTAGCTGGGTTTCGCCGAGATCACCTACGGCTCTCATCCCAGATGATATGTCCTAGAATGTAGTAAATCGGGATGTCATTTAGTCTCTTGTCCCCAAGAGGATAGGTAATGTGTTTCCATGCAATGGTTTCTCCAATCTGACCTAGCTGGCAAAGCAATCCCAGCTGGCAGGAAGCAAGACAGCATACAGTCGTTTGCTTTAAGATAAGAGATGTAGGGAGAACTATAGATCATTTGTAGGAGACTTTGATTCGCTAAGACAGCACCTCATCATGATCCACAAGGAAAGGTTCCACATGGTGTTGTTAGGTACTCTTTGGGAAGAAGAGATCAACTCTTAACCATGCATGCACACTTTTATGGTATGCTCTCCTTTCCTTCCTTCTTTAAGCATACTCTTATCAAAAAGCGGCTTTAGCCTTTTACACAAGAGCCCCCTATCTTTCACGAGTCAACCTTATTACTAGTTCTGTTAAAGAGCCGTACACCCTGTATGGATAGAGCAGATTGTTTCGCACTACAAACAATGTAGGGCGTACTATAAGTGGTTGAATGGCCTCCCTACTAGACCAACCCACTATAATAACACCATAAACCCCTAAGGAAGATATAGCAAATGGATGGAATATACCTACATTTGAATTTAACAATACCATACCATAATCAAAAGGTGTAACGTGGAGCCCAAGCAACCAAACTTAAATAGGGGTCAGTTTATGCTAAGCTGCCTTCCAAACCGTACGTGACAATTTTTTGTCATACAGCTTTCACTTAGAACACCTCAATTGAATTGATGAGAGCATCATTGTTTTGTCCCTTCCGTTTAAAGATACAATTGTTCCTTATTCTTAACGCATACGTACTGGCTGCGAACATTGAATTAAGGTTTGTTCTAACTAGTTGCCTTCGTGGCTTGGCCACGTTGCTTGCGTTTCTTCTTTGCTACTATGCAACCTTTGAGGCCGCGCATCATTGATAGATGATGCAAAGCGGTTCCTTCTCATGGTTACTCTTCTCTTGCAGAACTACAACATGCCGCGCAAAAAATGACGCGGATACCAACAACTCAAAGCTTGTTTTAAAAGTAAAATAGGTTGGAATAATCATCGGAATAGACGTCGATACGGTGTCGTCGGTATATGTACCGGTATATTTTAGCCGTCGGAAGAAGCTATGAAAAGGGCACTAAAATAAACGTTGAAATAAGCGCCGGTACAATATTTTATAATACAGACGTCTGTTTGAAGGCCTATACTAGTGTCTCTACCAAATTCTATACCGACACCAAAACAATTGTACCTTTGCGCATGCCCTTCAAGAACAGAGTAAGTGCTACACACTTTCTTGCTTCCCCCCGTCAGAGCACCCAATGGTTACAGGTCCTTGCACACATGTTTAATAGTTCAAGTCAATTCCTATTTTTGCTTGTGGCTTACTGTCTAGCAACCTTGACAGCTTCATGTGGAAGTCAACGCTTTCGCCTAGGTTGGGCCTTAGATTACTCCGCTCCGCTACACACATATTGACGTATTCCGTTCAAGATACGTAGCCCTTACTTGGGCAGTAGGTATGTATCAAGTAAGTCAATCTAACCTTTCTCCCATCAGCTAAGGGACACCATCGAAGGGGGCTAGGCTGTCTATCCTTCAGGGAACCTGCTTTGTGCTCCTGGCTTCGCCTCTTTTTTTTTTTACTAATCGCTTGTATGGATTATTAGCCCAAGATGTTTATTGTATTAGCTTTTTCAAGCAAGTTAAATATCTATGTAGAAGGTTCTTGCTCTATTACAAAAACAAAAACAAAAACAAGAATGAGCCTCACACGACGCACCTTGTAGATGTAATTACTAGAGCCATTACAAAAAGAAAAGAATTTGCATTTGGAGGTAAAATAGGTTCTTTTAAAATTGATTTCAAACCATCCACTAAAAGTTATAACAACCCAAATGATCCCACTACATTAAGACCCTTTCAACGTTACATGAAGCCATGACTTTGCATTCAACCAACACTGGAAAGGCTACTTCTAGTAGAAATGATATAGTGATTCCAAAGATTTTAACTAAAAGATAAAGGATATATAGCAAAGATACATCGACAGCCAATCCCTATCTCCACATATAACAAAGATAGTAAGTTGCACTGCCTAAAAACCCGATACCACCTCCAAACAGACTTAAAGAGAGAAGAAAAAGGTTAATTGTTTCAAAATAGTCCGTTTTATTCCCTCTGCCTTATTTTTGTTTGAAATGTAAGATATATTCATGACAATTTTATGTTTCTTTCTTTTTATTAGTTAAGCATCAAACTTTTCATTAGGGAAGACCCAATGATGACACGCCAAAGTAATTTGCATAACCAAAACTAGAAAGGCAAGAAAAACTCTTGCTTAAGGAATCAAGGCATGTTCTATTCAATAGTTCCGGCTGCGTTTTCCTTGATAGTTGAAACTTCTCCAAAAGTATGAAAAGATGGAGGACTTTAGATTATCCATTAAATATGGTTGAATTCTATTCACCAGCCCCAGGACTTGCAGCACACCTGTTCCCATCGCTCAAAGTTTTAAAAACTACTATAAAAAAGGGGGATCCCTAATACGAAAACATAAAAGACGAAACTACTTAAATCATTCCATCCAACTACGTAAGCATCTGGATAATCAAGGATGCGACATGGCATACCCGAAGGACCTAGGAAATGCATGAGAGAGAAATTCGGATTCACTCCAAAGAAAGTAATCCAAAGATAAATTTAACCCAAAGTCTCTAGGTATTAAAGACCAGGCATTTTACCTATCCAATAATAGATACAAATAAGGCAAAAATAGCTCCCATAAAAGATGCATAATAAAAATATGCAACCATGTAGTAAGTATCGTATAAAGCAACGTCTATCCCGAAATGAGCCAAAACTATACTAGTAAGTCCTCCTATAGTAAACAGAGAAATAAACCCTACTGCAAATGACATGAGTGTTTTGTATTATATCGAGCCTCCCCACATGATAACAATCCGACTAGAAACCTTGATTCCAATATTAAGCACGGGGATAGTCATGATGGCCGTCGTAAAGTAGGCATGTGTATCCACGTCTAAGCCTACAGTAAACGTATATTAAGCTCAAGGAGTAAATCCAAGTATCCACGTCTAAGCCTACAGTAAACGTATATTAAGCTCAAGGAGTAAATCCAAGAACTCCAATACTAATCATGGCATACACCATGCCTAAATAACCAAAAATAGGTATTCTGAAGAAAGTAGAAACAATGTAGCTAATGATACCAAATCCTGATAGAATGGGATATGAACCTCTAAATAACCAGGGAGCCAAGGAGGATGCTAGTATGAGATAGGGTCCCCTCGTCCAGTAGGGTCAAAAAAGTGATATTGGAGTTTCAATCGGTTTATGACATGGTAGTTGCACCTGCCGGCACAAGAAGGAATGGTAAAAGTAGGAATGTTGTCACTAAAACAAACCAAACAAATAGACAATTCATTATGGCTTGGGAGAAATCCGGTGGGTCATACTTCATACATTACACCACCCATATTGCCCCAAACTAGAAAACCATGTTCTTTGTTGAAAGACGAAACCGTACTCACACTTACATGCTTGAGCCTATCCCCTTGTCGGCAATATGCACTATCGCATCCATTCGGCTTAGCTCCCATTCCCTTCGATGCGAGACAGGGTGTTGGGGCAATGGAGAAGAGTCAATCGACTATGCACATTATGATCACTGCAGGTTTAAAAGTCTGAGTACCACACACTACTAGAGTGCCCATCTTTTGATCACATCCAAACTTGCTTCTCTCACATTTTTAGCCATGACTTAGACCTACACACTTTCCTCTCCCAGCCACGGTGTGGGCTCTCCATTGCGACTCTCATCACCACAATTTTGGAGCATCGAGTCACTCATCAACCATACACATACTACATCACAATTTTGGAGCATCGAGTCACTCATCAACCATACACATACTACATCACATGTAACTTTGGTCACATATGTCATATTTGACCTTCGAGGATGATAATAATATCTCTCTCTCTCTCTCTCTCTCTCTCTCTCTCTCTCTCTCTCTATATATATATATATATATATATATATATATATATATATATATATATATATATATATATATATATATATATAAAATCTTCCTTTTAATAGGAAAGAAAGAATGGCACGATATGCAATTACATTCAAGCCATGCAATAATTTGGATTTGATATCTACTATTAGTTAAATGATAATCAATCTTCATTCTATGCATTTTCATGTTTGAAATTTCTTATATCTTCCATTTTGGAGGGGCCCTACACCTGCTAAGGACATAGTCAACATGATCAAGAACTTTAAGGTACGCAGGTGCATAAAAGCTTGAACTTGAGTTGATGGCAATAAATGAATTTTTATCTTTGACACCTATATTGGTTGTTATCTTTACTGCATCAATATTATTGCCAAATTATATTATGGCACTATACGATGCACGCTATTTTAAATGTATCATAGACTATTACTGTATAAAGTTAGACATAGACGACATGCAATTGAATGTACGAGGGTTGGGTATGGAGAGGCCTACACTTCACATGGTGTTAATGAATGGATATTTTAAATTTATCCATTGAGTGATACTCTTTGAGGGATCAGTTAAAGTATTCGACGTCTTTGACTTTCAATCTTAAGAGCCCTTAGTAGAGTGTACTTTAAGCTAAACTTTTCTAAATGATTAAATGGACTTATTGAATTTCAATTTCAATAACCATATGTTTTTCTATTTAATTGTGAAGAAGTAAATATTTGTCACGAGTGTCAATTTGTTGAAGTGTGTTTGTATCTACTATTACACACATGAGAGAGAGAGAGAGAGAGAGAGAGAGAGAGAGAGTATGTGAAGAATAACATGAACCTTGCTCTATGTTATTTTAGCTTTGCTAATAGCTAATGAATGTTGGAATGGATTATGATGTATTGATTGTTTTTTTAATACATATAAAGATACATATTTTTTCAAACATTAAAAATGAGTATATTTTATCAAGAATATGGTGCATGATCTTGGTGGCATTATTGGATGTATTGGTACACAAACGGGTGGTACAAAAATTGTACATATGTATTTTTCTCTATTGATTGTCACAAGTAGCATTGAGAAAAACCAAAATGATTAGAGCTATACAAGAACTACTCATGATTGATATTTATTATGTCAATATGAATGGTTGTGCTATAAGAAATATAATAATTATAAATTTCATATTTCAAACGAGTAGTTCGAATTTTTGAAAGTAATTATATATTCAATTTGTGCATTAAAAAAACACACGTTTGTACATAGTTGAATATTCGAATATATTTTTCTATCTTGGTGTAGTCTTTTAAAAAAATGGTCCATCATGTTGCTGCAAAATTTGGATCCAAGTTGTGAACCACGTAATATAACTAAACTAGTATGCAAACAATTTTATCACAAGATAATTAAAGCAAAAATACGTGCAGGATCAAAGATTGGAGAGAGGGTCTTTATTCCAAGGAATGACTTTGTTGTTGAAACCTCTTAATGGTCTTTTGTTTCAAACAAAGAGATGTCAGTTCCTAATCAAACTACATTTTTTAATGACATTCAACAAAGCACAAGGGCAGACATTGGGAATCGTCTATATTATGCATCATCAGTCTTCTCTCACGAACAATTATATGTTACAATGTCACATGTGAGAAGTGAAGTTGCTATTTGGATTCTTGTCAATATTGGGGACACTCAAGAAGTTATTTAATTATTCCAAATATTTTGTTCAAACAACTATTGTGGGTAGAAAACTTAGAATTTTAAGCAAGTAAAGTTGTAGATATTTGCTTTCAGTTATAATATACGCTCTAATATAAATGGATCTTCAACGCAATGCATCTTACATCGTTGGTCACATCACTCAATTTAGTCAAGGTATTTATCATTTTCAATTGAAGTAAATTGTGAACCTAACCTTTAGCTTACTTGTGAATATTTTCTTACATATTGAGATTCATTTTTACAAATCCATTATAATGGAGAAGAAGAGTTCCAACTATGTTTTTCATGGTCTTGTTTGATACAATTATGTTATTTTGTAAAACGTTTAGTATGATAAAGTTGATGTTATTTAATTTTTAATTGTGCTCTACATAAGTCATAAATATTTCTGGAAAAATCACTACCATTGAGGGTGTGTCATCATAGGTATGTGTTTATGAAACATTGTATTTGAACAAAGATATTCTATGAAAATCTTTAGATACTACCATGTTTCCATTTTTTTAGATCGAGAGATTCTTCCTTTGTGAGTGATGAAGGACCGCTCGATGCACAACACGTGGGGGTTGTTGGTAATCACACTACACCGTATCGATTGAAGATATTCACTCAAGTCAAAACATTCTTTACATTTTGATATATATATACATCTTCCTTTTCAAAGAAAAGAAAGAATGGCATATATCATATGGTTTGTTACACCCTCCATGATGCACCATTTTACATTCAAGCCATCCAATAATTTGGATTTGATATCTAGTATTAGTTAAATGATAATCAATATTCATTCTATGTTATTTCATGTTTCAAAATTTCTTCTATCTTCCATTTTGGAGGGGCTCTGCATATGTTAAGGACAAAGTCAAACTTATCAAGCAATTTAGAATACGCAAGTGCATAAAAGCTTGAACAGGAGTTGATATGGCCTTAAATAATTTTTTGTCTTTGACACCTAAGTTGGTTGTTATCTTTACTACGTCAATATTATTGCCAACATTCTATTATGGCACTATAATGATGCACGCTATTTTAAATGTATCATAGACTATTACTATATAAAGTTAGACATAAATGACATGCAATCCAATGTGCGGGGTTGGGTATGGAGCGGCATAAAGTTTCCATGGTGTCAATGAATGGATATTTAAAACCTATTCTATGAATGACACTCTTTGAGAAATCATTCAAAGTATTCGATGTCTTAGACTTCCGACCTTAAGAGCCTCGAGTAGAGTGTACTTTAAGCTAAACTTTTTTGAATGATCAATGCACGTATTGTTTTTGAATTTCAATAACCATATGTTTTAATTGTGAAGTAAATATTTGCTACAAGTGTCAATTTGCTGAAGTGTGTTTGTATGTAATATTGTGAAGTAAATATTTGTTACAAGTGTCAATCTGCTGAAGTGTGTTTGTATCTACTATTACACACACACACACACACACACGTGTGTGTGTGTGTGTGTGTGTGTGTGTGTGTGTGTGTGTGAGAGAGAGAGAGAGAGAGAGAGAGAGAGAGAGAGAGAGAGAGAGAGAGAGTATGTGAAGAATAACATGAACCTTGCTTTATGTTATTTTAGCTTTGCTAATTGCTAATGAATGTTAGAATGGATTATGATGTTTGAAAATTAAAAATGAGTATGTTTATCAAAAATATGGTGCATGATCTTGGTGGCATTATTGGATGTATTGGTACAAAAATGGTTTAAATTGTACATAAATATTTTGCTCTAAAGAGTGTCACAGATAGTATTGAGCAAAATCAAAATGATTAGAGCTCTACAAGAACAACTCATGATTGATATTTATTATGTCAATATGAATGGTTGTGTTATTTAATTGTGCAAGAAATATCGTAATTATGAATTTCATATTTCATGTAAAGTTTATTAATGAAGTATATCGATGTGATTTTCACTCGCTTAATTATAGAACTCAACTTGAGTCATTACAAAGATTGAACTAACAAAGCTTTTTATATTTCCTAACATCATAATTTTACAACGTTTTTCTCTTGAATTTTTTGATCTAAAATTGTTTTTTTTAGTTTTGTATGGTATGAGTAGTTGTAGTGTAAGTATTATGCTTATAAGATTTCTCTTTTCTAAGTATTTAAGTGCATAAAGCGCTTACATTTACATCTTCACACCAGCTTCGGATCAAAGAGAGACCATTTTACATCTTCACCCCAGCTTACATTTACATCTTCAGACCAACCTCGGAGAGAGAGAGAGAGAGAGAGAGAGAGAGAGAGAGAGAGAGAGAGAGAGATTTTTTATACATCTTAACGCCAGCTTCAGATCAAGATTGGTAGATACAACGGAGAGGCCAAGACATGTCCTCTATGTCACATGGAGCCTGAGACACAGTTGCACTACACATGCAACCGCCCAGTTTACTATGAGATACAAGGACGCTTTCACTACCTGTTCAGAGAGAGCTTTGGACCACTCTCTCAAGTCATGGGGTATGAGGACCAAGATGTCTGGGTGTGTTTTTGCTCGAGTTGCGCAGACATAGAGAGAGCTTGATGAAAGGAGAGGCTAGCCAATCTTAGAGACGGATCACAGACTTCTTTAGAGTGGACATTGGGCAGCTAAAGGTGTAGCTACCACAACAAAGCTCACATTCTCCTCACACAAGAGGCACGTTGATCAATCGAGCGACCGAGCTAGGGAGATCTAGACACCTAGGGCTGCAGAGGACTACACAGCATTGACAGAGGTTGCATCAAAGGATTCGGATCACTTTGACCCGACATGCAGGACGCCCAATCAGACTAATTACCATGGAGGAGATTGATGAGATTTGCCACCGATCTATGATGGATCTCCTATGATTTAGCTCTTTTGAGGATTGTACATCTTGCTCATTTTGTATCAGCCTTTGTATGAGCTCTCACCCATTATATTCCCACATGCACACCCACATTGTGTTGTATTAGCCCCTAGTCACTACTTTCACCCCCCCTACACAATTCTAGGTAGCTGCTTAGTTCACATCTAGCACTTAAGATTTTAGTTTTTCACTTTTCTACATTTTAATTTTGTACCTAGACATCGTATTAGATCCACCAAGATTGTATCAGTTTGGTCTCATAGGTCATTTTGGCCTTTTGAAGACGTTTAATAACATTTTCTTTCATTTCATCTCTCTCTCTCTCTCTCTCTCTCTCTCTCTCTCTCTCTCTCTCGTGCACGCATACGCTCCCAAGCAGTGTTCGGGAAAAATGTGTCTCAACTTAATATCGTGCAATTTTCAATTTCAAAAATGCCAGTTGAGGGCAAGGGGAAAAGGAGATATTCCGTCCCAAAAGAGAGAAAAATAGTGTAAAAGTCCAAAAAAAATAACCTAATTTTCTAAAATTTCCTCTTGGCAAATTCAAGGAAAGGAATTTTGTATTGTTCGAAAAATGATTTTTCCCGAACACTGCTCCCAAGGCAGAGTGGGACAAACCAACTATTTGACTGGTGTCTTTATTAAAGATTGAAGGGTGGTCTTGCATTTAGACATAAAGTCAAGGCGAGCAAAACTCCACAAGTGGAGCTCAACTTGTCAGGCCATGCGTGTGTGGCTACTGCATCCTCAAGACGACCCATCTACTCGAGTAGCCCGTCTTTGAACCACTCCAAAATCCAAGGAAAATAATAGGCAGCGTCAAACGTGCAACTTTCATGTTATCTAGGCTGATCCAGAGCTATTCTTGTGTTAGCCTGAGCCCCACCTTCTATCAGATTGATAAAGCGCTTACATTTACATTGAAAACCGCTTTGTCTCTGTGAGTGGGTTGTGTGGGAATTGTGAACCATTGGATAAAGCTTTTGGATGAGTTCCCCATGGCAAGCTAATGATGGAAAAACTTTTTTCTTTGTAAGAGGGGCATTACCAAAGCAAAAGTATACCCTCGACTAGCGGTGATGCATCTGTCCAAGGAATTCATGTCCTAAAATTAAGCATTATGTTTGCTAGGATTTTTTTTAAAAAAATTAAGAAATTTTGAAAATTTTGTAAAGTAATTGCCAAACTGTAGTCTTTTTCTCACTTGACTTGAACATAATCAATATCTATGCGGGCCAATAAATGGCTATTTTGATCTCTGTTGTCGCTTCCTAGCACCAAGTAGGCAAAAAGACGCAAATATGATCAACTTGGCTTAAATGATAGGGGCATGAAGGAGGATGAGGTGCTCGAAGGCCAAGAACAAATGGTGATCTGTGGAGTAGGGGCAATTTGAATAGCAGATGTAGGAACTACAACATATCCGGCCCAGTAGATTTGCTATGAAAGACATTTGATATATTTTTTAACGAAGCGAACAGCAAGCTCTGAGACCTTTTTGCATCAGCAAGTCCGAGTAAGATCAAGGGGAAAGGTGGGTGAATATGAATCTCAAGGGAGCCAGGCTCACAGAATTCTAAAAAAGCAATTAAGATATGTGACTCTCAATTTTCATAGAGAAGATGTAAAGAATTGAAGTAACAGGTTGGCTTTTGGTATTTACTTGTAAATTACAAATTTCCACTTGGAAAAAACTACAAAGTTCTACATTAAAAAACTTGAAAGAAACTACAAATTTCTACTTAGTGATAATTTTTTGAAAGGGTTTTAAGCTTAGAAAAGCGCCTTTTAATTTCAATTTGCTTGACCCACTTTTGTATGCAGAGAAGCTTTCCACTTATACCCTCATGCGCATGCTGGAGCAGACTTCAGTTCTAAAATGAGCCAGGCCCTGACCTTCAAACGTTTCCCAAAAAACAGTTCCACCTCCTAGAAAAATGCTCTTTGCAAAGACTAGCAACTCTAGAATAAGGTTGAAGAGGGCATTAAGCCATGATGGCTAAACACAGAAAGACTGAAACAGAAGAAAAACATTTTATGGGATCTTTAAACAAAAAAAATAGGCTTTTTGTAGAGACATTAGGAGATATATGTAGAGAAAATCTTGAAATATTTCACAAGAGAATGTATCAAAGCCATATAAAACAATAAACTACCAAGGATTTTACTCTCTTCGACGTATAAATGTATGACTTTTGTACAAATAGACTGGGACTTTAGTGCTAGTCCCAAGCTTGGTTGTAATTTACAATGAGAGGAAGTATGCAAGGTGGATGCTCCCTTGCCGGTCACCGCATACTTCTATGATAGCTGATCACTCAAATCATCCACTTTAAAAGCATTCTCATCAGAGTGATCTGCTACCACAATGGATGCCTTGCACTTAAAAACCTGAAAATTTTTCAACTCTCAGTGATGGCACATGGTCCACAGGGTGCTATAAGTATGTTAAATCTTCCCTTGAATGCAAACAAAAAGGTACATGAGACTCTAAACAAGTTAATCAATGTTACCTTCTTGCCTCTCAATTAGCACAAAAATGTCAATATCTTCTCCATATAAGAAGGGTTTCGCACGTCTGCTGGCAACTTTAAGCTGACAGCAGCAAACTTATTCGCTTGGGAGAGTGGCAGGGCTCAATAGAGCATTTTATAACTATGCCAAACAGGTCGGCCGTGTTTGCTTAGCTGGATTAACCCATGCCTGTGCGAATGCGCTCTAAGACAAACTGCAGCAAGCCTTTCTCTTGTTTTAGTGTGCTTTTTGACACCTTTGTCTTACTTTTATTGCCACAAAGATCTCAAATCATTAATGATGCCTTTTGGACTTTGATTTCCTTCAGAACTCCCAAGAGATGGTACAAATTCTACCTAAAAGACAGGGTTTAAGGAACTAATGAGCTGGCAATTGGTCCCACTTTCATCCCTGCAGCAGACCTGTATAATAGAACATCTCCATAATCTAAAACTGGAATCGACTCCGCAGCTATAGAGGATCCTGCAGAAGCATCCAAAATACAACGCATGCAATGCAACTAGTCCAAATACTCTCGAGTGTGTTAGCATTAGAAAAAGGCAGCTTGTTTAAGCATGTAAGAAACAAGCTTTCCAAATGCCTCAGGCAGTACTGTTGGTCATCATGAAAGACATATGCGCACTAGCCAATCTAGGAGGACCCTGAGAAAATTTAACGCAGCCAATGATCCGTAGAAATAACCAGTAGAGGCAAGACTGAAAACTAGCTCCTCATCTTCCCCCTCGTAAACAAGGTGAGGACCTATGTCCATTCTAGCCAGACCGCTACACCTGCTTTGTTGGAAAAACAGCTGCAAGAATGCACGCGAAGTTGGGAAAGATGAAGTAGTATTAGTAAGTGTGCTAATAGAACCTAGAGTGATGGGCTTATATACAAGCCCGGAGGAAAAACCTCTGGTGAGGGAAAAAGTGCCCTAGTAGTCATGAGTGCATTCACACAAACCACTACCATAATATTGTCACAAATACCTCCTTGGAGTGATGTGTTGAACATGAGCTGGCACTCACACCTAAATTGGTCCACTGACCATGTTTTTTGGCCTTGGGCCTTAAATATGAGCCTTGGGGGTCCTCTCTCACAGTCTACTGTGTGCATATTGCAAAGACGGAGCTCCCTGGCAGTTGTAGCTTTTGTATCAATTTACAGGTCCACTAGGTAGACGGAGCTCCCTGGCAGTTGTACCTTTGGTATCAATTTACATGTCTCTCTCTCTCTCTCTCTCTCTCTCTCTCTCTCTCTCTCTCTCTCTCTCTCTCGGTATGGGGAGGACATACCATCCCCATACACATGCCTATCATATGAGATCATGGAGTACTCTACATCGGCTGAATTTTTCCTTCTGGGAGACTTCAATGCCAGAACAGGTTGTGACCAGTGTGAGACATACGACATAGAGGACCCGGGGGCACTACACGCGACACAAGAGGAGACTACCATATGGCCTGCATCACTAAGTACGGCCACCATTTACTCAAATTAGGCTCTCAACACCATCTCGTTATTTATAATGGGGTGGCCGAGTGGCCCACTTCAGGAGGGCTGACATGTATACCAGACGGAGTTGCAGCCCGGGGGGGGGGGGGGGGGGGGGGGGAGAGTACCGTGGATTACATCATGAGATCCATAGAGGCCACCCACCTACTTAGCTCTTTTACCATCCTGAACATAACTATCAGAGCCGATCACACCTATCTTGCACTCTCCCTCATTGAAAACAACACGCACGATACACCCCCCACGCACCACAATTCACTTCACTCATGAGCTAGCCCCCCTATATTCAACAGAGATCAAGAAGGAAATCCTTTTACTCCATCCCTCTAATTCACTGTGCTTTTGGAGCCAGGTGCCTTTGAGTTGAAGGCTTTTTATGTAATTGCTTTTCCATGGCCAAGAACCTTTAAATAAGACCCTTGGGCCTCTCTGTGCTCATAAGTGCTGACGAGCCTATGAGTAGAGAGGACTGGCAGGCAACTGTACTTTGCTCAAGCATTAATACAAAAAGAAATACCGAAAGGGGCGCCAGTCTTTGGGGAAATCTCTCTAGGCACAGAACTACGCCGGGCCATGTCGACTCAACTCTAACTGTGATTTAAGTGTGAAGTATTTTTGAAGTGTTTCTCTCATGTGTCGTGTCAGATTCTCAACTTGGGGTGTCCAAGTCTGTTAAACATTGACCGAGCGTTGGAGCTAAGGAGATCGAGACGCGCACCACTGAGGAGAGGAGCTTCACAACATCGACGGAAACTACAACAAAGGATTCAAGCCATACTATCTCAACATCCAGAGTACAGATGAGGATGGATTCATCACTCATTATATCACCCTCTCGTATCGGGCACCCATTGTATCAATGGTCAAACATACCCCACACAATTCAAGCTAGTAGCACTTCTAGATTCATTTTCATATCTCTTTTTTTGTACCCAGACATGGTATCAGATTCACCAGTTTATAGCAGATTGGTCTCATAGATCATTTTGGCCTTTTGAAGACGTTAATATATCATTTCATTTCTCTCTCTCTCATTAAGTAAAAGGAACCTTGTGTACATACTGAGCACGCATCTTAAGCTATCACCATCAATCACTTCCGCTGCACCTAACATCTCTACTAGCTAGCCCTAAGCTGTATAGTGTATTGATATTCTAATATAAAGATAAGTATGCATGATCTGCAGCAACCACAATAGGTCTCGATGAAACGCACACCTCTCGGATGCGCGGGACTTTTCACCATGCCTCTATGGGAAACTTTTCTTTTGCCCCTATCTATATGCATAAAGTTGATGCACCCTCTTTTGGACTCTTGTCCTCTTTCCATTCCACAACTCGTAGATTCAAAGATTTTCCTCCTCTTCTCTTTCTCCAACGTATCGTTTATGATACTAGGAGAAGAAGGTGAGGAGCTAGCTTTTCACTTTGTTGTCATTCCTATCCATTTGGTATTTTCCTCGTACTGTTTTACCACATTGGCCCATGACCTGAATCCACCCACTACATGTGACTCGTTTTATTTCTTGCTGTAAATGTGGACCCACTATACAGTTAGTTGTCTCACTTGTATCAAGCTTACTTTTACATGCTACAATTTCTTCCTTGAGGTTTTCAATCAAAGCATCTTTTTAAGCACTTCTTTTTTTTTTCCCAAGAAAAGGTCCTTCTATTAGTTAATGAAACTGCCCATAGGCTACAACAATCGTAAGGGGGGAGACTCTCCCAATGAAAAAACAACATATGTACAATGAGGCTAAATCAAGAGATGGGAGGAGGGAAAAGCCACACAGGTGGACGGTAGTGCCATCTCATCACACCCTGGACCATGGTGAAGAAAGGCTCAAGGCGCCAAAACCGAAGGAAAGCCTCTCTACGCTCCCGCATGAGGACGGAGCTGCCCTGGCTCTCGACTGTCCTCTGAGAGTGTGGACCAGCTCTAGCCAAAGATCCCGAACAGTCTCTGCTGGTGGTACAGGGCGAGCCTCAAAGATGTGAAAGCAGCGGGCCCGCCAAATGAGCCAGAGTGTCACGCCACAGATGAGCTCCCAACACTCCTCTCTCACTGCACCACTCCTGTGGAGTAAGCTCTGTAGCAGGTTGGGGTGTAGGTCGGCCCCCCTGCATCACAATCATCCTGTTGGTGGAGGACAGCTCAAACTGAAGCGCCAGGCCTGTGAGAGTGGACCAAGCAGCTGCCCCCCAAGTGTACTATCGTGCTGTGGAGAGAGCTGGCATCAGCCGAAGGACACAAAGCCAAACCTGTTGTGCCAAAGGACAATCCCAGAGACAATGGCGCTGACTCTCCACAGGATGGTCGCAAGCTGTGCATGCTGCCGAAAGACCACTATGTACAAGCCAGCTCCCAACTGTTGTAGCCCGATGTGCGACCAGCCACTGGAACAAAGTGACTCGCCGCGACTGTCTGGAGTCCCACAACCTCGCCCAGAAAGCTAACAAGAACTCAGCTGTGAGACCCTCCTCCTGCCAATGAGGTGCTGTAGTAGGACGAGCCTCTCTCCGTGCTGCCAGTATGTGACATCCCAGACGAACAGTGTACTGAAAGAAAGGGACACTTGGGTGGTCGGCTGAGGAGAAAGGGTCCCTCCAAAACCACTCCCCAGGATCCCATTGCACTCGTGCCAGCGGGAGACACTCCCAAGCCCACAACCTCCAGTGGCCAGTCTCAAGAGATGCTAGGTTAGGATCTATGACACAAGTCCTCCCACAGATGCCCACAACACAGATCCTCTGAAAACAACACTCTGCCACCTGTGGGGCCTCTACTGAAACACGTTGTAAACGACCCACACACTGTAGCTCGAAGAACAGGGAGCAAACAGTCTCCGAGCAAGCTCGAACTGCGATGAGAACCTCTAGTCGTGTGAAGGCTCCCATCCATCTGGGCGCTGCTGACTCAAGAGGCGTGAGCCACTCAGCTGGTACTGCCTCTGTGATGTCCTGACACATGCTCTGCATCCCTCTCATGCCCTAAAGCTGGATGCTCTGAAGCTCCTCTGACAAGCCTGAAAACTGTAGCCAGTCACCTAAAGTGCGTGCTGGACCCTCTGTCATGGGACCACAAGAAACATGAGGCCTACTCCCAACCAAGTGACCGAGAAAGCCACTGTCTTTCTCTAGTTGATCAATGCACCTGATGCACAACAAAAGGTCTCAAGAGCCTGCTCACACCTGTGAAGGTTGGCCTCCTCGCCCTCCAAGTACCAAGGCTGAGTCGTCAACAAACTCAACATCCAGTAGCTCATCTCCCCGAATAGGGAGCGCTAAGCCATGTAGACCAACCTGCTGTGAAACCAAAAACCTGCCCTCAGCATAGAACAGAAAGAGGAAGGGGGCAAGAGGGCAGCCATGTCTGACCGAACGTCTGAGCATGAAACGAACGCCTCTACCACCTGAGAAAAGTACCTGACTGTGTGCCCGTCTGTAGAGAGCTGACACATCTCTGATCCAGGCATCTGAGAAGCCCATCCTGCATAGAGTGCCCTCCAAAAAGTCCCAGTCAACTCTATCGTAGGCCTTGTCAAAATCGAGAAGAAGTATCACCAGATCCTCACCACGGAGGCGTACGAGGGCAAATGCCTCCCAAAAAGTAAAGATGTTTTCAAGGATACTACACTCCTTGACAAAACCTGTCCGTGTCCCATGTATGATGCTCTCTAGAAGTGGCTGAATCCTCAAACTCAGAGCCTTGGCAAGAATTTTGTAGGCTGAGTTGAGGATGGTGATGGGCCGCCACTGTCGAATCTCATCCAAGGAGCCACCCTCCTTGGGAATAAGGTAGATCAGGCCCTCACTCATGCTGTCAGGCATCTCTCCTGTGTGTAGGATGTACTGAAAAGCGTTGCAGAGATTTGAGCCAAGCACATCCCAGTACTCTAAGAAAAAGCTCGGAGTCAAACCATCCTCACCTGAACACCTACCACGGGGAAGTGCTCAGAGGGCCGCGTGGAGCTCCTCTAGCTGTAAAGGCAACTCAAGACTCTGGCGCATCTCCTCAGTCACAGAAGACAAGGCATCTGTGCCCGCACCTCCTGAGCCTTCCGTTCCTTTAGTGAGAGAGTGCAATGATCACAAACAAAGTGGTAAACACTGTGAATGAAGGTGCTAAGACTGCCCAGGGACTGCAGTTCGATACTTGGGTTGTCAGGTTGGTTTGGACTTGTCTCCCGAGCAGCAGATTGCTCCTCTTCTCTTGTCCATCAGGAGAAAGCTGTTACATTGGAGCTCAGCACGTCTGTCGCTGGCTGGTAGAGTAGTAGTTGCCAACCAGGTGCTGTTGGCGACTATGTAGTACATCACTTCCTGCTAGATCTTCTCGAGTTCTTGTATCAGCCAGGTAGAGAGGCTAATCAGGAACTTCCTTTGGTCAGGACGTGACACTCAGATGGCCCGAGCCAAGGTGGCTTGGTCGGTCATCACGCTTCCTTGTTCTCAGGGAGGGCTTGGGATCATTGATCCAGCACAGCAGAGTAGAGCCCTTCTAGGGAAGTTCATAGTCAGAGGACTTCTTCCAGGTGAGGAGCCCTGGAAGGAGTTCTTGTTGCAGAGGCTTCGTGCCACGGTGCCTCAGTCAGGAGGCCCTTGGCAACCTTCGACCAGATGGATCTTTACAGAGATACGCCGAGTTGGTTTTTGAGCAGGAGACTGGAGGACCGCTTCGCTATGAGTTTGCTTCGTTCTTGGGAGCTCTTACGGCGTGGCCTGGAGCAGTGACAGCCAATGTGCACAGAGGAGCCCCTACGGCAGCCCCTCGTCTGGAACCCCATGGTTAGCACTCAGAGAGGCCACTTGGTTGGTAGTCGACCGCATGTTTCCAAGGGTCCCATGGCAGCAAGTCCAGCACGCTCTCTAGGTGACTGGCTACACTTTACAGGTTTGTCGGAGGAGGTACAGGGTTACCAGCTCTGCAGGGCATGAGAGGGGTGCAGAGCATGTGTCAAGACATCTAAGAGACAGTTCCAGCTGAGTGGCTCACGGCTCTCGAGCCAGTAGCACCCCGGTGGATGGGAGCCTTCACACGACTGGAGGTTCTCATTTCAATCAAGGCCTGCTCAGAGACAGTCCCAGCCCTGTTCTTCGAGCTTCAGGGTGGGGGACGATTACAGCGAGTTGCAGTAGAGGCCCCGCAGGTAGCAGAGTGTTGTTTTCAGAGGATCCGAGTTGTGGGCATCTGTGGGAGGACTTGCGTCATAGACCCTGACCCAGCAACTCTTGAGACTGGACACTGGAGGCTATGGGCTTGGGAGTGCTGTCCACTGGCACGAGTACAGTGGGATCCTGGTGAGTGGCTATGGAGGGACCCCTTCTCTTCTGCAGACCACCCAGGAGTCCCCTTCTTTCAGTACACTGTTCGGCTTGGACGTCATATACTTGCAGCACAGAGAGAGACCCGCCCCGCTGCAACACGTCATTGGCAGGAGGAGGGCCTCACAGTCGAGTTCTTGGCAGCCTTTTGACAGAGGCTGTGGGACTCCGGACAGCCGAGGCGCGTCGCTTTGTTCTAGTGGCTGGTTGCACACAGAGCTACAACAGTAGGGAGCTGGCTTGTGCATAGTGGTCTTTCGGCCACATGTGCAACCTGTGACCAGTTGGTGGAGAGTCAGCGTCATTGTCTTTGGGACTGTCCCTCGGCCCAACAGGTGTGGCTACGAGTTCTTCCGCTAATGCCTACTCTCTCCACGACTAGACTGTACACTTGGGGGGCAGCGGCTTGGTCCACTCTCACGGGCCCGGCACTTCAGTTTGAGCTATCCTCCACCAGTAGGATGATAGTGATACAAGGGGGGCGTCCCACACTCCAGCCTACTACAGAGCTTACTCCACAGGAGTGGTGCAGTGAGAGAGAGGAGTGTTGGGAGCTCATCAGTGGCTTGACACTGTGGTTCATCTGGCGGGTCCGCTGTTTCCGCATTTTTGAGGCCCGCTCTGTGCCGCCAGTAGAGACTGTTCGTGACTTTTGGCTAGAGCTGATCCATACTCTCAGAGGACAGCTTGAGGGACTTCAGGGCAGCTCCGACCGCATGCGGGAGCGCCGCGAGGCTTTTCTTCGACTCTGGCGCCTTGGGCCTTTCTATACCATTGTCCAGGGTGTGCTCAGATGGCACTACCGACCACCTGTGTGGCTCTTCCCTCCTCCCATCCCCTGATTTAGCCTCATTGTACATATGTTGTTCTTTCATTGGGAGAGTCTCCCCATCATGTTTGTTGTAGCCCTCTCTTGCAGAGGTGGTTGTAGCCCTACGGACAGCTTTCATTAACTGATAGAAGGATCTTTTTCTCGGAAAAAAAAAAAGGCCACACAACCACCCCTCAAACCGGCACTCAAGAAACCTCCTACTCCGAGGATGTTTACAGAGCAAGAATTAGAAGAGATGGTTGATACACGGATTACCCAGCTTTTTGACGCAATCAACAAAGCCAAAAAGCACGACAAAAAGCAGAAGAAAGGAACTGACTTCCCGGGTTATTGGGTCATCAATCTGCTTTTGCCTCGACAAGAAAGCAGAAGAAGCATGTCAGATTTGAAGGAGTATCCAGTTCTTCTTCTTCTTCTTCTTCTTCTTCTAACAGTTCTTCTATCTCTTCTGACTCGAGCGAAGAAGACGGGAAAGGGAAAAAGCGAAGCTTCGGAAAGGGCAAGAAGAAAAGAAGACTAAGTTTCACCGAGTTTCTGACAGTTCTACAGAAAACTCGCCTTCAGATAGTTCGGACTCCAATGATCAAAGATTTTATGCAAAGAAGAAGAATTTCTATAAAGCCAATCAGTATGAGTTTCTGGAGGATAAAAGCAAGAAAGTTCGAGAATTTAAAGAAGGTGGACAGTCAATTAAATTTGACACTTTTTTTGGATTCCGAGATGCTTGAGGGCTTTGGCCTTCATACAGCATTTTGATGTAGCTTTCTTTGGAGTACATTACTCAGAGCACTCCAAGATTCGGAGGGCTACCTCTTACTTCAAGCGAAATGCTCGAACATGGTGGTCCACTCTTCTGTTGAACAAGAAAGCTCCAATTAAATGGCTGAAATTTAAAAGGCTTTTTATTTCTTCTTGGTTGACTCGGGAGTACAAACGCGACATACGAACTGCTTGGAACCATCTTTGGATGACCAAGAAAGATACCTTGGACGCATATTGCGAGAGATTTTGGAGTTTTTTCTACCCGCTTCTTCATTTAAGAAGATCTCGTTTAAAGAACAGATTGAGCGGTTTACCTTGGGACTTCCTACGGAGATCCGCGATCTCTGCTTAGAGCAAAAGACGGATTCTATTCAAGAGCTGATGAGTCATGCGAAACGGAGCTTTGCCATACACTCAAGCAGTTTGACTTTACCCCACAGATGAGATCATGACGCAGAAAATAGAACTGACTTCTAAAAATGAAAGTAGAAAGAAGAAGAGCCCCCAAGATCAAAAAGATAAGGATGCACGATCCCGGCTCACTCCTCGGGAGAGAGCCAACTACATTAAAGAGGGGAAGTGTTTTGGATGCGGGGAACAAGGACACGTCTCCACGAAGTGCCCTAAAAAGGCACAGAAAGAACAAGATGAAGAAAGGCCAGCGAGTTCAAAAGCAGCTGAGGAACGTGGACGAAAAGGCAAGATGAAAGCAGGATTGGTTCCAGATTGCATGGGTACTGACCCAAGCAGATTGATGAGTACAAAACTTTGCCGAGCTTGGGGCAAAGTGAAAGATCAAGACGCCCTGAATTTCTTTGATGGAGGAGCCAAGGCCAACTTCATTTCACCGGAATTGACGGCGCGGCTCGAGATTACACCCGATCGGATGGGGCCACAAGCAGAGGCAGTTCTAGCAGCACTCGGCAGGGACGTAGCCATTACACCTAGCATTGGAAAACTTCGGTTGCATTGTCAAGGATATTTGGGGCACGAGGACTTCTACATAATGCCCTTGGAAGGTTGTGATTCAGACATTGAAAGAGAAATTGACTTACAGGACCAGTTTTGACTTTGCCGGATTTGCAGAAGTCATTTGAAGTATATTGTGATGCTTGTGGTCGTAGTCTGGGTGCGGTCTTAATGCAAGAAGGCCATGTCATTGCCTACGAGAGCCAATTGTTCTCAAGGCAGGAATTGACATCACAGATATATGAGAAAGAGCTTTTGGCGGTTATCCATGCTCTAACTCAGTGGCAACATTACCTACTCGGAGCCGATTTTACGGTCTTCACAGATCACCAGAGTTTACGCTACTTCTTGTCACAGAAGCAGCTATATTAGAAAAGCAGATGTGGTGGGCGAACATCTCGCCACAGTTTCACTTCCAGATTGTCCATGTGCAGGGACAAAAGAACTTGGTGGCGGATGCTTTGTCCCGAAGCCGTCGGTTTTGGCTATTTCCGCGATACATCATAGGAGCTTCGAGGATATGGTCGATCAGTATGCCACAGATACAGATTTTGCACATATTTCAACTCGGATACGGAATGGGGAGGTAGTAGCGGGATATTCCATTCGGGATGGCTACTTGATGAAGAAAACGATGTTGTGTGTTACACAACCGTTGAAGGAAAAGGTTTTAACCAAAGTCACTGACCACCATTTACGGGTCACCACGGCATTGCTACCACCTTGATAGGTGTGGAGAGATACTTCTTTTGGCCGAGACTCAAGGACATGGACGATTTTGTACGCAATTGCTTGGTATGCCAGAAGGTCAAGTTTGACAGGCATAAAGCACAGGGATTGTTACAGCCTTTACCCATACCCACCCGCCCCTGGGAAAGTATTGCAATGCATTTCATTTTTTATCTTCCGAGAACACAGAGTGGACACGATGGTATCTGGACAGTTATTGACAGATTTAGCAAGCAAGCTCATTTCATTCCAGTGAAGAAAACAGTTAAGCCGGATCACTTAGCGAGACTGTTTGTGGCCCAGATCTTCAGATTACATGGCATGCCTGAGACAATTGTCTCCGACAGAGACCTCAGATTCACGAGTTTGTTTTGGAAGGCTATTTGGGAGAAAATTGGCACGCGGTTGCAATTCTCGTCATCCTTCCACCCGCAGACAGATGGGCAATCGGAAATTGCAAATTCAATCGTACTGGATCTGTTGAAGTCTTCTTCTTTGGATCAGAAGACTACATGGAAAAAGTATTTTGCCCTTGGTCGAATTTTCCTACAATAACACGATTCACTCTTTGATGGGGAAGGCGCCGTTTGAGATTATTGAATTTGCTACGAAGGTTCCACCCTTTCTTAGCATGAAAGATAAGATTTTTTGAAGCCAACCAGTTCACGAGGGACTTGGACTTGGTCCGGGAGGCTTTGCAGAAATCTCAAGAAAGACATAAGAAGGTAGCAGATCGACATCGTCGCGATTTGAAATGGAAGGAGAACGATTGGGTGCTCTTACATTTTGAGAAGGCACGCCTGAGAAAGAAAAAGGGAAAGCAGCGGCTTTTTCCAAAGCTTAGCATGAGATACTATGGACCTTTCCAGATTTTCGAAAAGATAAATGATGTCTCCTTTAGACTGAAACTGCCCGATACTTGGAGGATTCATAATGCTTTTCATGTGAGTCTCTTGAAGCCTTTTAAGGGCGATGTGCCCGATGATGAGGAGCCTGATGAGCACCCCGAAGCGGAGGAAAACAAGGAGATACTCGTTCCAGAACAAATTTTGGCACATAAAGATAGAAAGGTAAAAGGTAAAATGATAAGGCGGTTCTTGGTTAAATTCAAGAACTAACCCGCATTGGATGCGAAGTGGATAGAGCAGGAGGATGTCACCAGCCAGTGGCAATTCCATTTTTGTTTATTTTCTCTTTCTTTGGGGAATTTTGTTTGTTTTACCTTTTGGAAACACCCCTCTGGAAATCTAACTGCCCTGCATTGCATAGCCAGTGTGGAACTGTTCAGAGAGAGTCCAGGCCTAAGGGCTAAAGAGCACTAAGGTTGGACAAGGACTATGGTTAGCCAAAGTGGGGTCATTGGCCTGCCAAAGCGGAATCCTTTGCTACACAGGCTACATTTCAGTTCTGGGTGTGGCTGCAGTGTACAAAGAGGGTCAGATGACCTAGAAGAATGTAATGGCAGAAACTCCTAAATTTTAGGGACGGCTATTTTTGGACGGCAAAATGTCTTCGCGTCATTACGTGCAGTTTGACATGGGGATCATTTTGTTACTCTGTGGCCAAGTCAACAGAGGCTGCAGGTCAGATATTTTTAGACCCGAGGGTCTAAAGCGGGAAAATGCACAAATAAGTGACACTTGGCACTCTGAGGCCAGTTTACTACTTAAAGAGAAGGCAAAAACGTGATTTTCAGCTGTGAGCTCGTTTTTGAGTGATGTCACAGGTGGGAGAGCTTCAATGGAGTGCTGGCTTACCCTCTATGTACAGTGAGGTGCAGGATGTCATGACCTGCACACCTCTCACTACTCTCTCTCCCCTATTCTTTATGGTTATGCCCCTCTAGTGGGCTCATCAGATTGACCATGTACAGTTGTGTGGGTCCATGCGCGATTGTCGAGGCAAGAGCCTCGTGCACAGGTACTGGATTAGCTAGCGGCTAATCCCCGCAGGTACAGGTGATTCGGAGAGGTTTCACATGCGAAATCTCGTCCGATTCAAAGGGCAAGTAGCCCTACATGTGCGGGAGCTCGAGGTCTTGCTACAGATGCGACTGGCACGCGAAACGGAGCCCAAAACAGGGAATTACAGCCTGCTGTGTATTTTTGCAGGTTTAGGGTTTTGGCCCTAAACGGACCCTAATACCCCCAGGAGGTTCGAGGACGCAAGGGGACTGCTGTACAGGTGATCTGGCGCATTTTCGGGGCAGAAAACAGAGAATTCAACGTGCTGCAGATTCTCGCCAGGTTTTGCAAAAGTGTCCGTATGCGTCGGGAAAGTCATCCAATGCGTGGGAATACTGACTGTGAAGTGTCCTAGTACAGTTATGCTGCCGAAATCAGGCCAGAAATTCAGCCAAGATTGTGTGGGGCAGCTTGTAGGGAACCACAGCTTTTATTCCCTCTTTTAAAGAATAAAGAAATACCGAAAGGGGCGCCTATTTAGGGGCCAATCAGGTGTCTGACTCGCATACAGATGCATTCTAGCATCTGTATCCCATTCCCCTCTCTTATGTCATTATAGCACAGGTAGAATAGACGACTAATAATGGGTGAAAGCTAAATCAAGGTTTGAAGTAAAGTCTACCGCCCTTTTTGAAGTTAACAGGCTGGTTACATGGTTCCATCGACGGGATTAAATCACTTTTTCCTGAAAAAGTGAGCCAAGGTCAGTTTGGGTTAAAGACAGAGAGATTTTGGGATGACCTTGAAAACACAGAGAGTTTGAAAGTAGATCGAGTGGATTTACAGGTGAGAAAGGCTACGAGAGTCTTTCTTTGGATATAGGTGAGAAAGTGAAACCGGCCCGTAGGGCGGTAGGCGTTGGCTTTCACCCGAAATTCTTTACTTAAACACACACACAGAGCACTTTGCAAAGGAGACCTGTAACGAGAATTAACACTTCATCACACACACGGCTCGGAAGCTAGAATGCTCCGAGCAGACGCCGCAACCTGTAGGCCCCAAAATTGGCGCCCCTTTCGGTATTTCTTTATTCTTTAGGAGGGTAAATTACAAGGTAAGGTCCTGGGAATCCTTCACGTGTATCCACCTAAATACCATTTGATTTGGCCAAATTTCGGCAGCATAACAGTCCCAAAACTTGCGCGAAACCAATGCCCCTGCTGGAACTCGCTTGCACTGTCGTATACCCTCTGATTCCTGTCCAAAAACAGTAAATTCAGCATGCTGTATTTACTGGTTTTTGCCCTGTTTTCAGCCCCAAACAGTCCCCTAACTGTCCTTTGCCAGTGGGGCACGATTCCCAATGATCCTGGCGTCCGTACGGCTGAAAAACAGTGAATTTACAGCGCATACACAGCGCTGATTTTGCACCTGTACGGTGAGGTTATGACCCTCACCAGTGCCTGCTTTGGAGTAGCAGTTAGCTACCCCTGTTCCTGCTCAAGGAGGCTCTTGCCTCAGCACAAAAGCATGAACCCACACAACTGTACATCAGTCAAATGAGTAGCCCTCTTGTGGGGCATCACATAACTGCACGTAGGGGAGAGAGAGAGAGCAGTATGTAGCGTGCGGGGCATCACTCCCGTCACCATATTGTGCATAGAGGGCAAGGTAAGCATTCCATAGCTTCTGTACCTGTTACAATCCGCCTGTGGCTGAAAATGGCGCCCCCTTTGTTGATATGCAGCTCGTTTTTGCCTCCCAGAGTGGCAAAATCGCTCACAAGCTGACACGTCGCCCAGTTTCCGAGTTTGGGCTTTCCCTGCTAAAAATATCTCAACTGGTGCGTCAATTGACTTCGCGGCAGAGTTGTAAAGTGTTCCCCTAGTCATACCGAAGGTAATGACGCGAACACATTTCGTGGCCCAAAATAGCAGTTCCCTAAATTTTAGGAGATGCTTCCGTTGGGCTCCCACTGGTCTTCTGACCATCTATCCTCATTGGGACCGCATCCAAAAATGCAATGTGGCCCAACTGTCGGATACTTTTTGTTGGTAGTCCCACCTTGACTTTACGCCTTAATTGAGTTCACTTCCTAGTATCCACCAACTTGCTAAGTGCGACGGGGGGGACCTATATGATCTTGCTCTGAGCCTAGACATCCTCTTACCATACGAATTCCAGTGCCGACCACTTCCCGTCTGCGGGTGAATCTACCGTTCACATTGGCCATACAATGTCCGACCGTTTGCTACTTCAAGAAGAGGGTCTTAAACAAATAAAATAAACCCCATTGGAAAGCAACCAACAACCAAGGTTAGCAGTTGCCACATCTCTGTGACATGGTTAATAACTGCCACTTCCTCGTGACAGAAAGGCTACAAGTCTTTCTTTGGATTTACAAGTGAGAAAGGCTACGAGAGTCTTTCTTTGGATACAGGTGAGAAAGGCTACGAGTCTTTCTTTGGATACAGGATGGATGGCAACAAGGAAGAGGGTTCCTCTTCAGAGGATATACAGCCTATTCCAACTGCACATGACATTGACGAGAGTTCAGGCCAAGCAGAGAAAGCGTTGCAGGTTGTTACTGCTGTGACCATGTTCAAGCAATTGATGGAGAATCCAAGATTTATGGAGTTCATACAATCTTCATCAATAGCACATCAAGTTCAAGGCAGTTTTGGCATGCCAGGAACAGTGTTTAGGGGTATGGAAGGCATGGTGCCCAACCCCATGTATGCAAACATTGGTTTGCACCCAGGATTTCAGGGTACACAAGGTCAGTTTGGGGTGTCACAAGGCAACTTGGGTATGGCTGGTTTTTCAATCCCATCAGTGAATATGACACTTGGACATCAACGTGTTACTGGCCAAGGAGTACAGATGGCTCACACAAGTGTACCCATTATGCAAACTGTCTCTTTTGACAATTTGGAGTCAATGGATAAGCTAAAGCCATACAAAGAAGATAATCAGTTAGTCCATTGACACATTCAATGGCTTTGATGAGAGGACAAAGGTTTTCTCTTTCCTCGAACAGTTTGACAAAGCATTTGTTGGAAGGAGCATTTAAAGTCAGGAAAGTTGCCACTTTTCTGAGAAAAAAAAATGCAAGTCAGTGGTGGAATACACTGTTGTTACAAGGACAGACTCCTTCCACTTGGAATGATTTCATACAGGTACCGAATTAGCTAAAGGCTGATTCAAAACAGGTACAGGATGATTTAACAAGATTTCTTGCGAGAAATCTCGTGTAAATCAAAGGACAAGTAGTCCTACTGATGCAGAAGATCAAAGGCTACGAATTGGTGCGATTGGCACGCAAAACAGAGCCCGAAAGAAGAAAATACAGCTTGCTGTATTTTTCTGCAGATTTAGGGTTTTGACCCTATTTGATGCCTTTTTGTCGCAAGAGCTTCGGGGAAGCTAGAGGACAGTAATACAAGTGACCAGGAGCATTTTAGGAGCTAAAAACAGAGAATTCAGCGTGCTGAATTTCCAGGACAGGTTTGCAAAAGTGCTCTATTATGCGTGGATAATCACTTGGATATGTGGATTTTTGGTTGTGAAGGTTCTACTACAGATATGCTGTCAAAATTGGGTCAAAAAGAGAATTCTCAGCCCAATAAAAGTGACAGCATAAGGGTAGATCACAGGTTAATCTCCAAAGATCAAGATGAAGAGCAGAGAAAGATTGTTTTCGATGCTCCGTATGCAAATCAGTGATATTGCATAAAGGCTAAAATTGCCTGAGAGTTGGAAGATTCACAATGCGTTTCATGTGAGTCTTCTCAGACCCTATGTGGGTGATGTGCCAAAAGAAATGCCAGCTGATGATCAGCCGGAAGTCGAGGAACTTGACGAGATCTTGGTCCCGGAACAGTTTTTCGCACATAAAGAAAGAAAAGAAAAGGCAAGGTTGCAAGGTGCTGTTTGGTAAAGTTCAAAAGCTATTCACCTCTGGATGTCAAGTGGATAGAAAAAAGTGAACTTGCAGAGTCACTAAAAGTATGGGAACTTAAAACCTTGGTTTGCAACCTACCTTGACCCCTTGAGATTCAGAGCTACATGGATTGTCAGTGTGACAATGGCTTCTGAAAGAAATGATGTACATGTTACTTACAGTGAGCTCAAATGAAGTGCATGTTACATGAATGTTAGAGCTGTACAGATTGTCAGTTTGGCAATTGCTCTTATGGAATGTCCAAAAGTTTGGTTAGTGCTATAGAAGTGAGTATTTCTTGTCAATTTGTCAAGGATACAGTAATTGCTTCTATTAAAGGGTACATGTGTAACTGCATTCTTAAACTGTTGGTTTGGGTATGCTCGAAAGTGTTACTGGATCCAACGTGTACTAAAAGACAGTGGCAAAATGCGTCGCTACCATTTTGTCATTGAAAAGTTGATGACTCAAAGCAATGGCAGAGTGCGAAGCTACCACTATGTCATTGGGACAAGGTTCACACGCAGGCAATACATGTGTCGACGAGGTGTTGAATACACCAGGGTTGACAATGAGCATGTATGTGTCGTGCATGTGTCGACAGGTGTTGAATACACCCGAGTGTTGACTGTAAGCATGTACGACATAGGTGCAAACGAGGACGTTTGAGATTTCAGGAGGGGAGTATGTCACCAGCAAGTGGCAATTCCATTTTTGTTTATTTTCTCTTTCTTTGGGAAATTTCGTTTGTTTTACCTTTTGGAAACACCCCTTTGGAAATCTAACTGCCCTGCATTGCATAGCCAGTGTGAAACTGTTCAGAGAGAGTCCAGGCCTGAGGGCTAAAGAGCACTAAGGTTGGACAAGGACTATGGTTAGCCAAAGTGGGGTCATTGGCCAGCCAAAGCGGAATCCTTTGCTACGTAGGCTACATTTCAGTTCTGGGTGTGGCTGCAGTGTACAAAGAGGGTCAGATGACCTAGAAGAATATAATGGCAGAAACTCCTAAATTTTAGGGACTGCTATTTTTGGACGGCAAAATGTCTTCGCGTCATTACGTGCAGTTTGACATGGGGATCATTTTGTTACTCTGTGGCCAAGTCAACAGAGGCTGCAGGTCAGATATTTTTAGACCCGAGTGTCTAAAGCGGGAAAATGCACAAATAAGTGACACTTGGCACTCTGAGGCCAGTTTACTACTTAAAGAGAAGGCAAAAACGTGATTTTCAGCTGTGAGCTCGTTTTTGAGTGCTGTCACAGGTGGGAGAGCTTCAATGGAGTGCTGGCTTACCCTCTATGTACAGTGAGGTGCAGGATGTCATGACCAGCACAACTCTCACTACTCTCTCTCTCTCCCCTATTCTTTATGGTTATGCCCCTCTAGTGGGCTCATCAGATTGACCATGTACAGTTGTGTGGGTTCATGCACGATTGCCGACGCAAGAGCCTCTTGCACAGGTACTGGATTAGCTAGCGGCTAATCCCCGCAGGTACAGGTGATTCGGAGAGGTTTCACGTGCGAAATCTGGTCCGATTCAAAGGGCAAGTAGCCCTACAGGTGCGGGAGCTCGAGGTCTTGCTACAGATGCGACTGGCACGCGAAACGGAGCCCAAAACAGGGAATTACAGCCTGCTGTGTATTTTTGCAGGTTTAGGGTTTTGGCCCTAAACGGACCCTAATACCCCCAGGAGGTTCGAGGACGCAAGGGGACTGCTGTACAGGTGATCTGGCGCATTTTCGGGGCAGAAAACAGAGAATTCAACGTGCTGCAGATTCTCGCCAGGTTTTGCAAAGTGTCCGTATGCGTCGGGAAAGTCATCCAATGCGTGGGAATACTGACTGTGAAGGGTCCTAGTACAGTTATGCTGCCGAAATCAGGCCAGAAATTCAGCCAAGATTGTGCGGGGCAGCTTGTAGGGAACCACAGCTTTTATTCCCTCTTTTAAAGAATAAAGAAATACCGAAAGGGGCGCCTATTTAGGGGCCAATCTGGTGTCTGACTCGCATACAGATGCATTCTAGCATCTGTATCCCATTCCCCTCTCTTATGTCATTATAGCACAGGTAGAATAGACGACTAATAATGGGTGAAAGCTAAATCAAGGTTTGAAGTAAAGTCTACCGCCCTTTTTGAAGTTAACAGGGCGGTTACAGAGGACCTGGCACATACTCCTCAGATTCTGAATCTTTACCTTGAAGCTTTTGGTTTAGCATAGTCTATTCCAAAGTGAACCCCGAACTCAGCTGGGCGGAATTTGGTGCAGCGGGTATGCACAAGAGGGGAGTCGCTCCACTCCTTTGTCAACAGATTGCCCCGATTTTTGATACTAAAATCACTAATGTTTTGAGTTTTAGGGATACTATGAGCTGAGAGTATTCTGCTGTATGACTTTATGAACTGGAATTCCCGATAATATGATACTGATTTGTTCTTGACTTGTCTAAGTGCAGGAATTGATAGACGAAATGACTGCAGCATTTCGGTCTAAAAGATCTCAATAGACATGGTTGCAATAAGGATTAGTTAATCGGGCATCTATGAGGTCCCGAGTGGATCTAGATGCGATTGCTAAATACGTTGCCGATTAATCATGATCTGAGATCCGAATGAGTTTTGAATGTGATTTGTCATGTGATGTCCAGTCGATTGGTACATGTGCTAGATGTGTTGTTCCTAGTGCGTCGATACTAACAGGCAATGTCTGCTAAGGCAGTTTATGGCCTCAGTCTGTTTTGCAAGCGTAATCGAGGGCGATTACAATGCTTTCAAGAGGGGGGTGTGTCACAAACCAGTGACGTGGCAACCCGGACACACACACACTTACACCCCGGCTGGCTGCAAAATCCCGTTAAACACGCTGCAGTGCTGACGTGGCAGCAGTGTACAGACCCCCGAAAGATGCGGCGCAGATTATGGCGGGGGAAAAAACGACATCTGTACGGAACTGCTGACATGGCAAAAGCATACGGACTTCCAGCTTTTTGGCTACACAATGCTTGAGAGAGAGAGCTTTTGAATAGTTGCTTTATTTTTCATGCTTTTTAAAGTATGGCAGCTTTTGGGGCTTTGCTTTTGGCATCCCTTGTAATGAATAAATAAGTGGTTTGGGCTCCCACTTCTTAGAGCATCTGGACGTAGAGTCTGAGAGTGAGACCCCTCCCACTCCCTTGTACTTTGAGCACAGATTAATACAAAAAGAAATACCAAAAGGGGCGCGAGTCTTTGGGGCCAATATCTCTAAGCACATCCGTCGGGCCGTCTCGAATCAATTATGAACTGTGAACTGTTTTGAAGTGAATCTCTGCTGTGTCGCGATAGAATCTTTACTTGGAGTGTCCAAGTTTGTTACATGCTGCCACACATCTGAAACCCGCATAACCTCGCCAAAGCTGCCAACTCAACTCCATGCACAGTAGTATGGCTACCTCCAATCCTGTCAGCGGGGCCCTCCAACATGTTGAAGTCTCCCCCAATGCACCATTGCTCTGCCTGCGGCAGAGACTCTACAATGTGAGCCCAAAACTCTGCACGTGCGCTCGCCACATTGGGCACGTAGATGTTCAGGAAGCCCATGAGGGAACCCTGAACCTGCATAGTAATCCACTGAGCCCCGCCTAGCACAATAATCCCTTTGCCCACAATGGCCTGCTGCAAAGAGTCCGCAATAGTCATACATACCCCACCCTGGATGCCTCCTGGTCCAAATGCAACTGACCAAAACGTCTCATAGCGACCACGCAAAATCTGACCACATCGTTGAATGCGGCTCTCACAAAGATGATGCTCCTGTAGCATAAGAATGCCTATCTCACCACCCACAAGGCATCTCTGCAGCTCCTGACGCAGCCGACCCCTCTGACACTGAAACTGGGGCCCTCCTAATCCCTGCACATTCCATGAGATGATCCTATGGAGTTTGTGAGAGAAAACAGATGCTGCCCCGCAGCAGCCAACCTCGCTATTTTTGAGGCCGGTTTGGATGGGGAGTAATCCGCATCCGAACGACCTCTAGACAAGCACAAAAGAAGTGATTGTCCCGCCCCAGGCCCAAGCCGAGCGTGCAACCCGAAGGGCTACATCCTCTGTCCAAGAATCCTCATGCACAAATACATAACAAGGAGGGCACTGAGTGTCAGCAAACAAATGCACCACAATGTGCCTGCAACCCGCTGCATCCGGAGGCGTCACACTGAACCTGGCAAGAGGCCAAAGTGTCTGCACCAAATCTGTCACCGCTAAGTCCCCTGTGTGGTGTGAGAACTCAGTATCTTGAATCTGGAGCCAGTCAAGGACTGTGTGCTGGGTCCACTCTGTGAGATCCCTACCACACAGCAGAAAGGAGACCTACCGCTGTGTCCAGAGCCTCAATGCCTCTAGCTGCAAGAAAGAGGACGTGGACTCGAAAGCTAGCCTCCTCCAAGTCAGGAGAAGTGTCACCCAAATACCGAGTGAAGTTGTAGTCGAAGAAGTCCAAGCGTCTGCGAATGTCGAAGCTAGTTAAACCTCTAAGGACTGCTGCAAAGGGAGAAGTTTGCACCAAAAAAGGCGGCCTCATGTGGGGCTGTCTTTCTCGAGCCACACGGTCGTAGCAAAAGAACTACCAAGAGAACGGCTCGCGGAAGAAACGTGTCCAGTACCCTGCGTCTGAGAAGGAGTGGAGGAGGGGTCAGGAGATGAGACTGTGGGCCCCATTGGGAAGAGAGGAGGAACGGGAGGCGAAGGTGGAGGTGGGGAGGTGGGGGGGGGGGGGGGGGGGGGGGGGAAGGCGGGGGAGACGGAGCGGTAGCATCTGAGGGAGAAGGAGGCGGTGGTGGAGGAACTGAAGTGGACGGGGCCTCCTCAGGCAGGTTCTACTAGAGGGGGTCAAAACAATTCCCAGTCGGAACCCACTGCTGCTAAGTTGCAGAAGGTCGGGCACCAAGGAGAGCAGTGCGGCAAGCCCGTCCCTGTCGACGGCGACCAAGCACCTGCTACCAGCGTCAGATGTCTGATCATTGGTCTCTGTCGAGGTACCAGCCTGTGCGTCCTGTGTATCTGGTTGCTTGGCATGCTCAGCCTTGGTAGGCTGCACATGCGCTGTAGATCGAGGTCTCCTACGAGGACGGGCCTTTGCCAAATGACCCATGTGCCTGCAAATGAAACACTGGTTCGGGAGACCCGAATATTCCACACTCTGTCTGATCCATCCCCACTCACCCGAGGCAACAGTACCACCTTGGGGAGAGAGTGTGTCACGAACCAAAACCCGCACAGTAGGTAAACCTGCGGCCTTTGTCACAGTTGAAGCTGCAGTGCGCGAAGACTCTAGAACTGTCCCAAATATGAAACCAATCCTGGGGAGGAGAGGGAGGTACTCTCGCCTCGGGCTTGCGAAACAGACTTTTAATCGGCAAGTCTACCTCCTCCTCGAGCACATCTGTAGTAGGGTCAAAACCATGATGCCAACGTCGGAAGTAAGCTCGAGCTGCTCAGATGCTGAGTGGGCTCATTGAATGTCACGTGACACATCCAACCCTATGTGTCCGTGGACAAGCTACAACATGATCAGGGTTTAGTCAGTCCAGTCAGTCTAGATTAGAAGTGACCTGGCACTTTTGTGAGTCTATTCGTAGACCGTGCATGCCCAGTCACTTGGTATAGATGCATATCCTCTGGTTGCACACAACATGATCATCAGAATCCCGATCAGAATCCATTAGAATCAGTTAGGGGATTTTTCCAGTGATTTTAGCCTTTTTTTTCCTATTTTTGACATTTTTCACTTATTATTTTTAAGTGAAATCCCAACAAAAGTAGATAGGGCAATTTTGCTAAGTTTGTATATAAGCAAACTAGAGCTAGCACTATTTGGGAGAAGAGGCAACAGGAGCTCCCGCTCAACAGGCACCTTCTCAACAAGAACCCATCAGAACCCTTGGCGTTTTGGTGTTCCCTCATCGCCCACACCCTCATCAGCCTAGCGTTTTGGTTTCCCACAGCACCTCCCAAAGATCCCCTAGCGTTTGCGGTTCTCTCATCACCAGGAGTCCCCAGAACCCAAGCGTTTTCATCAACGATAGCAGGCTAACCCAGCGTTTTCTGTTTTCAGCCCTGAACATCGCCGGCAACCCCAGATCACCTCAACGTTTTACTAACGCTATAGCAGATGTCCAACGTTTTTGGTTTTCAGCCACAATCACAGCAGAGGAGCAGTGTTTTCAGCAAGCATTAGAAGCGGCAAATTCAGCCCTAAATGATTGCAGAAGATCTCCATTTTCAGCCCATACAAAAGCAGCCAAAACAGTCATTTTCAGCCACCGAAACAGTCCCGAAATTCAGTAGATAGAAGACCACAGATTTCAGCCCTAAAGTCGTCGTCGTCATCACCGTCATCGTCATCGACATAGTCCCAAGTTGCATCAGTACATTGCATACACATTGTACCACTTTGTGCAATCATAAGTAGACCACTCTCGCCGACGAGAGTGGGGCCTTCGGAGGAGGGTTTTACAAAGTCTCTCAGTCTCATTCACTTACACGCACAGTGTCCATTCACTTTGTTTGTGATCATAGCATTCTCTCACTAAGAACGGAAGGCTCTACCTGCCATAAGAATAAAAGGAACCTTGAGCATAGTTCGGAGCACTCATCTTGAGCAAAGCGCAAACAATCATTCTGCTACACCTAACATTGGTATCAGAGCTTTGGCAGTGTTCTGTATCACTCAAGGAAAGAACCACAAGAATTTTTTTTGCTTGTTGAGGTCGCACGAACCCAAGTTCGCTTGGGCGTGTCGATTCCTAATCGTGTTTTGTTGAAGAGTGACAGGAATCCCAAGAAAGAAGGGCTTGTCCAGCCTCCCCTTGTCTCTTTTCACTCATTGAGAGCGGACCGTGCAATTAGCGGCCGGCCAATCGACGTGAGGTGGGAAAAAGCAACCTTGGTGTGAGCGCAAGGCCGCCAAGGGGTGGCCCGCGGAAAGGAGTAGAACTCGCGTGAAGAGAAGATCCTTCTCAAACACGGTTTGCAAGCGAAAGAAAACCTCAAGATCCTCAAGAACACAAGAACCAAGACCCGCAAGAACCCAAGTTCCTCGTGAACTTAAGAACCCAAGACCACAAGAACCCAGGATTGCAGAATGGTCATCACTTGAAGCGGAATGGATACTTCGCGGTGATGAGCACGAGAGAGGCGAAGAAGAATTTTCCCCACCCAGGAGGTTTTTATGACCCTCCCCCTTTTCCATCTACGACGAGGATTGCACTAACTCCTATGGAGAAGTTGGACCATATGTTTATGGAAAGGAAGTTAGAACGCGAAGCAAGAAAAGCAGAAAGAGAAGCAGAAAGCAAGGCCTATGAAGAACGAATGGCAGCCATCGATTGTGACTACAAAGAATAAATGGCAGCCAAAGCATAAGTACGACTTGGAAGGAAAAGTAAGACAAGCAGAATTTGATCGAGGGAACAAAGCAAGACAAGCAAAATTTGATCGCGAGAACAAAGCCCTCAAAGAAAAGAGCGAACAACACATGAAAGAGTTCTTGCGACTCTTTTCTCAAGTTCAGGCACAAATGCAAGAGATTCAGGAAAAGGAGACTCTCTCAGTCTCTTCTCCACCAAAGCATGACACAGGATTTGCATGATTATGAGAAGCATGATGATTTGATTGACAATGATAAGCACAATGATTTGCATGACGATAAGCATGATGATTTGAATGACAAGCACGATGATTTGGATGACAAAGATAAGCATGATGATTTGAATGATATTGCTAAGCGTGATGATTTGGATGCCAATGACAAGCATGATGATTTGCATGATCAAGATGTGATTTCTCACAAGCATGATGATTTGCATGCAGAAGATGTGATTGTTCACAAGGATGATGTGTTAGTGGATGCTTTTTCTAGCGAAGCTAACCTCGTTGTAGATTCGATCAATCACGAAGGATCAATCTTGACTTTCGAGTCAAGGTCCAAAGAACCCCCACAGGACGATTCGATCATTCCGGAAGAACCGATCTTGGCTCTCGAGCCTGGGTCCAAAGAACCCTCACAGGAAGTATTATGTGTTCGCATGATTGATACGCACGCATTGTTCGAGTGTTTCATTCGTGATCGTTTCCTGTATTTTAGTCAGCATCGTTATGTGATCCCTTTTCCTAGGCATGACATATTGTATGTTGAGCACGTTTCTCTCATGGATGAGCACGAATGTATGCGGCATGTTCATGAAAAGCTGAAAAGTATGCATTCAAAGAAGTCACATTCCATGTCTCTTCCTTGGCATGACACAGTTGTAGACAGAGCACATGACACTATGAGCACCAAGCATGGGCATTTCCGTTGTGATTTGCCACATTTGATTGCTCTAGATCATAAGAGAAAGGGCTTCGATCTCATTGTTTGCATGTGTTTGATGAACGGGTTGTCACTCTTATCTCTATGTTCATCTACATTGCATACACAATCTTTAGCGAAGACAGGATTTTTTCCACTCACTTTACATGGAATAGATATGTTCATGTTTTTGTGTTGGAAGTGGTTTCAGGAATTTTCAGTAGTGGAGATTCTTGAAGAAGAAGGAAGCATCACACTCAACGCAGTTGAAGCATCGAAGGAGCCACAAAAGACTTTGTGTCGCTTTCGGCACGGCCCAAAGAAGCAAGCGTTGCAAACTTTTATGAAGTTCCAAGTACCGCATGACCCACACATCAGAGTGGGCCGGCGAACAGTCCCTTCCACGATTTCGGACGCTATTGGCGATGTCACTCGACGCCATACAGTTCGGTACCAGTACCTCACTTTGAAAAGGAGGGGATGTCACGTGACACATCCAACCCTATGTGTCCGTGGACAAGCTACATCATGATCAGGGTTCAGTCAGTCCAGTCAGTCTAGATTAGAAGTGATCTAGCACTTTTGTGAGTCTATTCGTAGACCATGCATGCCCAGTCACTTGGTATAGATGCATATCCTCTGGTTGCACACAGCATGATCATCAGAATTCCCATCAGAATCCATTAGAATCAGTTAGGGGATTTTTCCAGTGATTTTAGCCTATTTTTCCTATTTTTGACATTTGTCACTTATTATTTTGAAGTGACTTCCCAACAAAAGTAGATAGGGCAATTTTGCTAAGTTTGTATATAAGCAAACTAGAGCTAGCACTATTTGGGAGAAGAGGCAACAGGAGCTCCCGCTCCACAGGCACCTTCTCAGCAAGAACCCATCAGAACCCTTGGCGTTTTGGTGTTCCCTCATCGCCCACATCCTCATCAGCCTAGCGTTTTGGTTTCCCACAGCACCTCCCAAAGATCCCCTAGCATTTGCAGTTCTCTCATCGCCAGGGGTCCCCAGAACCCCAGCGTTTTCATCAACGATAGCAGGCTGCCCCAGCGTTTTCTGTTTTCAGCCCTGAACATCGCCGGCAACCCCAGATCACCTCATCGTTTTACTAACACTACAGCAGATGCCCAACGTTTTTGGTTTTCAGCCACAATCGCAGCAGAGGAGCAGCGTTTTCAGCAAGCATTAGAAGCAGCAGATTCAGCCCTAAATGATTGCAGAAGATCTCCATTTTCAGCCCATACAAAAGCAGCCAAAACAGTCATTTTCAGCCACCGAAACAGTCCCGAAATTCAGCAGATATAAGACCACAGATTTCAGCCCTAAAGTCATCGTCGTCATCACCATCGTCGTCATCGGCATAGTCCCAAGTTGCATCAATCCATTGCATACGCATTGTACCACTTTGTGCAATCATAAGTAGACCACTCTCGCCGACGAGAGTGGGGCCTTCGGAGGAGGGTTTTACAACATCTCTGGTGTCGTATCTCTCTTCTCTCTCTATCTCTCAATCTCATTCACTTACACGCACGGTATCCATTCACTTTGTTTGTGATCATAGCATTCTCTCACTAGGAACAGAAGGCTCTACCTTCCATAAGAATAAAAGGAACCTTGAGCTCAGTTCGGAGCACACATCTTGAGCAAAGCGCAAACAATCATTCCGCTGCACCTTACAATGGAATCACCTTGGCCGTCATATCTGCAGACTCGAACTTTACCTGGTAGTACCCTCTCCCGAGGATCTGGACATCGGTGATCTTGCCCACATCAAAGAGAGGACGGGCCTGTAGTAAATTCCGAACCTCGCCCCGATTGGGCCGAGTGCCAATGATCTTACAGATAACCGAAGTGGCTTGCAAGCGCTCCACTTCGGCCATCAAGCTCGCTTGCTCTTCTGGTGAAAGATCGAGTCGAAGGGTCGGCTCCGCGGTGTCGGGCGAGAGGGCTTCAGTGGAGTCCCTTTGAGGTGGAGCAGAAGCCGCGATTCTGTGTCTGCTACTGAGTCGAGAAAGACGAAGGTGACACAGAAAGCCTCATACATCTTCTTTCGATCTCCTCCATCATGAAGCTCAATTCAGCCATTTCTCATGCATGAGGTCTAAAAAGCTTCCCCCCTCTTAATGAGCCCGGCAATAATTTGCATTCTTGCACCTTCCCAAAAAATATGATTTGCTTCCGGCAGTGTCCAAATAAGTGCTTTCATATTCAATATTTTTCGGCATATCCATTGCTACACCCCTACCAAGGCCTTCTGCTCAAAAAATCTGTGAAGAAATGAGAGAGTGCTGGCTGAAATTGGGGCACCCATGTTATATGATTGAAGAAGAGAAATTGTTGCGTGCCTTTTTGCCAAAGCGTCAGATGCGTGATACTTGCATTTCACTCATTTAGCTTTACATTTTCATAAAGCTCTAGCACATTTAGGGTTAGAACTCGTTAGGAATTTCATTCCAACGTATCGCCACTGCTCTCTCAACGTTATGCAAAAGAAACTCGATGAGGCAGTAGCAAGCTTTAAGCATGGAGAACAAATATGGAAAAGCACATGGGGGAAAAAGATGCAATAATCGAGGAGCTAAAAAGAGAACTTGCGGCTTGCAAATCTGCAACTAAGGAGAAGGGAGACGACCAACCCTCGGTGCTAAAGGAGCTCGAGGACATGAAGGATCAGATGAAAGCTCTACGGGAAGGAGATGAACAGAAATCGAAAACGGTATCTTCATGGGCGGAACGTCTTGTTAAGACACAAGAAAAGGTTGACGAAGCAGAGAAATGGATTGAAGATGCGAAGAAAGGAAAGGCCAAGATGCCTACCTCAACCATTATTAATATGACCATTGAGGAAGAGCAGAAAGGAAGAATCGAGCTCTGCATGTGCGGAACACAGGAGTCAAAGACAAAGAGAATGTAGATGAAGAAGTGAGGGAACTGCTACAACGCATGGGCATCACAGAGCCCACTCACACAAGTGCATGGAGAGTGGGCAAGAAAGGAATCAACGAGAAGGGAAACGTAAAGGATAGGGCACTTATTCTCCGCTTCCCGAATATAGAAATAAGGAAAGAATTTCTAAAGAAGAGGCCAACTCTTAAGAAAACCGGTATTTTCCTGGAAGATGACCTTACATTGGCACAAGTGGCACACATGCAAGAGTTGATGCCAGAGATCAGGGCAGCAAGAGAAAAGGGGAAAATTGCCTTTTATAGAGGAGGGAAAGTAGTGGTTCTGGAAAAGCGCTCATCATGACGGTGCGAGACCTATGGGGCGACGCTCCGGATAGCGGCGTGGAATTGTAATGGATCATATAGGCTAGATGTAGGTGCCTTTGAAGACAGCTTTAGGGACAGAGACATAGTTTTCTACTCAGAGACACACCAGATACCGGGACAGCTTATGCCACATGTGAAGGGGTATTTATGGGAAACAGCTGGTCGACCAGACAAGAGATCTCTACGTGGTAGCCAGGGTTCAAGAGGAGTAGCAGTCTTATTTAAAGAGGAGCTGAAACCACTACTACAGATTATCAAGAAACATGAACAAGCAAGGTATATGTGGGTGAGAATGAGAGCTGAGACAGGTAGATTTCTATATATCGCTATATGCTACTTCCCTCCAAGTACATCCGTCTACTCCTCACCTAAAGGACAGTCCCCTTTCTCCATATTGAATAATGACATATGGGAGTTCTCTAGAGATGGAGACATCGTTCTCTTAGGAGACTTTAATGCCAGAACGGCCAACTCTCAAGCAGTATTCTATCATACTTCTGAGGAAATGCTCAGAGAAGTGGATTTGCTACAGGAGGGGCTTACTAGAAACTCACAGGATAAAGAACACACTGAATATGGGAGACATCTCATGGAAATGGCAACCACACATGGTTTGGCCATACTTAATGGTCTAGAGAATTTCCCTTTATCTGGGGGGTTCACATGCTTCCCGCACAGGCATGGGGCCAGTACAGTGGATTATGTCATGACTTCACCAAGCTTTATTTCTAGTATCGAGGACTTTAAGGTGGGACCCAGACCGGTTGGGATTGCAGTGGATCATGCTCTCTTGACCTTATCAATCTCCTTCCAATACAATGCCTCTCAAGTACAAAGGAAGAAGACACACACAAGATATACTTTCACGCCAGAGACCGATTCAGTCTATGTGGAAAAGATCTATAATAGGATGTGGTCAGCCGAGCCAGTATATACTATAGCGGAGATTACTTCTCAGCTAACAGAGATACTACATGGAGCAGCACAAGAGGCATACCCACATACTCAGCCTGACCAGAAGAGAGGATCTGGGAACATGCCTCAAAACAGTTGGTACGACGAGGAATGAGGGCAGAGGACAAGCTGGATTCAGGAGGGGTTATTCCACTTTAGATCATATTCTTACGCTCAGAACCATTATTGAGGAAGGATGAGCAAGCGGAAGAAGGATGTATTGTTGCTTTGTGGATTTTCGGAAAGCTTTTGATACAGTACCAAGGGCAAGATTGATGCGCAGAATGCAAGAGTTAGGGGTCCCCAAAGAGATTATCTGGGGGATCATGGCCTCATACGGGTCAGTAACTGGCTATGTACGTACTCCAGAAGGGGACTCCGACATTGTTCATTCCACCATTGGAGTAAAGCAACGATGCCCACTGTCCCCTACTTTATTTGGTATGTATATAGATGAGGTATCAAATTACATTGATAGAGAGGGTGACAGAGGTGCTCAACTTGCAGGGTCATGGATCCCTTTGTTATATGCAGATGATATTGTATTGATAGCAGAATCACCATATGGAATGCAGAGGCAGTTAGATGCATTACATAAATTCGCGGAGGACAGCGGACTGTCGGTACATCTGGGTAAAACCAAAGTTATGGTGTTTAACACCACACCGCAGTGGGTTAGGAGATCCGCACCTACATTTGCATATGGCCAAGCTACAGTAGAGTACACAGACGCATACACATACCTTGGTGTGGTATTTACAAGACCGAAGTTTACTCTTAAGAAAGCAACGGATGCTAGATTGTCCAGAGCCTCTGCGGCCTTGGGAGGGTTGGAGAGGATGTGTTCACAGGTGCAGTTTCAAGAACCACGAACAAAACTTTGGCTCTTTGATACTGTGGTGGCTTCGGCTATGCTTTATGGGGTCCAGATTTGGGGACCATCTGTGGATCAGGATAATTGGAAGTCAATGGAGAGACCTTTGGTATCTATGATTTCCCGAATGATTAGAGCCAAGGCCTCCGTACCACTCGCGATTACCCGAGCGGAACTAGCTGCCCCTCCGATAGAAATTGAAGCTCTTACCAGATCAGTGTCCTTTATACATGGTTTACGGGATACAAATAATTGCCGATATACTAGATTGGCCCTCGAATCCTCTCGACAATTAGCAATGAAAGGAGATACATCATGCTGGTATGCGCAATTGTCCTCGTGGTTTCAGAGACATGGGTTCAGTATGGAAAGATTACCCCCCTTCGAATACTCTCTTGAGGCTCCATCACTGGCAATCACACGAACGGAGATTAATAAAATCATCCGCCAAGATCTTATACAGTTGGACACTAAGAGGACATAGGTAGACCCTACACAAGAATTGGGCAGGAAGATGGCCGACTACAAAGAAAACTTCCTCCAGCTATCTGAAGATGGTTTTGTGATTCGCCCGAGCTACATGGATACCCACCTGTCTCATGGTTTGAGATGTGCTATTGGTCAGATTCGTACATCCTCACACCAGCTGGAAATTGAATTTGGCAGACTTAGGGGAATCCCACCTGAGAGCAGAATTTGCAAGTTATGCGGAATGGAGCCGGAGACAGAATTACACTACATGTGCCATTGCACCGTATACTATGAGATACGTGGGCGTTTCCATTTCCTTTTCAAAGAAGGCTTTGGACCTCTAGATAGAGTCATGCAATACCAAGATCAAAGGTGCTTAGGCCTGTACCTACTTGAACTACATCGGCACAGGGATAATCTAATGAGAAGACAAAGAGCACTACAGCCTCAGAGGCAGATCACAGATTTCTTCGGATCGAGAGAAGCAGGAATGGAAGGAGAAGCAAGAGGCCAGCAGCGAGCACAAAGGAGTACCCACATTCATACCAAAGGCACCCTCATGGACAGGGCGATTGAGCTTAGGAAATCGAGACAACCACGACCGAGATGCAGAAGCACACTTCACCGGAGGAGACTACAACAAAGGATTAGAAGCATTCTAGCCAGACACCCAGAATGCTCCTAAGAAGTTTATCTAATACTTTGTATTTATTTTTTTGCATTTATTTTCACACTTTCACACTTTTCAGACATTGTAACAGATTCACCACTTTTGTATCAGTTTGGTCTCATAGGTCACACTGGCCTTTTTGAAGACGTTAATATAACATTTCATTTCACATGACTCGCCACATCCCACACCCGCTGGAGCTGATATCCAAACACCTATCTATTCCCACTTCCATTACCTCGTCATCTAGGCACACTTCAATTAAGGAGTGGATGTCGATCAAACTCACCTACCAAGAATGGCTGCTTGTGAATAGGTCCTAGGAGTAAGGAAGACAAGACATGATGCAGATATAGCATAGATGGGGAGGAAGGTAACACCATCGGTGAGTAAAAGCTACCAAACCCTTGCCGTCGCGAGGTTTAATTTTTCCTTTCATCTCTTTTCTTTTCTTTTGGGGTTGTGTGTGTGTGTGTGTGTGTGTGTGTGTGTGTGTGTGTGGGGGGGGGGGGGGGGGGGGGGGGGGGGGGGTTTGTTTCAAACCCTTCTCTCCGGTGCATGTAGACAAGTGCATAAATTGGCAGATCTAGGGCTCTTTTTTAATTATTGCTCTAAAACCTTCAGTCCCATTCTCTGCAATAGCTTGCTTATGCAGGGTCCACAACTTCTGCAAGATCAATCTTCAAGTGCATGCTACAGGATTACAAAACCAAACATTTCACGCTAAAAGCAGCAGCATGAAATAGCAAGTGATCTCTGTACAGAAACTAAAGCGTTCTCTAATTTGCTCATACCTTTTCAAAGAGGTCCAGCTTATCTTGTGCCGCCCATAACTCCAAAGAAACATCATGCAACCTTTTTGTTGAGGGATCCTCAGAGGGCACAATCACCTGAAAATGCTAAGTTTTACTAGAGCATTAACAAACAATTACCTCAATTCAAGCAAAACCATAATAAAACTAATCTCTTACAAAAATGATATTACCAACACACATTCATCACTTTTATGAATGACATGAACTGCTTTAACAGCACTGGTGTGGCATCTATTTAAGGCAACAGCTACACGAATGATTGCACATAAAACCCTTGTCTTTACTTGTGCCTGCAGAAAAATTCAAGTAGGTTAAAACAGATTTCAATCACCCAATGGGTAAAATCGGCCATTTGTTAATCCATACCTCTGCTGATAGGTGAGTAAAATCTTCATCCCTTTTACTTGGAATCTTCTTTCTGTGATATTTTGCAAGCAAAGCCATTATCTACAACCAACAAAAGCACGCAAGTTTAAAGAACGTCCAGAACATCAGATCACATAAACTGTGTCACCATGTGGGGGCAGAGATTTATGACACAGCCAGCTAAGGGGAAGAAATAAAACAATCCATGTCAGAAAACAAAGCACAGAACTGCAATGGCCTTGTGCAGGATACAGGCACAGCACTGCAGAGCAAACCTATATACATGTAATGCCAAGCAGATCAAAGAAGAAAGTTAAGAGGAAGCAAGAGAAACAACGTATGCCTTAAAATGAGAAGCATAGAGCTTCAATGCCCTCATACAAGATATAGACACTATTTTTGAGCAAACTTACGGAAACGAGGCAACAGCAAAGTCAATGAAAAGCCTTACCTTTACTTCCACAGGACTGTAGCCAACAAGAATGTCATTGTTCTGCAATACACTTCACATAGAAACCGAACAAGGAGAATGTTACAAAATACCGACCAAATAGTGCATGATAGACGTGAACTGGAAAGAAGGACCAGCAACCTTGATCAAGTAGTGTGAGTGCTTGTGGTAGTCTCGGAAACCGATACACATGCCAACTGCATGCAAAGTCACCGAAGCTTCCAACAACTCTGTATCCGTTTCATCCAGAAGAGAAACAACCTCAGAAACATGATCAGTTCCAGAAGAAATCGTATTCATCCTCAAGCCAGTTAAAATATCCTACATAGACAAGTCTTAACCTGTCAAGGAGAAGATTGGTGATAAATCCAACAAACAATAACTGGGTACTTACCAGTGCCAGATGTGCTGAATGTGCAGCAGACACAAGTCTATGACTCTCATAAAACCTTCTCGCCAAGCTGACTACTGAGCTCCATCTGACGTTCGGAGTGAATTTATAATTTTTGCATGTCTTTGATAAAGTATCAACAATGACCCCTTCTCGAAGAGCATAGGGAGAAACCCTCATCTTATGTATGTCCAGTGCTACAAAAATCTCTTCGAGCACCACTGCTCCTGCAACCAGCACTGCTGCTCTTTTTGGAGGAAGACCAAATACTTTAGCTCGCTGCTCATTATTTTTTACTTTGGAAAGCTTCCGAACTACAACAGCAAGTTCATCCCGTGTAAATTCTCTCTCACGAAAGCCACATAAGCCCAGTTGTGACTGCTCAGCGATGAGCAAAGTTGCACAATCTCCTGCAAACTCTTGATTGACAATCTGCTCTATAGTCTCAATGGTGCCAGAGCTTCCAATTGCAAGTTCGAAGCCTGCATTCCTGACACTGTCTATTACACCTGATTCACGCAAGACCCTGCGTGCATGCTTGCGTACATCATCAAGCTGGCCCTTTACTATGATATCATTCCCACCTCCAAGATAAAGATCAGTAAGGTGTAAGTGTCCCAGCTTCATTGATGCTGCATAGATTGGTCTCCCTGCCACACCAACCACCACCTCTGTTGAGCCTCCCCCAATATCAACAACGAGAACAAGCTTGTCATAAACAGGTAAGGCTTGAAGCACGCCACGATAAATAAGACAAGCTTCCTCCCTCCCTGAGAGTACTTCAATTTTCACTCCCACTTTCTCAAGCATGTTACTGAGAAATGATCCCCTGTTTCCTGCTTCCCTTACAGCTGCTGTTGCAACAACTCTTAGAGAAGCGTTGTATGCACATGCAAGCATTTTAAATCTCTTCATTGCTTCAAAGGCCCTTGCTTCAGCTTCAGGCATAATAACGCTTAATGTAGACCCACTTCCTAACCGAACATGCTCTTTCTCAGAATCCAACACTTGAAAATCACCATCACAATTCACTTCTGCAACTACTATATGAAAGGAATTTGTTCCCATATCCACAGCTGCCAGCACCAATGAATCTCCATCAGCTGAATCTGCACAGCAATCATCCAAAATGTTGTTAAATGAGAATGTGTATCAGAGTGAGAAGGGTTCAGTCTGGTCTTTCCAAGGTGAACTAACTATTTACTGAAACCATTGATGTGATCATAAGCATACCGTAAGGAAGAGTCGACTTGTTCTGCATATGGTACTATCTATCACCAAATTATGTTTTTTTGTTGATTTTGGTGCCTTTTAAAGCAATATGCCTCTTATTTAATGTTCAGAGAATACACCATGACTCTCTTGGAGTTCATGCAACTCACCCGAAATTTGGCAGAAAAAAATAGATACTTCAGCAGCATACGATTGCTCTCCTTCCACTCCCCCTCCCCCTTCCATACTGTTCCAAATAATAGTGCAAGTTTTTAACTCCAGCACGGGCCATGGCCTTGACTAGTGACTCTAGTACTCAAGTCAAGGTCACGCTTGAAGATAAGCTAGAGGGCATGCTACCTGAGGAAAACGGTCTCCTCGAGTGCGTTTGCCATGTAATTTTGTATTAAATGTGTAAACATGTTATTTGATGCCACCAGTTAGTCTGATGTGGTTAGGGATTGCATAGCAAAGAGTGCCAAGCTTGAGATGTCACGTGACACATCCAACCCCATGTGTTCGTGGACAAGCTACAGCATGATCAGGGTCCAGTCAGTCTAGATTAGAAGTGATCAGGCACTTTTGTGAGTCTATTCGTAGACCGTGCATGCCCAGTCACTTAGTGTAGATGCATATCCTCTGGTTGCACACAGCATGATCATCAGTATTCCCATCAGAATCCATCAGGGGTGCATTTAGCCTATTTTACCTATTTTTGACATTTTTCACTTATTAATTTAAGTGGCTTTCCAACAAAAGTAGGTAGGGCAATTTGGGTAAGAAAATATATAAGCAAACCAAAGCTAGCACTAAATGGCAGAAAAGGCAACAGGAGCCAAGCTCAGCAGGCAACTTCTCAAGCAAGACCTTGGCGGTTTCCCCCTCCAAGCAAGAAGGACCTCCCCCCATTGGCGTTTTATCCAGCAAGTAGCCATCGCCTTCAAGCCCTTGCCCTAGCGTTTTGCATCAACAAAACATCGCCAGCAGAATCCTTTGCACCTAGCGTTTTTCGCTCAACTAGCATTTTTGCAACAAGTAGTCACCGCGGCAAGCTACAACACATCAGCGTTTTCAGCCTTGCCATCGTCAACAGAACCCCCCATGCCTAGCGTTTTTTATCCCAGCAGGATTCAGCCCTAAAGAGTAGCAGCTTCAGCCCGGAAGGACCATCAGTTTTCAGCCTAAATAAACCTCAGTTTTCAGCCCTAAACCTACAGATTTTCAGCGTAAAAGACCCACAAAAACAACCCCCAAATCAGCGTTTTTGGATTGTAGCAGATTTCAGCCCATAGCGTTTTTGGACAACAGTAGAAAGATTGCAGATTTCAGCCCTAGTGTCGGCCTCGTCATCCCCGTCGTCGTCGTCAACATAGCCTAGACTTGCATCAGTCACATGCATTCAGTTTGTACCAGTTTGTGCAATCATAAGTAGACCACTCTAGTGGGGCCTTCGGAGGAGGGTTTTACATCCTCTCTGGTGTCGTATCTCTCTTATCTCTATCTCTCAATCTCATACACTTGCACGCACAGTGTCCATTCACTTTGTTTGTGATCATAGCACTCTCTCATAAAGAACGGAAGGCTCTACCTTCCATAAGAACAAAAGGAACCTTGAGCACAGTTCGGAGCATTCATCTTGAGCAAAGCGCAAACATTCATTCCGCTGCACCTAACATTGGTGTCAGAGCTTTGGCAGTGTTCTGTATCACTCAAGGAAAGAACCACAAGAATCACAAGAAAAAAAAAATTTGCTTGTTGCGGTCGCACAAACCCAAGTTCGCTTGGGCGTGTCGATTCCTAGTCGTGTTTTTGAAGAGTCACAGGAATCCCAGGAAAGAAGGGCTTGTCCAACCTCCCCTTGTGTCTCTTTTCACTCATCGAGAGCGGACCGTGCACTTAGCGGCCGGCCAATCGATGTGAGGTGGGAAAAAGCAACCTTGGTGTGAGCGCAAGGCCGCCAAGGGGTGCGCCCGCGGAAAGGAGTAGAACTCAGGTGAAGAGAAGATCCATCTCAAACACAGTTTGCAAGCGAAAGAAAACCTCAAGAACCTCAAGAACCCAAGACCCCCAAGAACCCAAGTTCCTTGTGAAACTTCAGAACCCAAGCCCCCAAGAACCCACAAGAACCCACGACTTCAGAATGGTCATCACTCGAAGCGGGATGGATACTTCGCTTGGAGGTGATGAGCATGAGAGAGGCAAAGAAGAATTTTCCCCACCAGGAGGTTTTTCCGACCCTCCCCCTTTCCCATCTACGACAAAGATTGCACTAACTCCTATGGAGGCTTTAGACCAGATGTTTCTGGAAAGGAAGTTAGAACGCGGAGCAAGAAATGCAAGAAGAAAAGCGGAAATGGATCGCAGAAATGCAGAAAGAATGGCAGAAATGGAAAGCAGACACGCAGAAAGAAGAGCAGAAAGAGAAGCAGCAAGGAAGGAAGCCAAAGCAATACAAGAACAGAGCGACCGACAAAACAAAGAGTTCTGGCGACTCTATTCTTAAGTTCAGGCAAAGATGCAAGAGATTTGGGGAAGGAGACTCTCTCAGTCTCTTCTTCTCCAAAGCATGACACACAAGATTTGCATGATTGTGAGAAGCATGATGTGTTAGTTGATGCTTTTTCTAGCGAAGCTAACCTCGTTGCAGATTCGATCAATCACGAAGAATCGATCTTGACTTTCGAGTCGAGGTCCACAAAATCCCCACAGGAAGATTCGATAGATTCTGAAGAAGCGATCTTGGCTCTCGAGCCTAGGTCCAAAGAACCCTTACAAGAAGTATTATGTGTTCGCATGATTGATACGCACGCATTGTTCGAGTGTTTCATTCGTGATCGTTTCCTGTATTTTAGTCAGCGTCTTTATGTGATCCCTTTTCCTAGGCATGACATAGTGTACGTTGAGCACGTTTCACTCATGAATGAGCACGAATGTATGCGGATTGTTCATGAAAAGCTGAAAAGTATGCATTCAAGGAAGTCGCATTCCATGTCTCTTCCTTGGCATGACACATTCGTAGAACGAGCACATGAAAGTATGCACACGAAGCATGGGCATTTCCGTTGTGAATTGCCACAGTTGATCTCGACATCTCTCAGTAGATGTCTCTTCACGAGCAGATGACCTTGGAGATCCAGTGCGATTGCTATCTTGGGACTACCATCAAGCTAGCGAAAACACTGTTTATCCAAGAGCTGATGGACCATGTTGTGCTCGGCTACGACCTTATGGAATGAACCTAACCCTAATTTTTGGTGCAGGTTTCAGGATGGAAAGTTTGTCGACTTTTGGAGCTCGATTGATGTCGAGATTGCTTTTTAAGTTTGAAATCTGTTTGAAATGGATGGTATCTGTTTTGAACTTGCCTTTGTGCCGATTTGAATTGACTCTAGTTTTAATATTGGTTTCAATGATTGGTGATTTTACTCCCGGGTGGAGTAGTGAGAAATTATGTTTGAGAATCCTTGTGGTTATTTACGGGGGAGGTATTGAATGATTGAAAAGTGCTGTTTTTTTTTTTACTCATGGCCCGGACCCTTGTGGTTATATACGGGGGGAGTATTGTTGTTGTGACTCCCGGCCCGGACCTGAATGGTTATGCGGGAGTATTAAGAAGTCTGAGCAGTGGTTACTCTCTCCAAACAACACAGGCTGCGGTCTAGGGGGCATTTGGTTGTAAAAGGCCTCTATATCTCCCGGCCCGGACCTTGTTAGGTTATGCGGGAGGAGTGATGAGGGAGTCGTTGAATATCTCCCGGCCCGGACCTTGTTAGGTTATGCAGGAGGAGTGTTCATCGGTGACTTTAAGTTTCTATGTCTTGTAACATGCATATGTGAGCATTTGTGTTGCATTGTGATGTGCCAACCACTGAATATTCCTAATTGGATGAGATTGCCTGGGTATGTAATTTTAGAGCATCAAGACACCCGTGGAAGATCAATACGGTCTCGGTGTGATGGCTAATTTTACTACGCCGGAATATCAAGAGTTCCGATATGGACGAAAGGAGAAGCTAACTCCTTGATCAAAAGAGCCGAAAGGAGAAGCTAACTCCTTTAAAAAAAAAAGAGCAAACTGATTGTCCCTCGGAATGTCCTTCGGAATGACCCTCGGAAATTTTTGAGCTAACTTGAGTTGTTTTGCAGATATGTTGTAATCGCGAACGATTACTCTCTTTCAAGAAGGGGAGATGTAACAAATTGCTGACATGTCAAAGCCTAAAGAATGGAGCCAACTTACAGATGTCGGCCGAGGGGCCTAAATCCTAAGAAGAACAAGTAACAGAAGAAGAAGTCCTACCAACTTATGGGGACCCCGTCCCCAATGGGGCCCCAAGCGACATAAAGATTAAAATAAAGCAGGACCCGCAGTTGATGATGTGGCACTTTCCGAAAATTGCGCTGACAATGATGACGAGGCAAGCTGTACAGATTTCCACATTTTGCGCTGGCTGATGACGTGGGAGCCGTACGGATTTCAGTAAATTATGCTGGCAGCTTTTGGCATTGCTTTTTGGACCAGAGCTTTTTAAGTTTGAAGGCTTTCATGCAAAACTGCTTTTGGAGCCTAGGGCCTTTAAATATGAGGTTAGGGCTCATTCTCTGGCATGCTTCCTGGAGAAGGTGCAGAGTCTCGAGTACCGGCTTGTACTGTGTTGATGCAATATAAAGAAATACCGAAAGGGGCGCCAAGGTTTGAGGCCAATACTCTCTGGGGTGGAATTCCGCCACTCCGTGTCGCATGTCGTCTCTCTCTCTCTCTCTAAGCACATGGCGGGGTGCTGAGCGCGAGGGTGAAGCGACCTCTCTCTCCTGCGGCAGCAGCACGAGGTCTCTCTCTGCAGGCCTGGCGCTGTTGAAACACAGTAGCAGATTGTTCAAAGACAAGCTCCTGCCCTGAGGACTCACTGCCACTAAACAGAGAGCAGGTCGAGCAAGTCGAGGATGCGCGTAGAGAAAGAAGCTCGCAAAACCCGAAGGGAGCAGGGGTTGTTGACTGAGACGCTGGTAGATCGTGCAGAGCCCAATGGGCGACGCTGAAGAGACCCGAGCTCACGCAGGGCAGGGTTCCTCTCTCTCTCTCTCTCTCTCTCTCTCTCTCTCTCTCTCTCTCTCTCTCTCTCTCTCTCTCTCTCTCTCTCTCTCTCCTACGCGTAGCAAATCCAGCAGTCCTACGCGCGCCCCGGCACCCCCCTTCATCTACGCGTAGAAAGTAATAGCTCTTACGTTCAAGTTTAAAGAGATGTTAGGCCTTAAGGTAAATTTTTAAGTTTAAAGAGATTTTAAGCCTTAAGACCATTCTCTTTCCTACAAGTTTAAAGAGATTTTAAGTCTTAAGGTAAATTTTTAAGTTTGCCCTATTCTCAGTCCCTCATCCTAGTACCCTAGTACCCTAGTACCCTACCCCACATTTGTGGCTCGAGTTCGATGGATCCGCCCACCGAAGGGGAAGGGCCGGGTGTAGATAGCTACACCACCCAAAAAAAACCAACAGCTACATTTAAACGGAGAAACAGAGATAATGTACTATCACCAGGATCCTTACAAGAGGGGAAAACCTCCAAGATACAAGATGAACTAATGATGGAGAAGGTCCAGGTGATGCTCAAATCAGAGCTAAACTATATCAGGGATGACATCAGGAAGGAAATGCACGCGAGCACTAGGAGCTGCAGGTCCTCCATGTATGGAGACATGATGAGAGAACTAAGGAGAAAGATCCGGGGGATACAGAATGAGGAGATTCAGATCTTGAAAACGGAATTACGAAACCTAATCAAGGCCGCAGTAAATGTAACAGAATGCGTTATGCAAAAGAAACTCGATGAGGCAGTAGCAAGCTTTGAAGCATGGAGAACAAATATGGAAAAGCACATGGGGGAAAAAGATGCAATAATCGAGGAGCTAAAAGGAGAACTTGCGGCTTGCAAATCTGTAACTAAGGAGAAGGGAGACGACCAACCTTCGATGCTAAAGGAGCTCGAGGACATGAAGGATCAGATGAAAGCTCTACGGGAAGGAGATGAACAGAAATCAAAAACGGCATCTTCATGGGCGGAATGTCTTTTTAAGACACAAAAAAAGGTTGATGAAGCAGAGAAATGGATTGACGATGCGAAGAAAGGGAAGGCCCAGATGCTCGAGACCACACCTACTTCTACCATTATTAATATGACCATTGAGGAAGAGCAGAAAAGGAAGAATCGGGCTCTGCATGTGCGGGTCACAGGAGTCAAAGACAAAGAATGTAGATGAAGAAGTGAAGGAATTGCTACAACGCATGGGCATCACAGAGCCTACTCACACAAGTGCATGGAGAGTGGGCAAGAAAGGAATCAATGAGAAGGGAAACGTAAAGGATAGGGCACTTATTCTCCGCTTCCCGAATATAGAAATAAGGAAAGAATTTCTAAAGAAGAGGCCAACTCTTAAGAAAACCGGTATTTTCCTCGGAGATGACCTTACATTGGCACAAGTGGCACACATGCAAGAGTTGATGCCAGAGATCAAGGCAGCAAGAGAAAAGGGAAAAATCGCCTTTTATAAAGGAGGGAAAGTAGTGGTTCTAGAAAAGCGCTCAGCATGACGGTGCGAGACCTATGGGCGACGCTCCGAATATCGGCGTGGAATTGTAATGGATCATATAGGCTAGATGTAGGTGCCTTTGAAGACAGCTTTAGGAACAGAGACATAGTTTTCTACACACCAGATACCGGGACAGCGTATGCCACATGTGAAGGGTTATTTATGGGAAACAGCTGGTCGACCAGACAAGAGATCTCTACGGGGTAGCCGGGGTTCAGGAGGAGTAGCAGTCTTATTTAAAGAGGAGCTGAAACCACTACTACAGATCATCAGGAAAGATGAGCAGCAAGGTATATGTGGGTGAGAATGAGAGCCGAGACAGGTAGATTTCTATATATCACCATATGCTACTTCCCTCCAAGTACCTCAGTCTACTCCTCACCTAAAGGATAGTCCCCTTTCCTCATATTGAATAATGACATATGGGAGTTCTCTAGAGATGGAGACATCGTTCTCTTAGGAGACTTTAATGCCAGAACGGCCAACTCTCAAGCAATATTCTATCATACTTCTGAGGAAATGCTAAAAGAACTGGATTTATCACAGACGGGGCTTACTAGAAACTCACAGGATAAAGCACACACTGAATATGGGAGACATCTCATGGAAATGGCAACTATACATGGTTTGGCCATACTTAATGGTCTAGAGAATTTCCCGTTATCTGGGGGATCCACATGCTTCCCGCACGGGCATGGGGCCAGTACAGTGGATTATGTCATGACTTCACCAAGATTTATTTCTAGTATCGAGGACTTTAAGGTGGGACCCAGACCGGTTGGGATTGCAGTGGATCATGCTCTCTTGACCTTATCAATCTCCTTCCAATACAATGCCTCTCAAGTACAAAGGAAGAAGACACACACAAGATATACTTTCACGCCAGAGACTGATTCAGTCTATGTGGAAAAGATCTATAATAGGATGTGGGCAGCCGAGCCAGTATATACTGTAGAGGAGATTATTTCTCAGTTAACAGAGATACTACATGGAGCAGCACAAGAGGCATACCCACATACTCAACCTGATCAGAAGAGGGGATCTGGGAACATGCCTCAAAACAGTTGGTATGATGAGGAATGCAGAGAGACGAGAACCCAGGTCCAGAAAGAGCTTACACTTGGGATCATCACATATAAGCAGTCTCGGATTGCTCTTCGGCGTATAGTACGTCGCAAGAAAAGGGCATTTTTAGCCAAACTGGAGAAGGATTTATATCGGCTCTTCTTGAGTCGGGACTCACATGAGGCCTGGCGCTTATTTCACAAGCACTCACCGCCTCCGACAATTACTTCTCCTGAGATTTGGGGTCAATATGTAACATCATTATATATGGTATCTGGACAGCCTCCATTACCAGATCCGCTAGAGCCATGCCCTGCTACTAGTACTTTCTTTACTACAGAAATGGTGAAAAAAGCTATTGATAAGATGAAGACAAGAAGAGCATATGATCATGATGGTTTAGTAGCAGAACATCTGATCCATGTCAGGGATCTACTTTCAGAAGTCCTTGCTCGTCTGTTTAATCGGATCATGTGTGAAGGATTACCTGAATCTTTGAAATTATCTACTATCGTACCTATTTTCAAGTCAGGGGATCCTATGATACCCGGGAACTACCGTACCATTATGGTAGGTCACACATTGACCCGACAGTACGCATCCATTCTTGAACAAAAACTGAGTAGATGGGCAAAGAATGAGGGCATAAGGGCAACAGGACAAGCTGGATTCAGAAGGGGTTATTCCACTTTAGATCATATTCTTACGCTCAGAGCCATTATTGAGGAAGGAAGAGCAAACGGGAGAAGGATGTATTGTTGCTTTTGTGGATTTTCGAATAGCTTTAGATTGATGCGCAGGATGCAAGAGTTAGGGGTCCCCAAAGAGATTATTTGGGGGATCATGGCCTTATACGGGTCAGTAACTGGTTATGTACGTACTCCAGAAGGGGATTCCGACATTGTTCATTCCACCGTTGGAGTAAAGCAGGGATGCCCATTGTCCCCTACTTTATTTGGTATGTACATAGATGAGGTATCAGATTACATTGATAGAGAGCGTGACAGAGGTGCTCAGCTTGCAGGGTCATGGATCCTTTTGTTATTGTATGCAGATGATATTGTATTGATAGCAGAATCACCAGATGGAATGCAGAGGCAGCTAGATGCATTACATAAATTCGCGGAGGACAGTGGACTGTCGGTAAACTTGGGTAAAACCAAAGTTATGGTGTTTAACACCACACCGCAGTGGGTTAGGAGATCGGCACCTACATTTGCACATGGCCAGGATACAGTAAAGTACACAGACGCATACACATACCTTGGTGTGGTATTTATAGGACCGAAGTTTACTCTTAAGAAAGTAGCGGATGCTAAATTATCCAGAGCCTCTGCGGCCTTGGGAGGGTTGGAGAGGATGTGTTCACAAGTGCAGTTTCAGAAACCAAGAACAAAACTACGGCTCTTTGATACTGTGGTGGCTTCGGCTATGCTTTATGGGGTCCAGATTTGGGGACCATCTGTGGATCAGGATAATTGGAAGTCAATGGAGAGACCTTTGGTATCTATGATTTCCCGAATGATTAGAGCCAAGGCCTCCGTACCACTCGCGATTACCCGAGCGGAACTAGCTGCCCCTCCGATAGAAATTGAAGCTCTTACCAGATCAGTGTCCTTTATACATGGTTTACGGGATACAAATAATTGCCGATATACTAGATTGGCCCTCGAATCCTCTCGACAATTAGCAATGAAAGGAGATACATCATGCTGGTATGCGCAATTGTCCTCGTGGTTTCAGAGACACGGGTTCAGTATGGAAAGATTACCCCCCTTCGAATACTCTCTTGAGGCTCCATCACTGGCAATCACACGAACGGAGATTAATAAAATCATCCGCCAAGATCTTATACAGTTGGACACTAAGAGGACATAGGTAGACCCTACACAAGAATTGGGCAGGAAGATGGCCGACTACAAAGAAAACTTCCTACAGCTATCTGAAGATGGTTTTGTGATTCGCCCGAGCTACATGGATACCCACCTGTCTCATGGTTTGAGATGTGCTATTGGTCAGATTCGTACATCCTCACACCAGCTGGAAATTGAATTTGGCAGACTTAGGGGAATCCCACCTGAGAGCAGAATTTGCAAGTTATGCGGAATGGAGCCGGAGACAGAATTACACTGCATATGGCACTACACAGTATACTATGAGATACGTGGGCGTTTCCATTGCCTATTTAAAGAAGGCTTTGGACCTCTAGATAGAATCATGCAATACCAAGATCAAAGATGCTTAGGCTTGTACCTACTGGAACTACATCGGCACAGGGATAATCTAATGAGAAGACAAAGAGCACTACAGCCTCAGAGGCAGATCACAGATTTCTTCGGATCGAGAGAAGCAGGAGTGGAAGGAGAAGCAAGAGGCCAGCAGCCAGCACAAAGGAGTACCCACATTCATACCAAAGGCACCCTAATTGACAGAGCGATTGAGCTTAGGAAATCGAGACGACCACGACCAAGACGCAGAAGCACACTTCACCGGAGGAGACTACAACAAAGGATTAGAAGCATTCTAGCCAGACACCCAGAATGCTCCTAAGAAGTTTATCTAATACTTTGTATTTATTTTTTTGCATTTATTTTCACACTTTCACACTTTTCAGACATTGTAACAGATTCACCACTTTTGTATCAGTTTGGTCTCATAGGTCATTCTGGCCTTTTGAAGACGTTAATATAACATTTCATTTCATTTCTCTCTCTCTCTCTCTCTCTCTCTCTCTCTCTCTCTCTCTCTCTCTCTCTCTCTCTCTCTCTCTCTCTCTCTCTCTCTCTCTCTCTCAGAGTTCAGTTTTTATTGAAGTGCTAAAAGTGTGTGCAGCCTGTTCTTTTCTATTGGCTCGTGGTGCCCGTCTTCGCGGAGATGTGTCCAAATTCCCCGCATCCAAAACACTTCCCCTCTTTGAGATAGATAACCCTTTCTCTAAGAATCTGTCGGGGACGTGTATCTTTCTTTTCTTTGTTCTAGGAACTCTTTCTCTTTCTACTTTCATTATTAGAAGTCTATTGAGTTCTCTGAGTCAAGATCTCATCAGTGGGGTATGTCAGATTGCCCAAAAGTGTATGGCAAAACCCCGTTTTGCATGACCCATCAATTCTTGAATAGAATTGAATAGAATTCTACTTTTGTTCCAAGTAGTAGTCTCGAATCTCTGTAGGAAGTCTCTAGCAAAACCGCTCAATCTGTTCCTTAAACAAGACCTTCTTAAATGAAGAAGCTGGTGGAGAAGAGCTCCAAAATCTCTCGCAATCGACGTCCAAAGAATCTCCCTTGGTCATCGGAAGATGATTCCAAGCGGTTCGTATATCTCGTTCGTACTCCCGAGTCAGCCAAGAAGAAATAAAAAGCCGCTTGAATTTCAACCATTTAACCGGAGCTTCCTTTCTCAATAGAAGAGTGGACCACCATGTTCGAGTATCTCGGAATCCAGAAAAGTATTCAAATCGACTGTCCACCTTCTTTAAATTCTTGAACTTTCTTGCTTTTATCTTCGAGGAAGTCATATTGGTTGGCTTTTAGAAATGCTTCTTCTTTGCGTAAAATCTATGATCGTCGGAGTCCGAACTGTCTGAGGATGACTCCTTTGTAGAACTGTCAGGAACTGGGCGAAATCTAGGCTTCTTTGCCTTTTTCTTGCCCTTTCCGAACCTGTGCTTTTTGCTTCACTTGTCCAAGTCTTTATGCGAGTACAAGTTCTGCTTTTCTGCACTCGTTTGTCATTTCGGCTTTACTCCCTACCTGAGAGGAGAAGCAATGGCCACACGCCATTCTTATCAATCGGGTAATTCTTCAAGTGTATCACCGATCTCGGGTCCTTGGAGTACTTAATCAATCTGTTCACACATATGCCAATCTGCAATTGACGTTTGTACTCCTTTTCTGGCAAACTTGTCCGAAAAAAAATTTGCCCAAATCTTCATTCTTTTCTTCAGTTCCCGTGCCGGATCTTAAACTTTTCTTTGCCTTCCCACTAAGAGGCGTCATCTATGTCAGATTCTTCACGAGAACCCATGTGTGATCTGGGATTTTTAATGGCTTTATGCCCTGTAAGACAGAGCGATGAAGACGGGAGCACGCCCGATGCACGTGTATGAAGGGTGGGAGTGGCTAATAAGTCCGGGGTCGGGACCCGAAGATTCTTTCCCAAAAGTTGTGTGCGCTGTAAAAAGGATCGGATCCTCCGTAGAAGAAGAATCTTTCTGCGCTCTGATACCACTGTAACAAACTTGGACACTCCAAGTCAAGATTCTACCGCGACACAGCAAAAATTCACTTCAAAACAGTTCACAAATTCACAATTGATGCGACACGGCCTGGCGGAGTTCCGTGCTTAGAGGTATTGGCCCCAAAGACTGGCGCCCCTTTTGATATTTCTTTTTATATTAATCTTTGAGCAAAGTACAACTCCCGCGGGTGCTCGCTCTCAGACTCTGCGTCCAGATGCTCTGCAGAGGGAGCCCCCTTCGGTTTCTTATAAAGGTTACATGGGATGCTAAAAGCAGCCCCCAAAAGCTTCAAAATCAAAAGCCTCATTTAAAAACCACTTAAAATAATGCAATGCTCCCCAAAAGCTTCTTAGCAATTTGCGTATATTTTCAGCACCCCAAAAAGCAACTTTCCGTACAACTGCCATGTCAACCTGCTCTCGCAATCTGCGCCACAATTCACGGAACTGCCTTACAGTTGCCACGTGTCACAGATTCCACATTTTCTGTTGTAGCCACGTCAGCCTGTCTCCACATTTCATGAGCTTGCCAGCCAGGGTATGTGTGTATCTGGTGCCCGCACTTCACAGTGTGTCCAAGGCCATGACACGTCACCAGTTTGTGACAAGCGCTCTAAGGAACTAGAGCCAGATCAGCCCAAGGGTTTCGTACCCAAGTTTGGGAAGTAAATCCACGGATCGGAGAGAGGAAGTCTCTCGAGTTGTGATCCGGAAGTGGGGATTCCCAAGTAAGGACTTCGCATCCGGGAAAGCAGAGTTGTTCTGCAAAAAGAGGACTCTGGAAACAGAGTCAAAAAAAAGTTGTAGGGATGCCATGCCCTAAGTCTGGAAGGTGAGTGTCACGTGCACATGGCTCTGTGTGCCACGTGGACATACTTCATCGACTTCCAGAGCCAGTTTTCCCCTTCTTCCTAGATAGGGATGTCTAGAATCCTAGGAGGATTAGTACCGGCAATTTTGTGAACCTGTTCGCAGGACCTGCATGTCCGGACAAATCCATTAGATTAGGTTTTCCAGTTTGGAACCCTCTTGCATAAATGGTTTCTATACACGTTTTTACGGATGTTATTACACTACGGTGGGCATCTGGGATGACGAGCACGTAGTTCTAGGTTAGAGGAATCCGACGTGCCAGATCGCACATCAATCGGATTCTCGGGTGGACGGATGTGCGACAGTTGCACCCAGATTTGGACCCCCTAGACTTAATTTTAATAAATCATTTTTATGATTTATTTGTTGGAAATCCTGGTGGACAGTTGCCCTACCTAGGCCTTAATAATTACTTAAGGCCCATTCCCCACCAATAAAGGGAATCGTCTGCCAGCACTTGGAGCAAGGAGGAAGCGCCCAATTCAGCCAGCGTTTTAGCAAAGGAGCAATCAGCGTTTTTGCAGAGTTCAGCCAGCAGCCAGCGTTTCCAGAATTCAGCCCCATCACCGGCAATTCTCAGCCCTACCAGCCAGCGTTTTTGGTTTCCAGCCCAAGCGCTGCAGCAGCAGCAGATCAGCCCTGCGTTTTTCAGTTTTCAGCCCATCCTTCGCCGGGTGTGCAAGAGATCCGTAGCGGTTCCCATTGACGGATGCGCTCCGGTACTTCGGCAGCCATTGATCCCTCCTCTCGGCAATTCCCTCGCCGAACTCGAGTGCTCCATTGTTGTCCATCATCGGCCTCGTCAAGGTCTGCGTTTTCAACCCATCATCCTACTCACATCGGAAGTGCAAATCAGCCCGTGGTGGTCATCCGCAATTCCCACATCGAGAAGGATCCAAGGTGCATCAAATCAGCCCCGAAGGTGCCTCATCTTGAGGAGTTACCGCGGCGACATTCCCTAATCGAGTCGGTAGAGTCTGCATTGAGGTATTGCATTGTGTATACATTCCATTTACGCAATCTAAAGCAAATACCACGTCGGTAACGGTGTGGGGGGGCCCTTGAGAGGGTTGGTTGGGACCCCATCGGGTGTCGCTCTCTTCTCTCTCTTTCTCTCTCCCTCTACACATCTCTATTGCATTCTCTCAACCCCTCTCTTCAGGGGAAGATAAAAGGAATATTCATTGAAGTACAAAGTATTCACTAACGCAAGGAAAGAAGGAAAGATTTTGTGGAAGTGTAAAACTAGATCTTCACCATTTTTATTCCGCTGCACCTGACATTGGTATCAGAGCTTTGAAGATTTTGCACTAATCCGCTAATCCACAACAAGCTTTTTTCTCTCTTGTGGTTTTTGGTTGTGTTGGCAACCCTTCGGTGTATACTCCTCCCACTCTTGGAACAGCAGGCCTGCCATTGCGCGTAGAACCGTGCGCCTTGAGCGTCAGAAAATAGCAATCAATTGTACACCAGGTGTTGCATGCGGGGTGCGCCGACGAGGGGGTAGATAGTCTCCCGAAGATTAGTCTGCGACCTTCCTTGAACCAAGAGGAGAAATCCTTGCATGGTCAAGACTCGTAGCAGTATGAATACCTCCACAAATCAAGAAGGCGAGCAAGAGCCACCTATGGATCCTCTAAGCCCTCCCCCAACTCCTCCACCTTCGCCATCAAATCCCATGGATGCTATGATGCACATGATGATGGAGATGATGATGCGGCAAGACGAAGCTCGGCGACTAGAGCGTGTGGAAGCGGCGGATCATGAGGAGCGTCAATTGGCGGCCGAAGCCGAGGCTCGTAGGCTGGAAAGGGATTCCATGAGTGATCTCATCACCACCTTGGCGGTGCGACCCCATCCCCCATCTTCGGAGCCCGATTATGAAAAGCTTGCCAAGACCATCGTGGAGGCAACCATTGCTACACGGACAACCAGTGATCCAATTCCTGAGAAGATCACGTTCAATAAGTATGACGGTAAGATGGATGCTACTATCATTTACTCGTGGTTGCATCAATTTACATCCTATTTTGCGGTTGTTAGAAAGTCCGAAAATAACAAGGTTCTCTTGGCTTCCATGCATCTCACGGGTGATGCCATCACTTGGAGGGATGAATGGATGGAGAAGCAAGAGGTGGCCCATGCGGCTACCCATGCCGAGTCCTACCTCGTTCCCCCTCTCGAGCTTAGTTGGGAGGAGTTCGCGGAGGATCTCAAGACTCGCTTCCTCCCTCCACAGTACTTGAAGCGTTTGAAGGAGGATTTTCGGGCTTTGTCTCAACAAGGTAAACTGGTGATGTCGTATGCTAACCGTGTGTCACAGCTAGGTGGACAATTGCGAAAATCGGATGAGGAGAGGTTAGAGGCTTTTCTCTTTGAATTGGACCACTCGATCAAGTTTGACGTGGAGGCTGGTGATCCAAAGATATTGCAAGAAGCAATCCGCTTGGCTCAACTCCAAGAGATGAAGCACAACAAGGGTAAGCTTAAGATGGCCTCAGGTAATGGTACTCCTGCCTCTCCTGACTCGTCTAAGGAAAAGGACAAGAATTCTAATGGGAATGGCAACAATAAAAAGAACTCTCCAAATTCTTCTCAATCTACTTCTATCTCTCAATCTCAATCTAAGGGCGATAAATCTAAGGATAAGGGTAAAGGAAAATCGGATAAGCCTCACCTCACACCTAATGAAAAGATTGCCCAAGGGGTTTTAGGTGGTTCATTAAGTAGAGAAGAACAAGCATTGTATGCAAAAGAACGTAGGTGTTTCCATTGTTCAATCGTAGGTCACATGAAACAAGAGTGTCCTAAGAAAGAATCTAAAAAGGAAATCTCTACTGCGTCCACTTATGACGCTACCCCTCAGGTGAATGCTATGAGTGTGGTAGAGAAAGAAGCTAAGCAGGAGGGGACTTTCGAAGAGGTTGAACTCATAAAATGTTATGGACATGTTAATGGTCAAAGGGCCATTGTGTTGTTTGATTCTGGAAGTTCTCAGGATGTCAGAAGTGAATCTCTTGTGAAACGTGCACGTCTTCAGTCAAATCCAATCCCCACCATCCCGGTGCAAGGATTTTTTGAAGGTATGGACGCTTCTCTCTCTCACGAAGTTAATGATGTCAATTTAATTGTTCAGCAAACTCAATTACTCGTCGTTTTGTAGTCTCTAAACTTGCAGGATGTGATGTCATTTTGGGCATTAAGTGGATTCGCATGTTTAAACCCATTGTTGATTGGGAGAAGTACACGCTTCTCATCAATCACAATGTGTCGCAGCCAGTCCTCATTCGCAGTGAGAGCGGCATTCCCTCTCTCCCTCTCATTTCTCATGTCCAGGCTAAAAGAGAGCTACGTCGAGGAGCCCAAGCGGCGGTCATCTATGTCAACCCCACATCCAGGAACTTGGGTATTCCCGACAGGTATGGTGAGTTGTTTGAAAAGTTTGAGCATTTGTTTCTCCACGATGATCTCCCCCCTACACTCCCTCCCGAGTGACCCGAAGATCATGTCATCGACCCAATGGATGGAGCACAACCTGTAAGTAAGTTTCCATATCATATGAACAAGGCTAATGAAGAAGAGCTAGAGCGACAACTAGGTGAGTTGTTGGATAGGGGTTTTATACGTCGCAGTGTAAGTCCTTTTGCTGCTCCTATTCTTTTTGTTCGTAAGAAAGATGGCTCATCGCGGTTATGTGTGGATTACAGGGCCCTCAACAAGACGACGGTCAAGAACAAATTTCCTATGCCTCGCATCGAGTACATTTTGGAGCGTCTCAATGGGGCAGTGGCGTTTTTAAAAATCGATTTGAAGAGTGGCTACCACCAGGTAAGAATTGCAAAGCGAGACATCTACAAGACCGCCTTTCGGACCAAACGCGGGCACTATGAGTTCATTGTTATGCCGTTTGGTCTAACGGGCGCTCCAAGTATGTTTAATCGCATGAGATGCGTATCTTCATTGATTTGGTCGATAAGTGTGTATTTATCTTTTTGGATGCCATTCTCATTTTCTCCTCTTCTTGGGAGCAACATGCTATTGATGTGGAGAAAGCTTTAGCTCGCTTAGATGCCAACCGTCTTTATATTGCAGCAAAGAAGTCGGAATCTTTTCAGACTACTGTATGCTATTTGGGCTACATTATCTCTCCCGAGGGAATTTGACTTGATCCCACAAAGGTAAGTGAGGTAAGAGAGTGGCCTATGCTTGAGACAGCATATGATGTTCGCTCATTTTTGGGTTTGTGTCAAGCATATAGTTCTCACATAGGCATTTTTCACATATTGCCGCACCATTATCTGACTTGTTAAAAGGTGTCAAGAGACACGCCGTCAGCGCGTTGTCATGACCGATGCTACTAAGAGTGCTTTTGAAGCGCTCAAAGTAGCAGTAACCGAGGCGCCATGCCTCGCCCTCGCCTCTTGGGATGAGCCTTTTGAGTGTGGACTGACAGTAACATTGCCCTTGGTCCAGTGTTATAGCAAAACAACCATCCAGTGGCATCTCTCTCTCATAAACTCAATAGTGCTGAGAAGAATTATTTTATTTATGATAAGAAACTTCTCTCTGTCATTCATGCATTAAAGCATTGGAAGCATTTCATTTATGGGCGTGAGTTTGTTGTTCGCACAGATCACCAAGCACTTAAATGGCTTCAATCTATACCTGGTGCACATTGGAGTGATAGGCAAGCACGATGGTCTCAGTTTTTTGAGCAGTTTGGTGGTATGATTGAGTATGTCCCTGGAAAAGCTAACCCCGTTGCAGATGCACTTAGTAGGAAAGGACAAGTTCTCTCTCTCGAGTCTCATTCTTTTCTTTCTATTCAAGGTGCTAGTTTTGATGATCTTAAAGACAATTACATGGGTTCTGAGTTTGAAAAGCATTGGTTACAAGCATTGAATGCACAAGGTCCGTGCAATTATCTCATTCGTGATGGATGGCTTTTCTTCAAGAACCGCTTGTGTGTGTTGTCTTCTCACCGAGCACCCATTTTGCAGGACGCACATGATGCTTTGACAGGGGGGCATAGGGGTATTAATGCTACATTGGAAAAGGTTGAACGTTTTTTCTATTGGCCAAAGATGCGTAAGGATGTGTATGCTTATGTTACTAAGTGTGTTGTGTGTCAAAAGGTTAAAGTCCCTCATGGTAAGCAACAAGGGCTACTCATGCCGTTGTCTATCCCTGACGAACCATTTGAGGACATTAGCACGAACTTTGTAACTAATTTACCTCCTTCCACGTCTGCACGGAACACGCAATGTCTAACCATCGTTGATCGGTTGAGAAAATTTTGCATGTTAATCCCTTGCAAGGCTAATGTTACTGCACAAGATGTTGCACGATTGTTCATCAAGCATTGGTATCCATTGTGTGGTCTACCCAAGTCTATTGTGTCGGATCATGATACTAAGTTCACATCCCATTTTTGGCGTGCTTTGTTTGAAAATTTTGGCACTCAGTTGAATTTTTCGTCTACATTTCATCCACAGTCTGATGGACAAACTGAAATGTACAATCATTTGGCATTTGATGTTCTCAAATCGTATGTGCATGATAAGCAATCTAAGTGGGAGCAATATTTGCCATTAGTTTAAGTTGTCCTTCATGATTCTTTTTCTAGTGCTATTGGTCGCACTCCATATGAAGCTGCATTTGGCCGACCTTTTCAATCATTGTTGACTAGGTCAATTTCCAAGGTTAATGATGCTAATTGTGTTATTCAAACCTATGCGGAGGTACTCGAGAGTGTTAAGCTTCGGCTTAGCAAGGCTCAAGAGTCCTATTCTAGGCATGCTAATAAGCATCGACAGGATGTCTCATTTAAGGAAGGTGACTGGGTGTACTTAAGGATCATGAAGCAACGACTCAAGCAAGTTGGTAAGAGGTGTCCTAAACTCTCTTTTTGTATGTATGGTCCATTTCCAATCGTCAAAAAGGTAAATGATGTTTCCATGCAATTACGTTTGCCATCTTCTTGGACAATGCATAATGTTTTCCATGTTTCTTGGCTTAAATTGTTTCAGGGTGATCCTCCACGGAGCGTTTCTGATGAGGACCAACCGGAGATTGTTGATGAAGCCGAGGTGATGGAGCCCGAGCAGATCCTTTTGCATCGATTCAAGCACGGCACGAAGAAGCAAGCACGACAATATTTCCTCAAATTCAAGGATCGAGGGACACATGAAGCAGCGTGGGTGGACGAGGAACTCTTCATCGATTACCCAGATTTGCTAGCCTCATACAAGAAGGCCATGCAAATCGGTATCCGTACCTCACCTTAAGCAGGAGGGGATGTCACGTGCACATGGCTCTGTGTGCCACGTGGACATACTTCATCGACTTCCAGAGCCATTTTTCCCCTTTTTCCTAGATAGGGATGTCTAGAATCCTAGGAGGATTAGTACCGGCAATTTTGTGAGCCTGTTCGCAAGACCTGCATGTCCAGACAAATCCATTAGATTAGGTTTTCCAGTTTGGAACCCTCTTGCATAAATGGTTTGTATACGCGTTTTGACAGATGTTATTACACTACGGTGGGCATCTGGCATGACGAGCATGTAGTTCTAGGTTAGAGGAATCCGACGTGCCAGACCGCGCGTCAATCGGATTCCCGGGTGGACGGATGTGCGACAGTTGCACCCAGATTTGGACCTCCTCGACTTATTTTTAATAAATCATTTTTATGATTTATTTGTTGGAAATCCTGGTGGACAGTTGCCTTACCTAGGCCTTAATAGTTACTTAAGGCCCATTCCCCACCTATACAGGGAATCATCTGCCAGCACTTGGAGCAAGAAGGAGGAAGCACCCAATTCAGCCAGCGTTTTAGCAAAGGAGCAATCAGCGTTTTTGCAGAGTTCAGCCAGCAGCCAGCGTTTCCAGAATTCAGCCCCATCGCCGACAATTCTCAGCCCTACCAACCAGCGTCTTTGGTTTCCAACCCAAGCGCTGCAGCACCAGCAGATCAGCCCTGCATTTTTCAGTTTTCAGCCCATCCCTCGCTGGGTGTGCAAGAGATCCGTAGCGGTTCCCATTGACGGATGCGGTCCGGTACTTCGGCAGCTATTGATCCCTCCTCTCCACAATTCCCTAGCCGAAATCGAGTGCTCCATTGCTATCCATCATCGGCCTCGTCAAGATCTGTGTTTTCAGCCCATCAACCCACTCACATCGGAAGTGCAAATCAGCCCGTGGTGGTCATCCGCAAGACACATCTTGAGGAGTTACCGCGGCGACTTTCCCTAATCGAGTCGGTAGAGTCTGCATTGAGGTATTGCATTGTGTATACATTCCATTTACACAATCTAAAGCAAATACCACATCGGTAACGGTGTGGAGGGGCCCTTGAGAGGGTTGGTTGGGACCCCATCGGGTGTCGCTCTCTTCTTCTCTCTTTTTCTCTCTCCCTCTACACATCTCTATTGCATTCTCTCAACCCCTCTCTTCAGGGGAACATAAAAGGAACATTCATTGAAGTACAAAGTATTCACTAACGCAAGGAAAGAAGGAAAGGATTTTGTGGAAGTGTAAAACTAGATCTTCACCATTTTTATTCCGTTGCACCTAACAGTGAGATCCAGAGGCAAGAACCTTGATTCTCGAGGATTTGGAATAAGGAACGAAAGTTCCTTGGAATAGGGTTTTGCCCTAGGAATAGGAAGTCAAGGCTTCCAGGAACCATCGAGTCTTATTCTACAACGAACGTGGTAATACGTTTTGTTCAAGTGCTTGTATAGAATTCTCGTTAGTAATAAAGATACTATTATGGGTGGGGGGACCAACCCATCTTCTTGTCCTCAGTACTGTGTCGATCTTCTCACTCTCTATCTCTCTCTCTATCTATTTCTCTCTATATCCTCTAGCTTCAGTAATTAAGTGATAAATTCTATTTATTCGAGTATATTCTATATTGCTATGCGCTCCCGTTTGTGACAGTCGTATCAAAGCATGGTCTCTTCTCTTTCTCTGTAAAGGAGGACGACTCTGGGAAGATACGAAAAGAAGCCATGATAAGCCAAGAGTTCTAAGTAAGCAGATAGAACCCTAAGCCCTGCAGGAAAAGCTCGCAAAGTTGGAGGAAAAAAAAAATCTCTGCAACATAAGTTCATTGATGTTCAAACATAAGTTCAAACATAAGTTCATTGATGTTCAAATCTTAGGCAACAAGTTTGAACTTATGCAAGCCGTCATTGATGCTTGCAAGGTGAATCATTTTTTATAATTTTGCAAGAAGAGACGCTAATGCACATCGGGAAAACACTGCTTGTGGTAATAACTTGCAAGAGGAAAAGATTGGAAAGAAGTACCGCCGTGTACAAGGAATCTTCGGATTGGAACCGTCTACCTACATTGAGTGACGGCACGGAACAAGAATCTTGTCACGTGACATATCCCAACCCTATGTGTCCGCGGGCAAGCTACACCACAACAGGGTTCAGTCAGTCAAGTCAAGTTTATTAGCAGTGATCTGGCACTTTTGTGAGTCTATTCGTAGACCGTGCATGCCCAGTCACTTAGCATAGATGCATATCCTCCGGTTGCACATAGCATGATTATCGGAATTCCCATCAGAATCCATTAGCATTAATTAGGGGAATTTTCCAGTGCATTTAGCCTATTTTCCTATTTATTGGTTATTTTCACATATTATTTTTAAGTAACTTTCCAACAAAAGTAGGTAGGGCAATTTTGCTAAGTTAATATATAAGCAAACCCAAGTTAGCACTTTCTGGCAGAAGAGGCAGCAGGAGCTTCTCGCTCAACAGGCAACTTCTCAGCAGTACCCCCCTCAGCATCAAGATCCATCGCCATCCATCTCCCATCTCTGGCGTTTTCCCAACAGCATTCAGCCTTGCCGTCAATTTGCATTGCCTGGCGACTTCCCACAGGCCATTCAGCCCAGCGTTTCCATTACCAAAACGCCCCACTTTCAGCCAGCGTTTTTCATGCAAAAACGCCAGCAAGACCTCAGCCTTTGTTCAGCGTTTTCATCCCAAAAACGCCAGCCCTAGACCTGCAGCAGCAGCGTTTTGATCAGCAAATTCAACCTTGAAGAAAATGCAGGTTTTCAGCCATGACACAGTAGCAGATTCCCCCCAAGTTGGTTGCAGATGCTCCCCCATTTTCAGCCATAAAAACGCAGCCAAAACAGTCATTTTCAGCCACCGAAACAGTCCCGAAATTCAGCGATTAGAAGATCTCAGATTTCAGCCATCAAGTCGTCGTCGTCATCACCGTCGTCATCGGCGACATAGTCTCATTGCATTCAGTCCATTGCATACGCACTCTCTCCTTCTCTCAATCTCATTCACTTGCACGCACAATATCCACTCACTTTGTTCGTGATCATAGCACTATCCATAAGACGGAAAGCTCTCTCTTTCCCTAAGAACTAAAAGGAACCTTGAGCAATAAAGATCACTAATCTTGGGAAAATACAACATTCATTCCGCTGCACCTTACATTGGTATCAAAGCTTTGGAAGTGTTCTGCATTACTCAAGGAAAGAACCACAAGAATTTTTTTTGCTTGTTGCGATCGCACGAACCCAAGTTTACTTGGGCGTGGCGATTCCTAATCGTGTTTTGTTGAAGAGTGACAAGAATCCCAAGAAAGAAGGGCTTGTCCAGCCTCCCCTTGTGTTTCTTTTCACTCATTGAGAGCGGACCGTGCACTTAGCGGCCGGCCAATCGACCTGAGGTGGGAAAAAGCAACCTTGGTGTGAGCGCAAGGCCGCCAAGGGGTGCACCTGCAGAAAAGGGTAGAACTCGGGTGAAGAGAAGATTCTTCTCCAACGCGATTTGCAAGCGAAAGAAAACCTCAAGAACCCCAAGAACCCAAGTCCCTCAAGACTCAAGAACCTCAAGAACCTCAAGAACCCAAGATTCTCACGAATTAAGGACCTCAAGAACCTCAAGACCCTCAAGAACCCAAGTTCCTCGCGAGCTTAAGACCCCAAGATTATAGTGCATGGTCGTCACCCGAAGCGGAATGGATACTTCGCATACAGGTGATGAGCATGAGAGAGGCGACGAAGCTCGTCACCACCCGGAGATGATTTCTTCAACCCTCCCCCTTCGCCATCTACGCCAAACCCTCTGGAGGCAGTGGTCAAGCAGATGATGGCCATGATGGATAGACAAGAAGCAAATCGTCTTGCTCTTGCCGCAAAACAAGAAGAAAATCGACTTGCTTTCGAACGCGAGCGCAATGAACGAGAGGCTCAAAGGGAGATTCGTCATCAAGGATTTATTTTCCACATCCTAGCCTCGAAGACCGAACCACCCAAAGATCGTGGAAGTTCGTCAAGTGACGCAAGCCACGATGCGGATTCCAACCATCCAGTCACAGAAAAGTTGACTTTCAACAAGTATGACGGTAAGATGGATGCCACAGTTATTCATTCTTGGTTGCATCAATTTAAAGCTTATTTTGCGACAACTAAGAAAACAAGAAATAGCAATGTTTTGACGGCAGCTATGTACCTTGCCGGTGATGCCATCAATTGGTACCACGCATGGCAAGAGGCATAGCTAGCCGCGCACCTAGAGGCAGCCGACGATTTCACGCCCCTCTTTTTTAGTTGGGCTGATTTCCAAGACAAGCTCAAGGCGCGGTTTACGCCACCTGAGTACCTTGCACAATTGAAGGACGATTGGCGAGCTCTCAAGCAAAACGGTATACCGGTTATGTCTTTCTCTAATCGTGTTTTGCAGCTAGGTACCCAACTATGCATGTCTGACGAAGAGCGCAAAGAGGCTTTTGTCTTTGGATTGGACAAGTATATCAAGTACGATGTCGAGGTACTCGATCCAATCGGTCTCACAAGGCGGTAGCGATTGCTCTCGCACAAGAGATGAAGCACAACAAGGGAAAGCCTAAGGAGAACAAGACTTCCACAAGTACCTCGCAGACTCCTCAGAATGGTAAGAATGGTAAGAATGGTAAGAACGGTAAGAATGGTAAGAATGATAACTCTTCTAACCAATCTTCCAACGGTCTCTCATCAAAGAATTCTTCCAATGAATCTAAGGGTAAGGCTAACACAATTGCTAAACCTAAGCTTACTCCAGATAAAAAGGTAGCACAAAGAATTGTAAGAGGTTACATCACGTCGGAAGAACAAAGCACTTATTCTAAGGAAGGTCGTTGTTTTCATTTGTCACATTAAGGGTCACATAAAAAGAACATGTCCTAAGCTTGAATCGAATGAATCTAAAGAACCCACAGCACCCACTACATCTGTCAATGCAATGAATGATAACATGGGTGTGCCCAAAGTTTCTCAGGACCCTCCCATTGATGATTCTCTCATTAAATGTTATGGTCATATGTCAGGGCACCGTTTTGTCATATTATTTAACCCAGGTAGTATGCATGATGTGATCACTTCCTCTCTTGTTAAGAAAGCCCGCCTCGAACTTAGTCCGAGATCTCCTATCAAGGTCTCTGGCTTTCGTCCTAGCATGGACGCTCTCATCACGAAGGAGTGCCTTGATGTGTTGTTTGCAATTCAACAAACTGCCTTCACTAGAAGATTTGTTGTTTCTCCTCTCTCAGGATGTGATATGATTTTGGGCATTCGATGGTTTCATGATAATGACGCTCTCATGGATTTTCTGACTAACACTATAACTCTCAATGCCAAAAGTGATTCTCCTATTGTCATTTATGGAGAGGACATTGCTCATTCTCCATCTCTCATTGCTAACATGCAAGACAAGATTGACAAGATTCAGGAGAAGGAGACTCTCTCAATCTCTTTTTCTCCACAGCATGACACACAGGATTTGCATGATAATGATTTGCATGGTGATTTGAATGACAAAGACAAGCACGATGACTTGCACGAAGATGATGTGATTGATGATGTGTTAGTGGATGCTTTTTCTAGCGAAGCTAACCTCGTTGCAGATTCGATCAATCACGAAGGATCGATCTTGGCTCTTGACCCTAGGTCCCAAGAACCCCTTCAGGAAGAACTAATCTTGGCTCTCGAGCCTTGGTCCAAATAACCATCGCAGGAAGTATTATGTGTTCGCATGATTGATACGCACGCATTGTTCGAGTGTTTCATTCGTGAAGTTTCCTGTATTTTAGTCAGCATCGTTATGTGATTCCCTTTACTAGGCATGACATATTGTATGTTGAGCACGTTTCTCTCATAGATGAGCACGAATGTATGCGGATTATTCATGAAAAGCTGAAAAGTATGTATGTATGGAAGTCACATTCCATGTCTCTTCCTTGGCATGACACAGTTTCCCAAAGATCACATGACACTATGAGCACCAAGCATAGGCATTTCCATTGTGATTTGCCACAGTCAATTGATTTTGATCAAACAGAAAAGATTCGATCGCATTGTTTACATGTGTTTGATGAACGGGTTGTCACTCCGTCTATTTGTTCATCTACATTGCATACACAGTCTTTAGAGAAGACAAGATTTTTTTCCTTCACTTTACATGGAATGGGTATGTTCATGGTTTTGTGTTGGAGATGGTTTCAGGAATTTTCAGCCATGGAGATTCTTGAAGACGAAAGAAGCAGGATACTCGACGAAGTTAAAGCATCAAAGGAGATTCAGAAGACTTTGAGTCGCTTTTGGCGCGACCCAAAGAAGCAAGCATTGCATACCTTTATGAAGTTCAAGTACCGCTCGACCCACACAGCAAAGTGGGCCGGCGAAGAGTCCCTTCCAGGATTCCGGATGCTGTTGGCGGTCTCCCTCGACGACATACAGTTCGGTACCAGTACCTCACTTTGAAAAGGAGGGGATGTCACGTGACACGTCCCGACCCTATGTGTCCGTGGCCAAGCTACACCACAGCAGGGTTCAGTCAGTCAAGTCGAGTTTAGATTAGCAGTGATCTGGCACTTTTGTGAGTCTATTCGTAGACCATGCATGCCCAATCACTTAGCATGGATGCATATCCTCCGATTACACACAGCATGATCATCGGAATTCCCATCAGAATCCAGTAGCATCATTTAGGGGAATTTTCCAGTGCATTTAGCCTATTTTCCTATTTATTGGTTATTTTCACATATTATTTTTAAGTGACTTTCCAACAAAAGTAGGTAGGGCAATTTTGCTAAGTTAATATATAAGCAAACCCAAGTTAGCACTTTCTGGCAGAAGAGGCAACAGGAGCTTCCCGCTCAACAGGCAACTTCTCAACAGTACCCCCCTCAACATCAAGATCCATCCCCATCCATCTCCCATCTCTTGCGTTTCCCCCACAGCATTCAGCCTCGCCATCAATTTGCATTGCCTGGCGACTTCCCACGGGCCATTCAGCACAGTGTTTTCATTGCCAAAACGCCCCACTTTCAGCCAGCGTTTTTCATGCAAAAACGCCAGCAAGACCTCAGCCTTTGTTCAGCGTTTTCATCCCAAAAACGCCAGCCCTAGACCTGCAGCAGCAGCGTTTTGATCAGCAAATTCAGCCTTGAAGAAAACGCAGGTTTTCAGCCATGACACAATAGCAGATTCCCCCCAAGTTGGTTGCAGATGCTCCCCTATTTTCAGCTATAAAAACGCAGCCAAAACAGTCATTTTCAGTCACCGAAACAGTCACGAAATTCAGCGATTAGAAGATCTCCGATTTCAGCCATCAAGTCGTCGTCGTCATCACCGTCGTCGTCATCGGCATAGTCTCATTGCATTCAGTCCATTGCATACGCATTGTACACCTTTGTGCAATCAAAGTAGACCACTCTCGCCGACGAGAGTGGGGCCTTCGGAGGAGGGTTTTACAACCTCTCGGGTGTCGTATCTCTTCTCTCTCCTTCTCTCAGTCTCATTCACTTGCACGCACAATATCCACTCACTTTGTTCGTGATCATAGCACTATCCATAAGATGGAAATCTCTCTCTTTCCCCAAGAACTAAAAGGAACCTTGAGCAATAAAGATCACTAATCTTGGGAAAATACAACATTCATTCCGCTGCACCTTACAAACCTTCTTTAAGGTGATCGCAGACTCTATTTGTGAAAGAAAGACATCGAGATTAATACTCTATGATTTGGGCATTCCCTATGTGGAAGGACACAAGACATTTAATACCCTCAGGACTAACAACGCAAGATTATGCGCAAGGACAGATACCTAGATTGATTTCTAGGAGGATTATTCTTCTCGAGTTGAGAAGGAAAAAGTGACTTACCAGATTCTCGGATGACGAAACTTCCGCTCTGTTAGAAAGACGCGAATGACGAGTTCTTACATGGCTCGTAAGTTTGATGATTGGTGAAGGATATCCTCGAGGTACTAGAGGAAGGACATGAACCAATAAGGTAAGTATTGAATTTTTGAATTTCTGTTTAATCTAATTTTAAGTTCTCTTTTGAGAAAGGATAGCTCAACTTAACATTGAGCAAGATTTGGAATCTTTCCAGTTTCTCTCCGGCAGTTCAGAGGGATGTTGCTAAATTGGTTGTATCTGACAGAAAAATAATTCTAAATTAATTATTCGATTTATAAGTGAGAAAGTTTTCTCACTTGGGAGCCACCCAATCGATTCAAGCAAACAAAAGCAAAGAAAATTACATTACATTCTGGTACAAATGTATGTGCAGACATCTCAGGCATACCTTATGCACATGTGTATTATCATCGAAGCCCAGGAAGAACAAGTCCACTAAACTTCATTCCGTTTGCCATGAAATTAGCAATCATTCCTATATTGTTTAAACTTTTGACATCTAATAATCAGAATTGATATAGCGGATTTCACCGCAAGCATCATGACCCCAGTTTCAAATTCAAACCAAGTCTTACATTGTACTTCTGCGTTGCAATTTAGTGTGTTTTAACCAATTCTCACATCTTTTGACCACAATAGCAATTGTCCCTACCTGTTCTCAGTAAGTCCCTTTGATACTTCCTCCGAGCCATTGACATGTCTGAGAATGAGACTCTGCTAGTCTTGAGAGTCTTGCAAGCTTTGACGTGCTCATTATGAGAGCTTGATGATGAAGAGGAAGAAGCTATGGGTGGTTCACTGTCAATCTCATCAGAGCGCTCTGCATGGAAATCCCGTGGCATTTCTGCTGAGGAGACAATTGACATGCTTGAAGAGGACGCCTTCAGTGGATGTGAAGAAAACAAAGGAACAGAGGAGGAGAACTTGCTGGAATCTGTGGCTATGGGCACAGAATGAGAGCGGTGGAATGACGCAATTGAAAGCAATTTGTGTGGTTCTTCAGGGCCACAGATAAGCTCCATGTACCGCTTCATACTAGGGTCACGAAGATAATTGAGGCAGCTATGATGACGAGACAGAGTGGAGCTAGTAAATGAGCGAGTAGGGGTAAGGGATCGTAGTGGTGAGGGTGAGGATGAAGGTGAAGGTGAAGAAAAGGTTGCAGGTGAGCTGTGGCGTTGGATGTCCATCTTAGAAGTATGTGAGTGCATTGCCTTGGTGCGTAGATGTGGATCGTCCTGCTATGGTGAGCGTGTTGATTCAGCTTCACGCAGAGATTAGGCTGGGCTTCGGTTTCAAATTTGCTGAGATGTCTGCACAGATGCAATGGCGAAGCTCCCCGAAAAGATTAAGCGTGCAGGCAAAGAGTGTTTCTTCATGCGCCAATTGCAGGTTTTCGCTCCCGCAAGCACGGGGGCTCAGAGGAAGCGTGACCTGCTCAATCCTTCAAATCACAAGGTCCAGCTTTGCTCCCGCCATCGCCAAGCACAGATTGGGCGCCAAGCGTCATGCTCTCCAAATATTTGCGTGTTAAATTCGCATCTCTTCTCTCTCTCCCGTTGTAAGTTCAAGACTCACCGGAGAGATCCCTTGGTATAGTTCCTATTGTTAGGCCTCCGTTGATTCGGGATGACGGCGGACGGCGAACGCCCGATCTCCGCACCCGGTAGGGACGATGGATGATGGAGCATAGTCTTGACCTAATTTTTCTCTTCAACTCGCCGTCTTGGTTACTACGGACGCGTGACTGGGTTTGAGAGCGCTCGGCAACGGTAGTGTCTCCCTACATTTCTCAACGTGGAGGTAAACGGGGAGTCTACCTCCCACGGGGACTCAAAACCCAGGCGAATCGGGGCACCCAAATCGCACGTGCAGCTCCACGGGGCCGTCGGCGGTTCTCATCGACGAGTGTCGGCTAGACGCTACAAACGGACCAGTTGTCCGATTTTGACGTTTAGGTACTCCACACGGAGACCTCGTAATCAGCCATGCATATTCATGAATGCGCGCTCGAGCCGCTTCTCACTTGTGATCGACGGTTGTTGATAGATTTCGATCCGGCCCGCCGAGGCGGTCCAGGGCATTTTCAGCAATTTTCCAAGTTAGCCTAAAGTGGCTTGAGAGGATTCTAGGGGGACCTCTTAGATATGCGCTCAAGGCCTAAATAGCCTCGTTCGCTCAACAGATCCTAAAAGTCACTTCCGCACTCAACTTCAACTTCCAATGTGTGCCATGAAGGCTCTCGCGCGCATTGAGCTATATGTGACGACGGATCGTTGTTTGGACAAGCCCTTCATGAGCCGCACCAAAGGGGACTCAAGTCAGCAGGACGCGAGCCTCCTAGCCTGCGAGCTCAAAGTTGTGGGCCCTTGGCCTCTCGTTTAAGGAGTGTCACAGGCACACCCGTAACACTTGGTATCAGAGCTAAAACCCCATTAGCCAACGGCCGGTATCCATCAACAACGTACGCAAGATCTACTGCCAAGATAAGTCACTAAAGGTGCGAGCTAGTGATGCAAACGCACTCGGTCACCAGAAATGTGACCGGGGTTGCAAGTGACGCGACTCCAATGGAATGTAGGAAGCCCGACGGTAAAGGCTCAGTTGTGGCTCGAGAATATATAGAATACAAGCCCAACAGGGGTATCCGAGTCAGCAGGAGACGTCGGCTCCAATTTTCTTCGGCGAGGGCTCTAGGTGAAGAGTCCCTCCATGATCATCAAAGCATGAATAAAGACAGCAAGCTGGCGGTCAGTCTTCGGGCTGCCCGCGGGACGCAGTGCAAAGTGTCTCCCATCATCATTCACCATCAAACGAGGACCCCATTTGGATCATCCTCTAGATATGCAATTTCTCATTAGTCAGGCTCGTTAGGAGTCGTCAAGCACCTTGTGAAGAGGGCAAGCGGACCTGGAGTCAAACGTGACTATCAACATTGGGTTTCAACCTCGACTTGGTATGGCTTGGCCGAGCGGTCCAAGGTAAGGGGCCAATTCAATCAAAGATACAGCCTCCGCAGTCAGCATGGACGGCGAGGTGAATTTTAGTATTGGCACTTCAAGCCTGTGTAGCACAAGCTACGAGTCACAGTGAGAATGGCTCAACTTGAGAATGCAAAGCAAATGCACATAGACCCTTGTGGTGGCAGGGTCACGGGCAATGTGACAAATTGTCCCTCGTTCAAAAAAGGCAACTACGGCATCATCGAGCATGTGGGTATATGGATTGAAGAATGTACGAGTGAAAGGACGAGAGTAATGTTGTGTGCTAGTCTCTACCCTACCATGCTATTTTGTAACCTCCCCCTAGCATACACATTGTCCGACCGTGCCGGTGGCCTTGCCCATAGGACCCGTGTCCTTACATTAAAACCTGTAGTCACATGCTTTGAACTATTAAAAGCAAATTCCAATATAGGCTAGTAGTCTTCCCAATTGGTTTGCTTCTTGCTAACTTACGCTCGTAGCATATCCTCTAGCACTTGATTGACTCTTTCGGTTTGACCATTTGTTTCTGGATGATCAGTTGTACTAAGATTAAGTGTAGTTTCCAACTTTCGGAACACGACCTTCTAGAAGTGATTATCAAACTTTTGATCTCTGTCTCACTAATGATACTAGTTGGAAGACCGTAGAGTCTATATACATGCTCTATAAATAGCCGTGCTAATTCTCATGTCTTAACTGTAGTCTTGGTGGGAATGAATCGACACATCTTTGTTAGATGGTCTACAATTACCCATATGGCATCATGGCCACGATTTGTATTAGGTAGTCCTACTACAAAATCCATAGAGATACTCTCCCACTTACCTTGTGAAATCTTTAAAGGATGTAAAAGGCCACCTACTTTGAGGCGTTCTGCCTTATTAACTTGGCACTGTTGGCAGTTTAGTACGTACTCTTGAACATCATGATGTAAGCCTGGTCAACAAAATTGTTGTCGAACTAAATCATACGTCTTACGATACCTGGATGACTAGCACTTGGACTATCGTGACACTCAAATAATATTTGGCGCCTAGTGTCTGAGTCCTTTGGCACACATACTCGACCCTTGTGGAGTAAGTAGCCATCGTCAATGAAAACATCTTCCATCACTTAAGCTCTTCCTGAGTAGGGGTGGATCTTTGTGTGTTGGAGTTTTTATTTGCACATGCAGAAACATGTTGATCTAGCTTTGCAAAGACATTGAGTGTGAGAGATCCCTTCTTAAAATTGCACTCCACACTTTAGCATATGATTGATCTTGTGCACACTTGCCACGTAATGACTCCAAACATTCACTCTTTATTTTCGTGAAAGCAAGTGAATTAATATGAGGCACCTGGCTTAGTGTATCCACTACTACATTATATCGTTCCTTTCGATATCGTAGCTTACAATCATAATCTTGAAGGATCTCCGCCCATATAGCTTACGACCCTTCAAGCCGTTTGAGTAGGAAACCATTTTATACTTTCATAGTCAAAAACTACGACACCATATAAATAGTGTCACTACTTTCGTAAAGCGTGAACTATGGCATAGAGCTCCCACTCATAGACATAATAATTCTATTGAGCTCTATCTAACTTTTTACTTTCAAAGGCTATAGATCTTCCCTCTTGGAGAAGTACCGCACCAATTGCTTCATCACTAGTATTAGTCTCTACCACAAACGGCCTAAGTGGATCAACGATTGCTAGGATGGGAGCAGTGGCTACAGTTACCTTACGCTGTTCAAAACTGCGTTGTTGGGCTCCTTTGGCTTCTTCCCAAGAAAAAGTCTTACCTTTTGCTTTAAGTTGATCCGTCATAGGAACAACGATTTTGGAATAATCACCGATATATTGTCGATAAAATCTAGCCATGCTTAAGAAGATTTGAAGCTCCTCAACCGTGTTGGGATGTGGGACCTTGTCGTTCCTTTCCTTTTAGCTTTCTTTGTGAACTCAATTATGTTATTTTTCCTTGTTGTATACAAAAAGGCTCAATAGCTTGGATGGTAAGGTCTTCACCTCTTACCCTCATGGGGTGGGTTCAACCCTCCTTCATGCAAGGGTTTAGAGGGTCTTTCTACGCATGCAACCAACGGAGCCTCGGTGTCGTACAATTGTCGGTCGAGTTTGCCTTCATTGTCTTCTGTTAGAGGGCATACGTGGCACGCTTGTTGTTCGATGTCTGTCCTCCTGTACTGTTCTGCACATAGAACTATGTGCTTGTCTTCCTCTTTTTTGTTGCGCTGTGGAGGGCGTACGTCTTCCCTGCCTATTGTCTACGGATCGTGAGAGAGGAGATGCGCGTCGCATACACATGCAATGAAGGGGATCGGGGAGCACCACAGACGGAGAGTGAGAGAGAGAGAAGGAGACACACAACACAGATATGGGTGGGGAGACTCAAAGAGTGAGCAGCCCCCTATACACTTATGCTATGTATAAGGTATACAAGTCAGTGGGCGCCCAGACTCTGGGCGGCCGGGCAAGGCACAAACGCCTATACCCCAACAACCTCCCACTTAAAGGAGACTGTGCCTTTAAGCAAGAGAACCTAGTCTAAAGACTACAAAAGGTGAGAGAAAACCGCTCTCAACTGATGCCCACAGGCTGGCTGTGATCGTGTGCATCTGGCTGTCCTGCTCCCGTGTAAGTCCATACACCACCAGACGTACCGCACACGTACTGCAAGTATGTACGCAATACCTGCATATCTCCCTCGTGCACTATGCCATCATCAGTCAACAAACGACTGACAACCCCAACTGCAAATGCTCCCATGCAGCTGCGATATCCGGTCTCAAGATCAGCATCTCATACATGAGACCACCGAATGCCGATGCAATGCTAGCGGGCCCTGCTAGCTCTACGGAGCATGCATCAACATATATATCCCAGGAAATAGGCATCTCTGACTGACAAGGCGTGTCAGCCACATGCATCTCCTGACTGTCCACAAAAGACGCATCAACCTGTCGTGCAACCTCAGAGCAAACCAGCCGCTCTAGGTGTCTGCTGGAAGACATATCCTGCACAACTATATCCCCATGCTCAATGTCGAGCATAGAAAGGAATGACTGCATAATCGCAGACATCTCAGCCTCCTCTGCAATCATCCACTGCAAACATGACCACTCAATCTGTTGTGACTCACTAGAGCTCTCATGCTCTAACTCCGTATGCATAGACTCTTGCACAACGTCCTCCTGTCGTGACTCACTAGAGCAAGACCGCTCTACCTGTCTATCCTGCATAGAAGTATCTCGCACAACTGACTCTCTGCTTTGCTCAGTCACTAGCAAAGCATGCATGTCTGACTCTGTCACCTCTCTGTGTGACTGCTCAAGTCGTGCCCCAACTGTGTGCACAACGAGCTCACTACTCTGCACTCCATGCAAAGTACCCTGCAACCCATGAGCAAAAGAGACTCGCCTGCTCTCTCGCTCTCTACCTGGCTGCATGATCACAGAGACAACACCGTCTCTCGCGTAATCCACATGCAATGGGTAACCTGTACCACTCCTAGCACCTCTCGCAATCACTAGCGAACCCAAATGCATCACAAAATCTCGCTCTCGTAGCGAAATGTGACATCCACAATCTCTAAGCTGACCAATTGAGATCAAAATCACTGTCAAATCTGGTACATAGCGCACATGTCGTAACAAGTAAGATGTACCACTCGGTAATGACACTCTCACATCTCCTGCACTTGCTATCGCATGCACCGATCCATCGGTCAAACGTACACTGCCAAGCATCCCGCTAGAATAGCTACAAAACCATTCACGATGCGGCGTGACATGAAACATAGCATCTGCGTCTAGCGACCACTGCGAAGGGAGTGCATTATCCACATGTATAGCATCTCTTGCATAGCTCGAGGTAAAAGTGACATCCCCGTCACTAGTATACTCTGACACTACATGTGCCTCAACTGTCAAAGCAACTGAGTCCATGGCATCACTACATACATCTCTGAGACTACCATGTCTCCTACGATGTCGCATACGACGAAAACAGCGTCGTCTAACGTGTCTAGAATGACCACAATACCAACATGTCACCTGTCGGCGTACTCGTGAATGTACATGTCTCACACGAGTCCGTGATGACTCATATCTATCATACATTTCATGTAATCTGCACCAAAGTGCTCTCGAAGTAGTCTCATACATAACAAGAGCATATACAGATTCCGCAAGGTGCAAAGAGAGTGTAGATAGTGTCATCTCCTCTAGCTCCTGCCACTGATCGTCAGACATGTTTGAAGGTCTACCTGCATCACCACTCAATGGTCGATGCAACCCTCGTTGTGTCAATGCATCAAGCATACAATCTCTCCATGCCGCAAAGTCTGACCCATCAAACACGCACATCTGTGAGAGGTCACAATCTGATCGATCACCTGTCTCTGCCATGAGCACAAGTAGCAAGCTAGATAGCAAAACCACCTCACCAACAACACCTGGAAATTGTCTACAAATATGGCCAGAAACACAATGTAAAACCTGTGAGACACACTCCAAAATAGAGCTCCCGCAATGTCAATACAAGCCTCGCATGCTCTAGTATCACACTGTAATCTGTGAGCTAATCACCAAGCCCACACTGCGCGGTATCGATGCATACACACGCACAAATCTCCCACCTGCAGAGAACACCGCACGCAAATGTTGAGTGCAACCTGCAATCTCTACCTAGATCGCATAAATGATACGCATAAAACTCCTGGGAAAATTTCGCCAGAGTTTCGACGCACAATGGCTATCAACACAAAATAACCATTGTCCTGCAAGCTCAATACAATGAGCAATCAATGCGCATCAAACTACACTCAATATACATCAACGGAGTGACCGCGCATAAGCAAACGCCAAAAGATTTGCAATCCGGAAACTTGATCAATGCGAAAACAATGCTCTCAAGAGAGCTCACCGGCACTTGAAAGTGCTCGTCAAAATGCATGTATAATGGGCATCAACCATGCGCCATAACCATATGCAAACCATCTGCAAAGACCATGAATCCAAGCACAAAATCACTGCCAAAGTATTCTGTGAAAACCAGTGAAAGAAGCTCCACCTGTGTGCTCCAAAAAACTGCGTCTCTCAAGAGACCACCTCGATGGTGTGTAAACGCCTCCGTACTTCGTTGCCCAAGTCTACCAAAAACCCTCAAACCACAAGCTTAACACAAGCTGCAATTGCATCTTCAGCTCAGAATTTATGCACTCAATTTCAAGCATCTCCATGCTTCCAAAAGTGCATCAAACTCGCACACAATGCGACAACAGAAAATCTGGAATTTCTGTATACAGTCAGTCTGAGCTGAATATCAGCAAAACGGTGAGGAATTTGCAAAAAGTTTCTTCTGCAAACTTGTACACCACGTCGAAACGGATGGGCTTGGCGAAAAGAATTCTCAGATCTGCATTCTACAAGGAGAAAAACGAATCTGAAAACAGTGCTGCTGCGCACACAGTTTTAGGGCAGCACCTTCACTTACACACAATCTTCCACACTCCTTTCTGAGCTTCCACAAGAGCATACATCACTCTCAACTGAGCTCACAAGCTCCCATTGCATTCTCACAGCAAGTCTTCTGCTTTCTTAATCTCTCTACCGTCGAGAGAGAGCGAGCTATCGCCTCGAAGCTCTCAAAGCCGTCGTGCTCTCCGCAGTCACCATAGCTCTGATACCAATTGAAGGGGATCGGGGAGCACCACAGACGGAGAGTGAGAGAGAGAGAAGGAGACACACAACACAGATATGGGTGGGGAGACTCAAAGAGTGAGCAGACCCCTATACACTTATGCTATGTATAAGGTATACAAGTCAGTGGGCGCCCAGACTCTGGGCGGCCGGGCAAGGCACAGACGCCTATACCCCAACATGCAACTCGTTTTTCCCTTTCCCAAAATAGCTCGGATACCAATGAAAGGACAAGAGTAATGCCGTGTGCTAGTCTCCACCCAAGTCTCCACCCAACCATGCTATCTTATAGCCTCCCCCTAGCATACACCTTTTATGGTGGTGTCGGTGGCCTTGTCCGTAGGGCCCATGTCCTTACAACAGGGAATGTGATCCCTGACACGAATATCGATGGCAAGTGCAGATTGCCCAAGAGGGCCTGGGAACCTAAGTGGCAAAGTAAGCTTGGACGACATGATAAGCTTAAGATTCACGGGTGAAAGAAAGAAAAGTTGTTTAGCGGCCATGGCCTGGGAACCTTGGTCATCATAACAATGGAGCTAATTGGAGCTCACCAAAATTCCAGAGGCAAGCACCCATGAGAAATTGGAACATCAGGTCGCGTCGTGAATGAAGGGCATGTTGTGCCATGGATGGAGGCCGTGCGAAGAGTACTCAACCCTCATGCGAGTGGGAACCTAGATGGACTGGATCAAAGAGCCACTTTGGTGGAAAGCTACAGGAAAGGTACAAGGATGCTACCATCAAAATGTATCGACATCGAATAGAGGACAATGAAGCCGCGAGTGCTAAAGTTCCGGGAATGGGACGGGGCGCTCATCTTCCTAAGTATCTCTGGATTGAACGAGACAGTTCGGGGACGCGGTGTCTTGAAGTAACACAACATCAGAAAACCAACCGCCATCCAGGGTATATCCTAAGATGACAAAGGACTACTCCAGCACAGCACAGGGCAAAGGAGGAAGAGCCAAGGCTTCTTCACCGTCAGGGAACAACCAGATGTCACCCAGCATGTAGTCCAGAGGGACTTAGCGAGGTCAGGCTAGATAGCCCCCTCATCCAGCAGCAGCAACAACATCATCAAGGTAGGTGTCAAAGAGTCGACCCTCCTCCACAGATCGGCAAGTAAAGGCCAGCTAGAAAATGCGCCGCGCTAGATCAGCGTGAGGTTGAGAGTACCTATTGAGGAGAATTCAATTGGCAGGTGAAGACAAGGAGTCCAGAGCCTAGCCCATTGATAAGTGGGTGAGCCAAGCAAAGCAATATCCCCCAACTCAATCAAGACACGAGCAACAACAACCAAAGCCTTGGAATTTCAAAAGCAAGAGCGAGTGTCTGCGGAATATCAGGCTACATCTAGAGCCCATCAAAGCAGCGATAGGATCTTTATAAGCAGGTCAGCATGCCTGCGGACCATCAGGCTACCTAAGAGTCAAGACTAGCATCGGCAAAGCTGGGGATCCAAAATGACATGGGTGGACTGTCCACCTGATAACAACGAAGACAGCTACCCCAAACGACTTGGGTGGACCGTGCAAAGGACATCGAAGCCAGGTACCTACGAGCAGTTGGACCGTGAATCCAATCAAAGCCGAATGATCCAGAGGGGTGGACCAAGCACCCAACAAAATCAGAGGTCTGCGAGTAGGCGAGCCGTGCACCAAAGCTAAGTTGGGTACTTCAGAGGAAGGGACAATGCAAAACAACGAAGGTGGAGGCTTGCGAGCGGGCGAGCCATGCATCTCTTTTAGCAGAAAGATTTGTGGATATCCCCCCACAAAGACGGCTCAACTCTAGGGCCACATGAGGAAGGCCCCCTCACAAGAAGGCCAGAGGTTGAGTGATGCCTCTCGCAGTGACGGTCCCAGAGGATAGCACTGCTCATGAACCAAATATCAGCCTAAGCAGAGTGGGCTCATCTTCAGCACATGAATGGCCATCAAGGCTATGTCAACTCAGCGGGTGACATAGACCCATCAAGCAAAGATACCTACAGCCGGGCTCAAACAAGAGCCCCTCCATGGTAAAGAAAACATGGATGCCTACATTCGGCTCACGCAAGAGCCAATAGTAGGGTACAACCATGAATATCCGAGATGCATGATTCGCAGGTTTGTGAAGAACAAGTCAAAGTTCTTCAAGAACTAGATCAAATTCGAGCACTCATGCTCGATTCAAGACAAGCTTAAAGCAAGCAACAAGAAGAGAGACAAACCGGCCATCTCCCTTTATACGAGTTACCTTCTTCAAGTCTTGCCCTCAAGTTTGCAAGACTGAGATCTGAACATTCAAGTTCAACCAAGTCCTGAAGTATGTCAATGTTTCAAGGACTCAATGGGATTTTACCAAATCAACGAACAATAGAGTCTCAGGAAAACCTTGACTTGTATGGTAAAGAGAAATAAAAAAGTCTTCATCTATTTGGTCACGCGAGGGATTGGTGGTCAATAAGTCTTGAAGAGGACTTGTAAACATACCTTATTTCAACAGCAGGTAAGGCTCAGATCAAGACTCAAGGTCTATGAGAGCACTCAAGTAAGTGCTTCAAGAAGGCAAATCCAAGGGCCAAATCTTCAAGAGCAACTGATAGCTCGGCAATTAAGCCCCCAAGGATCCAATTTGGAAGAGTACCTACTCTCCATGGCGTTGTGAAGACAGACAAATATTTTTGGTGCACACTACTCCCGCACCCCATGCAATCAACCAAGCTTCACCCCAAAGTGGACCTTTGTCGCCATTAAGGAAGGAACCGGGACGAAGATATCCAAATCGGTTTAAAAAGAATAAGTGGGAATCAATGCAACTTCTTCTCACACTCAAAGATGACTATTGCATCGTCAAGGAGACTCATGTATGATTATGGAACAGACAGGTTCCTCGGCATGGATCAACGCAGCAAGTGATCTATGCCAACTCATGTAAATTCTATCTACTAGCCCCATCAAAAGTGCCAAGCGGACTTGGTGCTCACAACTTTCTGCCAATAAACCTGCACGACTGCTATGAGATAGACATGGTAAGACCACTTTGAAGCAGTCAATCTTTTTACCTAAAGTAGATGCACGATGTTCTACGCCCTCTAAGGCATTACCCAAGGAACTTCCGGTCCCAACAATGCCGCTCTCAAGGACGAGAGTTTTCTAAGGGGGGGTATATGTTAGGCCTCAATTGATTCGGGGCTCTGGGGTGATGGCGAACAACGAACACTTAGTCTTGACAAACCGCGACGCGGGTTCTGCAGGGCGCATGATGGACCCGATAGGGATGACGAACTATGGGGCATAGTCCTGACCTAACTTTTCTCCTCAACTCAGTGTCTTGATTACTACGGACGTGTGATTGGGTTTGAGAGGGCCCGACAGCGTGAGTTTCCCCCTCCATTTCTCAACGTGGAGGTAAATGGGGAGTCCGCCTTGCATGGGGGCTCAAGTCTAGGTGAATTGGGTCACTTGACTTGCATGTAGGGCTCCATGGGGCTGTCGGCTGTTCTCATTGACGAGCGTCGCCTCGATGCTACAAGCGGACCGGTTGGTTGATTTTGATGTTTAGGACTCCATGCGGAGACCTTGACATCCTCTTCAAGATTATTTATACACATTCATGAACGCGTTCTCAAGGCACTCCTCATTCGCAATTGACGGTTGTCTGCATATTGTGACCCAATCCGGCCCGAGGCGGTTCGTGGCATTTTTTGCAATTTTCCAAGTTAGCCCAAAGTGGCCTGAGAGGATTCCAGGGGGACCTGCTAGATATGCGCTCAAGTCTTGAATAGCCTTGTTCACTCAACAGATCCTAAAATACGCTGCCACACTCAACTTCAACTTTCAATGCGCAGTGCCAAGAAGGCTCCCGCATGCATCGAGCTATATGTGATGACGGGCCATTTTTGTTACCATATACATGTGGTAGTGATGTGTGTGAACACACTTAGGATCGCTGCCCGGGCATTTTTTCCCTCTCTAGGAGGTTTTTTTCCCCATGCATTGTATATACGCCCATCATACTAGGGCTATCTATCTTTCCATTGCACACTAAGTAAAACACTCTTTGTTGTGTGCCTTGAGGTTCCTTTGTCTTCTCCAAGCTGTGTGTGTTTTCATGAAACCCTAATTCCAATAGTTTTCTAGACGGGCCCTTCATGAGACACACCGATAGAGGACTCAAGTTAGCAGGATGCGAGCCTCCCAGCCTGCGATCTCAAAATTACGGGCCCTTGGCCTCTAGGTGAAGTTTCCACCTTGAGTGTCACGGGCACACCCATAACACCTACAACGTTTGCGTACTTGCTAACTAGTGTGTTGTAATTACTTCGTAATGGAACTCTAAGAACCACAGGGAACTACCTAGGAGATCCACCTCCCTACCACCCTATATATAGACCGTATGGCTCATAGCCAATCTAATTGGATCCCAAGTCCAAATTCTAACATGTCCATGCCCTTGGCCTAGGTCCGTGACCCCGTGGGCTGACCTTGGCCTTACATTACTCCCCCCTTGGAGAAGTGTTTTCTTCCTAAAAAAACAAAATTGAGAAAATTCTTCTTCAGTTTTCCCAAGTGGCACCTTCTTCAGGTCGATCTTTCCACTTGACTAAAACTTGTCGACATACATGATGGCGAGTTCGTAAATCATGATAGTATAAGATGCGTTTAGGTTCATGCGGTTGGACTGGAGATTCAATGAAATCAACCAAAATCTGTTGGTCAATGACATTGTCATCCCCATGCAAGCGTTTGCGTAAATGACTTACATGAAACACCGGATGGATATGAGAGTGCGCAGGTAATGAGAGTTTGTAGGCTTGATCACCAAATCGCTTGAGTATCTTGAAAGGCCCATAGTATCTTGGAGATCATTTAGGTGTTGGCTCAGTCTTCAAAAATTTTGAATGCTCTTGCACATGCAAAAAGACCTCTTTACCTTTTGTGAAGGTAACTTATCGACATTTCTCATTAGCATACTTCTTATACCGATCCTATGCTTCTCGAACATTTTGATGAGCTAGTTTCAACATTTCCATATGGTCTTGGAGAATATCCTTGACCTATTGGAGCTTTTCAGTTGCAAACCCCACCATAATTGGTGACTTAGGTTGAAAACCATACATGAGCATGAAAGGACTAAATCCAATTGTAACATGCTTAGCACTATTGTAAGCAAACTCGAGAATAGGAGGATAGTCTTCCTAGTATGATTGCTTCTTGTCAACGTATGCCCGTAGCATATCCTTTAGCACTTGCTTGACTCTTTCAATTTGTCCATCTGTTTCAGGGTGATCTGCAGTACTTAGGTTTAGTTGTGTCCCCAGTTTTTTAAATACAGCCCTCCAAAAGTGTCTGTTAAACTTGGGATCATGATCACTCACAATGTTACTTGGCAACCCATACAACATGTACATATTATCCACAAACTTATCCAATTCGAGAGTCTTTATTGTTTTCTTGGTTGGAATAAATTGGCAAAGTTTAGTCAACCGATCTACGACCACCCAGACTGAGTCATGACCTCGACTAGTGGTTGGTAAACCCACAATGAAATCCATAGAGATACTTTTCCATTTTCCATTGGGAATCTCTAGAGGATGTAAGAGTCCTCTTGCCTTTAGGTGCTCTACTTTATTGACTTCACACTTCTCGCAATGCAAGATGTAGTCTTGAACATAATCATATAAACCTAGCCAGTAAAACTGTTGTCATACAAGAGTATAAGTTTTCTTAATGTTTAGATACCCTACACTTGGACTGTTGTGACATTCATAAAGAATTTGGCATCAAATGTTCGCGTCTGTTGGTACACATACTCTCTCCTTGTGGAGTAAGTACCCATCATCGATGGAAAAATTCTTCCATCTCTGTAGCGCATCACTCGATAGAGGAGAACTAAGTGTGGATGTAAAAGATGCACTACTGCAAATGGCTCCACACTTTTTGGAGTATGCTTGGTCATGCTCACATTTTCCCTTAAGAGATTTCAAAAACTCGCTTTGTATCTCAGTAAAAAGAAGGGAGTTGATTGCATGCATTCAATTAAGGGCATCAACTATACCACATTATATCGTCCTTTATGATACTGGAGCTTGGCATCATACTCCTGAAGAATCTTTGTCCACTTGGCCTTTCGACCTTTCAAGTCAGATTGTTGTGTACACCATTTTATGCTTCCATAGTCAAACACAATATCACATTGTGTCCCATACAAATAATGTCGCCAAATCTTCAAGGCTAAAACTATTGCATAGAGTTCTCTTTCATAAGCATAATAATTCTGTTGGGTTGATTCAAGCTTTTTGCTTTCGAATGCAATTTCCCTTCCCTCCTGTAGAAGGACTGTTCCAATAGCATGATTACTGGCATCCGTTTCTAAAACGAATGTCTTGAAAGGATCCATAATAACTAAAATAGGAGTTGTAGCTAATGCGTCCTTGAGAGCCTCAAAACTTTGCTATTGAGATGGACCCCACTGAAAAGTTTTTCCCTTGGCCTTTAGTTGGTCTGTCATTGGAACTGGAATGTGAGCATAGTTTTAACGAATTGTTGCTAAAAATTTGCAAGTCCCAAGAAAATCTAAAGCTCTTCTAGATTTCTAGTAGAGGGCCACCTTCGAATGGCATCCACTTTGGATCGATCCATGTGTATCTCTTAAATAGCGAATCTCCTTTTTAAGAAATCACACTTTGATTCTTTGGCATATAGCTTATGTTCTTGTAACAAGTCAAACACTCACTTGAGATGTTGTAGATGCTCTTCTTCAGAAGCACTGTACATGAGAATGTCGTTAAGAAAAACAATAGCAAACTTGCCTAGATATGGTCTCAAGACACTATCCATAAGTGTCATGAAAGCAGGTGGCCCATTGGTTAACCCGAAGGGCATAACCAAAAATTCATAATGTCCAAACCGTGTTCGGAATGCAGTCTTGGGTATATCCGCAAGCCTAATACGTACTTGATGATACCCTGACCATAAATCTATCTTTGTAAAGATACGAGCATGAGTGAGCTTATCAGATAGCTCATCCACTCTTGTTAAAGGGTACTTGTTCTTAGCAGGGACCACATTCAATCCTCGATAGTGCACATGCTACCGTCTTTTCTCTTCACCAATAAGATTGGAGAAGACCACGGAGAGAAACTGGGTTGTATAAAACCTCTACTGAGATAGTCAGCAAGTTGACGTTCCACCTCAGCAGCAGCCTCAGAATGGCTCGTTTTGTAGGTTGGTTTACTTACTAGTTTACTCCCTGCAACCACGTCTATGCTGTGCTGCACAGCCCGTGTTGGCGATAACCCTAGTGGTAAATCATCTAGAAAAACGTCTTTATATTTTGTTAATAAAGTTTTTAAAATGTTAACAACATTTTCTTGTTGAGGAGAGAGAGAAGTAGCTGTAGATGGAATAGAAGAGAGAGAAGCATGCGGCATTGAGGAATTGTCAAGTAAAACATGATCTTCATTAGAAAGAAAATGACGCATGGAGTAACACAGAATAACTTCTTCTATTTTATTATTAGAAGTGATCTTCATAAGCTCTACTATACAAATGAGTGGTGAAGAAGGTAAATTCTTCTCTCCCAATAGCAGCATGTGCAAACCATTGGATTCAAACATTAAGCAACATTTTGTTAATAAAGTCTTTAAACTGTTAACAACATTTTCTTGTTGAGGAGAGAGAGAAGTAGCTGTAGATAGAATAGAAGAGAGAGAAGCATGCGGCATTGAGGAATTGACAAGTAAAACATGATCTTCATTAGAAAGAAAATGACACATGGAGTAACACAGAATAACTTCTTCTATTTTTTTATTAGAAGTGATCTTCATAATCTCTACTATACAAATGAGTGGTGAAGAAGGTAAATTCTTCTCTCCCAACAGCAACATGTGCACACCATTGGATTCAAACATTAAGCTGGTGTGCTCATAGCTATGCTTAAGTGCTAGTCGTGGACTATGTAACCACTCTCTACCCAGTACCACGTCTGCTCACTCCATATTCATAACCTGGAAGTTCAAGGATGTGTGATACCCTTGAACTTCCAATGGCTTATCTTTTACTTGAGTGTCCCACACCTTGACACATGGCCACACATGGCCGATCATCATCGCTACCTTGTAACGGTGGGAAACTCGGAGCTTGAGGAAACTTGAGCCGTTTCACTAACGTATAGTTAATGAAATCGTACGAAGCACCATCGTCCCACCAAGATCCACACCTTGTGCCCTTGGATGCATCCATGCATACACACTAGCTCATGTGGACTGAAGGTCGGCTGCCACATGGAAGCCCTGATACAACATTCATGCACCACCTTGGTGTGTGTTACCTCCACATTGGAGAAACAAGAGGAGGACTCAAGATGCAACAACTGCACCGTGTGCACTACTCATTCTTTTCCTTGGGCATGAGAATTCCCCTTGGGACAATCCTTTCTGCCATGCCCACTCTCTAAACATGTAAAACAAAGTTTTTCTTTTTTAGCCTTCTCAAACTCTTCAGTGGAGAGAGGATCCCGTGACCCCTTTGTGTTTTTAGAGGCCTCCGATGCAGCCACTATAAACTTTCTTTTATTGTGCACATGCTGTGCATGTGTATTTGTATGTGTAGTAGTAGGTATGTGATTATTATGCAGTGGTCTCTCATTGGGATCATCATGAATATGAGCTTGCACTATTGCCTCCTCAAGCGTCTTGGGATCTTGAGTCTTGACATGCTTCTTAAGCTCTGCTGGCAGACCGTGGATAAACCCATGCACCTGCTGAAAGTATCTAACCCCTCCAAATTGAGAATGACATCAGGATAGTACGCGGTATATTCCAACAGTGTTTTATGTTGTTGCATGGGACACTTGTTCCCCTTGCTCTCAAAAAATTGGGCCCCATTGCGGGTGCAGGACCTTGCCCTTACGGGACTACCACATCATCACTGTGCGCACCACCGATGCCCAACCACAATCAGTGCGCCGCCAACGCCATCACCAACATCACCGCCAAAAGCCCGCGCCCACCACCCTACGCGCGAGAGCAATGCCCCAACAAAGACACCATAGCCACGCCAAGGGGGAGCTCCCCTCTCCCATCATCTCTTTCAAATAGCCTCATGGCCTGCTACATATACCATCTCATGCTTGCCAGCACAGGATGCGCATGTGGGCTCATTGCAATGCCACGTGGTGGCTCCTGCATTTGACCTCCCAAAAGGCCCCAAGGCCTCATAAAAAACTTCAAAAGAAAAACTCATTTCCCCCCCCCACTTTGAGGCTCTACCATTTTGTGTACAATTACCTGGCGGACGGGGATGTAAAGTCTCGCTGAATCTTCACTTTTCCACTCCAGAAGCCCCAACCCTTACCAAATTCCAAGACCTCCAAGGCCATAAACCGCGGCTGCAAAAATGTGAGGAAACTATCTGTAGCCAACCTCGAGTACCCGCACCCAATCTCTGACTGGCCATAACTTGTAGTCTGTACCTCCGTTTGGTGAGCAGTGAGTTCCTGTTCGCTCCATACATTGCATACTACTTCCTGAAACCCTGTCAAGCTCTACAGACCTCCAGATGGCACACTCTTCCAAGCAGTCAAACTATCACACACCTGGCCCCCAGCACAACTTTGAAGCTCCGTATCTTGATATCCATGACTCAGATTGCCAATCTAAAAGGGCCAGAAGGCTCCATGAATCAATCCCTACGTCTTTATTCACAAAAATTGGCTCGGAGTACCTGGCACCATCTTCCCTATCCGTCTCAGATTTGCAATGTACTGCACCTTCAAACTCAAATATCTTAGACTCTGTAGCTCCGTTTGATGCCATATGGACATGCTCCTTCAACAAATCAATCTCTACACTTCCATGCAAAAATATTACACCTTGACTTGTTTCCTGTGCCACCCAAATTAGCCCTTTTTGAAGTCCTTCTTGGCTTATAAACCTCATCAGCCACCATACACATCTGCTACTACCTGTCTACCCATGATCTTTGTATTGCTCTAGCCCTTTGCCCTGCTTTTGCTAGCCTTCACATACCTGCCCATGCCATCTTCTATGGTCGACCAACTTTGGATGCACCATCATTGCTAACCCTCTAGTTGAACATTTATGTTCAACCATAAAAGAACTTTATTCCACTATCAACTGCACAAACCTTGCAAATACTATCAGAAAACCAAAAACAAATATACAAAGTTTTATTGCAGCCTACTGCCAAACCTCCAAGTGGGTTGCCCACCCCCTGCATCACATAGCCTCCTCCTGTGTCAAAAACATGCCATTTGTTCCTTCCAACCATTTGTAACACCACCCCATAGTGCTGCACCCCAGCACATAGACCATCATGCTTATAGGCCACCCATAGCCTATCTTCAACACCCCTTGTGTCCCTTGGCAAACAAGCATCCACTCCATAGCAAGCAGCACCAAGCATACCATCATCCAAAACAAACGTACCGGACAACAAGCTTGAACACACGTCTGACCCTCCCTCCCATCCATGTAAAGTGGAGGCCTCATCCATAGATCCCTTCACCTGTCGAACCATCCACCGTTTCATAATAACTAATATCTAATTCTCCTAAATGATTTTCTCATGTTAAACTGATCATTTAATATGGGGAAGTGCCAGGGGAGAAAAAGCTAGAATATTGGTTAAGTTGGCAGACCGACCACAATAGGGATCCAAAGGAGGGAAAATAGGATCCAAAGGGGGGGCCATCTGCAAAAGAGCAATGTGCAACAATGGGCTTAAAAGACCCCAAGGTTCAGCCCATTAAGACTTCCAAAATGCTAAGGTTCTAAAATTCAAAGGTTGTGTCCAAAGGTCAAACACTAGGAAAATTGGATGCTTAGTGTGTGTAAAAACCGTCTTCATAATCCCTACATAGGAGGGGGGGAGCCTTGCAAGTAGGGGACGAGAGAGAAAAACACACACACACACACACACACACACACACACACACACACACACACCCACACACACACACACACAAGCTCCCTTTACACAAAGGGAATGAGGTGTTAGTGCCTGATTTATCAGGGCTTTCAGGGCAGTTAGGCTATTACTTTTTGAACTATATCTAAAACCTTTAACTTTTGAACCTTAGGGATAAGTGAACATGGGTATTTTATATTTTGGGGAAGTTAGTTGTGTGTCTCATGAATTCTCAGGATGAGGAGCAGTTATGGGCATTCCTGTCGATGCAGTTCTCTCTCTCCTGATCTCTATGGTGTTTGAAGTATGCAGCTTCCTGCTTCCTGTTTGATATGTACTGTATGTTAACTGCATTGGTTGTTTGTTATGGCAATGTGTGCCTAACATTTGGCGACCTTGCTATTGGTTCGAATTTCGCCTAAAACCATATGGGTGCTAAGGAATGAATCACAGCGGCGACCTGTTCCCTGATAGTGACCATCTGCGGGATTTTGCACACTGGAAAACACCGGGGAAGAGTCTGAGGAGTATGCAACAGAATTCTTGAAAGCATTCTACCCACAACTGCCCCGCGAAGTCAGAATTCTCATTCTCGAAAAGTTTAAGCAGTTTCAGGGTTTAAAGAGGTACAAATGCTCTCTATTCTTTTGATGGGTGATTAATGGCAAAGAAGAAGAAGAAAAAGTGTGCTATTTGTCAAAAAGATGGGCACTGTGCAAAGCAATTTCCTTATGTGTGCAAGCCATGTCAAAAGGAAGATGTATGTGTCAAATACTGTATGCATAAACTGTGCAAGAAGTTGTATCGAATTGTCAGATCTTTTCGAGATGCATCAGATCATGAGGAACTATGTGATGCACAAGAGGATTTGGATGATTTTTCTAATCTTCTTGACAAGGCAGAAGACTGGCATGAAGGTCGTGAAGGAAAAAGAAGAAAGTCGTGCTCTAGTATGCGTAGGATACAAGTGTTACAAGAAGCAATTGAAGGCTTGACAGAGAAGTATGAAGATCAGTTTCAGGAGGAAGACGAAAGTGATGATGAGTGGGGAGTTACAACACCAATGTTCCCCTTGGTTGGGAAAAATCAAGTACAATCATGTTTAACTTCTCCAAATGCACTTGTTGAAAGTCTCAAATCAATGAAAGAAGCTCAAGCACAAAGCCAACCTGAAGAAGTCAAGAAGGTGATGTTGGAAAGGGCAGAAGAAAAGGAGCATCCTGAGAGCCAAAGAAGCCAAAAGGAGCACTTAGTATCCCAAAACCACACTCCAGATAGACTCAAGGGTTTGCACAATGTTGAAGTACCAACAGTTTTTCAGGCACCTGCAGTTTCAAAAACTGAAGTTTCAAAGCCTGAATTTGAATTTTCAGCACCTGAAGTTTTTCAACCTGATTTTGATGTTCTTGAATATGGGATCAAAGTTGTAGATACTCAGATTATTGAAGAGAAGAAGTTGATTCAGGAAGGAGAGTTTGTTCAATGCAAGGGAGATATAGTCCAAAAGATGATGAAGGAAGAAGGAGGAAGCCATGAGCAACTCATGAGCCAAAAGAGCCAAGAGGATTGCCAGCTATCCCCAAAACTCACATCGAAGAGACTCACCTCTTTGCAGGAAGAGAAGGAAAGTTTCCCAAAAGAAGAATTACTGATTGAGAAGAAGGGAATACAAGTGGGAGTGAGCGAGAGAAGCCACCAATATCCCATACAAACCCATATACCAACATCTGACATCAATCTTGAAGAGGTTGAAATTCAGGGAGACATCAGATTTCAACGTAATGCAATGGAAGAGCTGAAGATACATAAAGACATAATGTGTGCTAATGATGAGGATGATGTGATGAATCAGTTTTTGATGAATCTTGATGAGGAATATTTGACAGGTGACAGTCCAGAAGGTGTTTGTGTTGATGGAGAAGAGTTTTTTGGAGTTTTGAATACTGAAAGCCAATTTCCAAGAGTGGATATGAATTATTCAGGTTGTGAAGACAAGGATCTTCAATTTCAGATCCCTGAATTACCAGTTTTGATACCAAAGGTTCCTGATTTGCAAAGTTTTAGAATTCAGGTCCCTGATCCGCAGATTCTTGATTTGCAAAGAAGTGATGTACCTGAACTTGCTGAATTTCAAAGTCTTTTTCTTTCTCAAGTGAAGATGATCAATAATCTCTCATTCGAGCTAGAGAATGAGAGGCATTCAAGTATGGTTGCGGCAAATGAAGCGCTTTCCAAAATCAATCAACTTCAAGAAGAGAAGACATCAGTGATGGCGGAGATTTCTCAGGTTCAAACTGAAGTTGACTTGCATATTTCTTACTGTTATGAAGTTCATGATGCTCTTAAGCAAGTTGTTTTGAACAAGGATAATCAAATTGAGGACTTGAAGCTTCAACTTACTCAAATCAAGAATGTAGAGTTTTCTTCAAATCTTGATGTTACAGAAGGTTTCTTGAATGATGATGTTGTTATCAATGATCTTTATTATGTTGGTTCTTTTACAAATTCAGTCAAGGATATTGGAAGTTCATCTGTTTTCAAGGAAGTTCACTTTCTTGATGATATTCTTGATGATTTATACCAAATTTCTGATATCAATGGTTTTGTTGATGCTGAGGAGATGATTTTGACCGATGATTATGCAAGTATTTTGGAAATTCTTGATGATGGTGAAGTGGATTTTCTTGGAGATTGTTCTACATTTCTATGTGATGTTGTTGATGAAGGAGATGATGTTGATATTCTTATATCTCATTGGTTTTATATCTTCATGCTTGATGACATAAGGGAAATTTTTCAAGGAGCAAAAGTCAAAAGTTTTCAGTTTCAGGGAGATATCACTGATTGGAAAGTTTTGCAGCTACTACAAAGTGGATTTCTTTCTATTTTCAAGGAGAAATGTGAGCAAGCCATCTTGGGGGTGTTTTCTATGTGTAAAGAAGAGTTCACTTTGTTATTTTTAAGCCTTGAATCAAATCAGTTTGATGAAGAAGCAGATCAATTTTGGTTTTTCTTGAATCAAGATTTGGCATTGTGGAGTCTAAATCGGGTCTTCGAGTGTTGCATCTACATGCAGAGATATTGGATGTGTTCAAGAGACAATGTCTAATGGTTGCAAAGTTTACATCCTACCTTGAATCTTTCTTCATTCTTCTTGAAGGGAAAACTGACCTTGAACCTAAACCTAAACCTAAACCTGCTACTACTGAATTTGGATATTCACTTGAATATGAAAATGGGCTTAAAGACCTGAAATCACTTGAAGAAGAGGAGATTTTTCTACTTTGTAGAAGGTATCTCAATTTAACAAATGCAGAGAAAATGAAGATTGAAGTGATGGAGTACATGAAGAGAGTTTGGGAGAAAATGAAAGTAATGGTGTATGATGTGGTGAGTAAACCATATCAGATGTTTGCAGAGGAGGAGATAAAGGAGGAAAACTTGTTTATGGAGAAGCAGAATACTGAACTGAAGCAGCAGTATACTGACCTAAAAGAGCAGTTGGAGGATCTAAAGATGCAGCTGTAGCAACAAGAAGGCCAACAATCTGAGAAGGTGTTTGTTAAAAAAAAATTCTGAAGTGTTTGCAGGAACTGATGTGGCAACAGAAGTGCAGGAGCATATTACTGAAGACACAAGGAAAGGTGCAGCTGCAGGACAGGCTAAAGATGTTGCAGAGGAGGACATAGAAGTTGTAGGAGGAATTCACAACTTAGATGATCCAGTGCAAATGATTGTGGATGAGATACTCTATCAGGACATTGAAAGTACTAAGGAGGCAGTTACAGTTCAGGTGGATGCAAAGGTTGAAGAATTTGACAAGGAAACTCCAACTACAGCAGCAGTTTCACAACAAACTGAATTCAAGGATGAGCTGGTGGATGAATTTTTTGATTAAGGGATATTGTGGGTTCTCACAAGGTTTGAGAAACCTTGCCCACCAGGTGTGCCAGGTGTTAGTGCCTGATTTATCAGGGCTTTCAGGGCAGTCAGGCTATTACTTTTTGAACTATAACTAAAACCTTTATCTTTGAACCTTAGGGATAAGTGAACATGGGTATTTTATATTTTGGGGAAGTTAGTTGTGTGTCTCGTGAATTCTCAGGACGAGGAGCAGTTATGGGCATTCCTGTCGATGCAATTCTCTCTCTCCTGATCTCTATGGTGTTTGAAGTATGCAGCTTCCTGCTTCCTGTTTGATATGTACTGTATGTTAACTGCATTGGTTGTTTGTTATGGCAATGTGTGCCTAACATGAGGGACACAGGTCAGCTCCCTAGCCCAGATGCCCACAAGGTGTACTCAAATCCTATTGGATGGCCATGGAGGTGGACCAATGAGAATTAGGTTAGAGTAAATATAGTTTAATTAATTTAAAAACACTTAATAAAAGAACCAATAGGAATCAAGCTCTCTAGAAGACTATTGGACAGTCTCCCAAGGGGTCCAATGAGCATTCAACAGCCCAATGGCTTGCCTGATTCCTATTGGCCAGGAGACAAAGGGTTCCAATGAGAGTTTAGTTGCATTAATTAATTACATAAAGCTCTCACAAAAGGGGAAAGGGGGACACATGTCAAAAGGCTATCACTTATGCTCTTGAAATTCCATTGGCTAAGCCTGGAGAGGTCCAATAGGTGTGAGCATGAGCAAATTGCAAGAGGGGTCGACCAAGAGAGAGGGGGGCTGAATTTCTCAAGGCATTATTGCATACACACTCACACTAGTCCATGTGTGGAGTAACAAGACTCTCTCTCTCTCCTTCTCAAGCTTTAATGGAAAGCTTATCAACTACTCCAAGCTTGTGAGAAGGGAGGCCTACACCAACAACTCTTGGCTTTGTGATGCAAATCCAACCAAGAGACAAGCTTCAATGCATGCTGTGCGCTCCTTGCCGCACTGTCGAAGCAAGGGACTTGCCAATACACCGTATGCGAGCCACAAACGGCTCCAAGCACACAACAAGCCTAAACTAGCAAGCTCAAGAAAACAAAGGGTGTGTCACTCACCGCTCTACGCTCGCCTTCATGGTGGATTCCTCGCCGCGATGAAGAAGAAGCTGCAGTCGTGCCGCGCTCAACCGCTTCGCCACCGTCGTGCCTTCGTAATGCTCGATCGCACACACACTCTCCCTCTCTCTCTCTCTCACACACACACACACACAAGGAGGTGAAGAAGAAGAAGATGGAGATGGAGCAAGAGCACTCTTCAATTGCACAAATGAGAGAATGAGTAAAAATTAGGTTTAGTTGGCTTTTATAGGAGCTCACCCCATTCACACTTGGGCGCCCATGCTTAACCAACTAATCCCTTGAATGTCCAAGTTAAAGTGCGCCTCTCATCGGCGATCACTCTACCTTTCCCTATTGGACCGACAAGCCCGGTACCTGACTCTATCGAATACATAATACACGTCCATCGTAGGTGATGGGGTGTCCGTGTGCCATGAGGGTTAACATGCCCCCCTTCCTGATGTAGATTCCGTCCTCGGAAGCTATTGAGTTGAAGCTGGGTCGTCGAGGTGGAAGAGCATTTGAGATGAATGTCCTTAGCCTTCTTCAGTCACTGCAAAATCAAACAACATTGGCACAGTAATTGCATTCTCTTAAAAAGCATATGCAGTTTTAGGTAGACACATTGATTGGAAAAAGAATTTCAAACAATTTGTTAGCAATGAACATTAAATTGCAATGTAATCAAATGCATAAACAGATGTAAAGGTAAAAAATTAAACAAGTCTGGGGTCACTAATTTGACGGTCGAAAAGCACTAGAGATCGAATATTAATACCATGGGTAAGCTTCTTAATTTTTTGTGGTCAATTAAGTTGTTTAATCGCGAGAGCCAAGTATTCATGTTCAAGGGCTGACTAGAGGCTATATCTAGAAAACCTTGTAGTTAAGCTACCATAAAAGGAATTTCTCATGAAATCATCGCCTGACTGATTACTTTTTCTTTGACCCCCCAAGGTCTTTTCACAGTGATTCAATTATGATGTGTGTGCTTATTTTGTATGCCTTGGGTTTTTTGCTTTTCAAGGAAAAGCGCCCACACTGGGAACCTCTAGGGCTCTAGTACCATAGGCGATACATGTGAGTGAAGTACCAAATCAAGCCGGGATTTCTCTTCCAGCATAAGATTTTACATTGTGGCACTTTGATTTTTTGTTTGTTCATTTTCAGCATTTTAATTTTGTAACTTTGGGGGGTCATATAACACTGTTACCCTCCCCAGGCTCATCACATTAGTAAACTCCCTTTATAATACTTAAGCTAAAGGTCAATAGGGTTAAACCCACTAGAAAGCCCTAGTACATTTCATACAATGCTGCCTAAATCGGATTAAGAACCTAAGTAACCATTGCTTATTAGGAAGGCATTCCCCATGGTATTAAGAGAAGATTTCTAATACCTAGCTTGGTCAAACTAGCTTAGTCGGACTGCTTGATTTTTACACCTAAACAAGTGATTATGACAAAAGATTGCATTGAATTAAATGTTTGATACTAAGCAAATGCGCTGAATATTATGCTACCAATCACAATCAAAGCAGACAAACATGGATGCAAAAAAGATAAGGGCAATGCTAATGGACAAGAAACACCTGTTTGTGTTGATGGTCGCGCTTGATATGAAGTGTGAACGAGAGAAAGGTTCCATGAAGGTCCAAATCCTATCAATAGCAACACGCTCCTGTACACACTATGAAATACAAACAATACCTCTAGGAGGCACATCAGTGGGAAAAGAGAACTTTTCTAATCACTCAACTCTAAAACAGAAACACTCCTATCGTACTAATCTTACCTACCCTCCATCACTCAAGTGATGAGGATCAAAGGTGTTTCATGGCATAGGTTTCTGTTTCACTGTACCAGATGTGACATGTGTAGGTCTGAGTCAATGTTTTGACTTTAATGTGCATACTCGTTTGCTAATTGCTCTTGCTCTTTTTTTTTTTGTGAGTATAAAGCTTTATATGTACATTCCCTAAGATCGGAGATTAAGAGGTCAGGGAAAAAGGTTGAGAGGGAAACAAATGAATGATGACTGTCAGCAAACACTCCCCCCTTCCTTGGGTAGATCATACTGTTTGAAATGAGCTTGTCACCCTTTGAAACCAATTGTTCCAGTTGGTAATAGGTGAGGATTTTTGCCAGTAGTTTTCTATTACCCTAGGTGCCTCGTCAAGTTGCAAGGGTGGTAAGGTACTCTCCCAGGATTGAACTTGAAGTGGTTCATCAGGTGATTCTTGAACACTGGGAGGTGTGGGTTCTTTTGTAGCTTCATGGAGGTCCACTACTATAGATGGAGGCTGTGTAGAAGCTTTTACCTCTATGGATGTATTACATGAGGAGCTAGAAGCTTCATGGGACTCCCCCCTTCCTGAGCTAGGTGGAACAAATCGTTCTTTCTTTGGTACCCAAACTAGCTCGGGAGCAGGTGTGTAGCATTCTGTGATTTTTTTCTTTCCACGATCATTGATTCGTTTTGGAGCTACGGGATTGGGCTCACTTGGGTCAGGTGATAGGTAAGAGCACAATCTACGTTTTGGCACCCAGATTTGATCATTTCCTTGATAGTAGCCTTGGGCTTCCAATAGTCGTTTAGGGATCCATCGCAACATTTTCTTACTTTTCTTGGAGCGAGTGGTACGTTTCTTACAAGGCTTCTGTTTTTTAGCACTAGCTATGGTCGCTAAAGAAGTTTTAGGGACCCACTTGTATGTTTTCTTCGTTACCTTAGGATGAGTCTTGTCGGAAGCGATATGCATTGCTTGTAGCATATTTAAGGGTATAGGCATTTCATCCCCCTCAGGTGTTACCCAGGTCGTCCCCCTATTTCCCCAAGTGTCTATGGTTGATGCTAGGTGGACCCAATCCACATTGTCTGATTCCGTCATACCCGGTAACACATCCATGTAAGGAGAATCTTGCCAATGTCTGTATCCTTCTTACAAGTGTAACAATATTGTAGTGGGCCGAGTGAACTGTGGTGTCAGAGCGATGATCAATAATGGTTTTACTCCCTAAGGGGTGTACCTTACCAGTCACCAAATCCACTCTAAGGACAGAGTCTTGGAATTGCAAATAGACATGATTTTTAGACCAATCGTGAACCATTTGTGCTTCCCTCATGAATGGTCGTCCTAAAATCATTTCATATGACATAAGGTGTTTAGAGAAATCCATTACAATGAACGTATGTCGTACCTTGTGTCCTAGAACTTTGATCTTAAGATCCTTGAGCATCCCCATAGGTTTGGCTATGGTACCATTTGCCATCTTTACCACAATGTTAGTAACACTGAGGCGGGGTTTTCCCATGGATTCCCAACAATCTTTTGTAACGATGCTAACTCCCGCACCACCATCAAGAATTCCCTTTATAGTTAATCCCTTGGTAGTGATGGGTAGGGTCGCATTAGACTCGTCGCCTTCAAAATACTGCCCTAATTCGTTAATGGGTACCTCGATCACAGACTCGTGTCCATCTAAGTCAAGTGATTGCACATGATTTTCCTCATCAATCATAATCGAGTCAGGCCTATTTGGTTGCGCAAACTGCGGTAATCCCGTTCGTAGCTCTCCGTTAAGGAATGCTCGAAGTGCAAGGAATAACTCAGGATCTCCATACAGCTTTGCTATGATCGTGGTTTGGACCTCAGAAGACATGAAGTCCACTAGTTTGGCAACATTCATTGGCGTTTTGCAGGGTGTAGGTCCTTGACTAGGAACTGGTGAGGATGGAATCTCATATTCCTCAATGGGATCAGGTATTCCTTCGTTAAACATCCTTTCCAACAAGAAGGGTGTATGCTCACTTTCTGATGTCCTGTCCTCACTCCCTTCTTGGATGATATTAGATATGGCTAACGGTCTATGGTTCATGTGAGGTGGATGAACTTGCGTGGGAAACACTGTGTCATGAATTTTGACCTGCATGGGTTCTGGTTCTAGTTTTCTTTGAGTCTCCTCCACTAAACCTCTTAGATGTTTCACCTGCTTAATCTCGTCTACAGGGTTTGGGTACGTCCCAATCTTCTTTTTACGATTCTTCCCTTTTTGCCCCTGCGATTTATCTTGGGGGTCTTGGATTGGATTTGGAAACACTTGTGGTGTTTTCAGAGGCTCTTTATGGTTTTCTCTCATTCGGTTTTCATTTGGTTCCATGTGACGGTTTTCTTTGTCGGTCTTTCCCTTTGTGGTATTGGTTCTAGTCTCCATTGTCTCGACTGAATCTGAATCATCCTCGAGGTCATTCATATACACGGGGTCATCTCCTGTTCCTATGTTTGTTTTGGAACTTGGCTTTGAATTTTCCGTATTCTGCGACTTCTTCCTTCGTGTCTTGTTTTTCTTTGCTTGGATAATTGACGCGGTATCTCTCTCTTCGAGGATATGTCCTGGCCCTTGAAGCATGGACCGTGTAATCGCATAAGCGGGTGCGACGGGTGGTATTGGCGATGTCACACTAGCAATTTCGACCAAATTCAGGGGTGTGATTTTAGGCGCATTTGGGTTATAGGGGCATTGGGCAATCAAGTGATCTATGCCACAACGATTACATGTGAGTATTGGCATTGCAGACGTGCTCCCTTGATTCATTTGCATCTGTGCAGCATTCTTTTGCAGCCTAATAGGGCACTCCTCTATTCGATGTGGTCCACCACACTCGTAGCATTGAAGAGGTGGCCTCCTAGCCTGGGTGTTGATATTTTGACCTCTGGATGCGAGAGCAGCAGCTTGATAAACCGGCTTGACTTGTCCCCAACAATCTTCCATGTAGTATATAGGACATTCTTCCAATGTATCAAGTCCGTAGGCAATACTAGTGTCTATTTCCTCCTCACAACCATCTGCATAAGCATTTGATGGCTCGCAACCCACTTGGTTCATAGGGGTGACTCTTGGATGCGGGGGCTGCGGTCCTAGCACAGGAGGTGGTAACGGTGTAGCTTGTACAACATTTTGAGGTCTAGGGACCATGTGTTGCGGTAGTTGCTCAACAGGTGGAGTAGGCATCAATACAGGAGCTCGAGGTGCATCCGTCCAGGCTACAGGTGGTCTATTTGCCATCATACGTTTGATCATTAAACAATCCTTAGCTTGGTGACCATACCTACCACATGCGTTGCAAGTTCCATTAAATTTTACTCTAAACGTAGGGCACTCACTAGTGCTATGTGGACCTAAGCAAATGGAACACCATTGTTGCTCCCTTCTTGGATACATGTGACTATTTTGAGGGGGTCGATTATCCTTAAGAGACTCTTGGATTGCCTTGGTGAGGTCTGTCAAGAATGTCTCAAATACCTTTGGCTCATTGGCAATGGGCTTTGCAGTCATGGGTTCATACTCAATGGCTTGTGAGCTAGTGGATCTCGTGTCAGTAGACACCCTCATGCCTGCTATCATCAAGTTGTCCTCTAATTGGATTGCATTGGCAGTGACATCTTCCCAGGTTGTGATACCTCTAATCACTAGTCCATTATAGATTCCTTCATTCCTCAACCCTCGAATGAATCGATCAAGCAGTTGGTTATTGTTGAAGCGCTCATTTATAGGGCAGCGAGAGTTTAAGTGCTTTAGACGACTAATGAAGTCCCTTACTGACTCTCCTTCCTTACGTTCGGCCTTCTGTAGCTGAGATGCTACACCCCAAAGCACACCTTCTCGTATGTACTCCTTTAGAAACAACCTTCGAAGGGTAGGGTAGATTGTTTTCTCGTCCACCCTTAGGGTCCTATACCAATCTCCAGCCTTCCCACTTAATGTCAAGCTTAAGGCATTGCACTTATGTAGTTCGTTGCGTTCCCCTAAGGAATCACATACTTGTTCAAACACTTCAATGTGTTTCCTAGCATCTTCGTCCCCATTGGATTTTTGCGTGAGTTTGGCAATTTGTACTGCCTTACTTCTAGGCTCTCTATCAGATGCATGACGCATATTTTCCGCGATAGATCGACCTATGGTTTGAGCAAACGCTGCCAAGTCACCTATGTGAGGAGGTAGGGCCGGTGGAGGTACTCTTGGAATCATATGTGGGAGAGGAACGGGTACCGGTCTTGGCATATGTGTAGATGATGCAGGATATGGAACATAACCGGGCATAGGTCCACTCGGATAAGAGCTAGGGAGCGGCACTCGAGGAGCATAAGCAAGTGGTACAATTGGAGGTGTGGGGGCCATGTGTGCATAAGGGGCTAGAGGCACATATGGTCGAGGCCCCATATTAGGTACTACGACACTAGGTAGTGGCACTGCGCTAACCGTAGATGTCATCGGTACATTCTCTGTTAGGATTATCCCTGGAGTGAGCATTGTGTTTTCCTTAATAGAGGGTTGAGCCAAGTTAGGGAAGCTAAAGTTTTCGCTCGGAGGCTCAGATTGCATAGAGACCCCAGGTGAAATGACGTAAGATGGGTCCATGGGGCTCATTAGAGGAGTCTCCATTTGTGATAGAGTAGGCTGTTGAGCCTTGCTCGTATCCAGAAATCTCATGGGGCCAGTTGAGAGTATATTTACCCCTCGGTTTTGCCTTTCTGATTGAATAATGCCATGGATAACATTACAGATCATTTTCTGTTGATCTTCGATGCTCGTGGCACTAGAGGTGGATTGTACAATCTCTATCCATCCTACATGGTAGGCGTGGCCAGAGTGTAGATCCGTCAACACCTCAGTGTGGAGGTCGTATGTCCAATGATCATTAATGAACAATCCTTCTAGAGTCGACGTGTTAACGGTTTCTCGTGAGGTAGAAGCAATGTTGCTCCCCATGGTTTTACTTGTCACCAACGGTACTCTAGAGGGAACTTCTGAAGGAGGCAGCTCAACATGGCCTTCTTGGTAAGAAGTTGGTAGGATATCCACATGGACACTCTTTGGGGGTGTGGGGTCCACGTGCGATGTGAAAGGAGATTCCACTTCCCCACCCCCTTCGCGTGCTTCATCTGCATCAGGTTCCGAGCGAGTAGCTCTACCTAATGTTTCCATGAAACGGCTAAACATACTAGTACTAGGCTGTGGAGCTTCGGGAGGTGCATGGCCTTCTCTCTCAGTGTTTTGGGTAGGGTATGCTTCCATGATTTCTGAGTCGGAGGAGGAATCACTAGCGGCTATTTTAGGGTCTTGGGTGGTGCTACCTTGTGTCCCCGCTGAGGGTCTAGAGCTTATCGTGGATGGGTAATGGGTGTCCGTATGAACAGAGGCACCCTCAATATGCTCGTGTTCTAGCACCCGCCCAGAGCGTAAGTGCATGTGCTTTTGATACCCTTAGGTGTCAAAAAGCTGCTCTAGGAGGCCTTGTGACTAGTTTTTAGCGTGTTTTTTGTTTGTTTTTTTGCTAGATTTTTTAGAGCGTGTCGTGGAATGGGCCGTGTGATAGCTCGAAACGAGCGTATCGGTCAGAGGGTCGTGCCGTGCTTTACAGCCCTCCGTTTGGTCACTCTATGCCCTCGAAATCCCTAAAACTGTCAATTTCCAGTAGGGAACTAGGCCCAAACTAGAAAGTCTAAGGGTGCAAGTGGGAAGAGAAAGGAGGAGAGTGGAGGACTTGTCCCACATGCTCTCATTCTCTCTTGAGGGAGTAGGGTATATATATAAGAGTGAGTCTAGTATACATCACAAGACTGAGGACTGAGGCCTGGGCCTGGGCTTGGGCTTGGGAAAATGATCCCGATCTACCTTTTATACAAACCAACCCATCCGTTTTAAGAGACGCGTTTTTTATTTTCGAAAAAATTTCGCCGCCCGCTCGCTCGCGTTTTTAATTTCCGAATTTTTTTCCTTTTATTTTTTTTTCAAAATTATTATTATTATTTTTTTCCTCAAAAAACTTTTTTTTTTCAATTTTTATTTTTTATTTTTTTATGTTGATGCAGAAAATACAGAAATTGAAAAAACGCAGAAATGCAGAAAATGCAGAAATTGCAGAAAATGCAGAAAAAACGCAAAAATTATAGAAAATTGCAGAAATTGAAAACGCCGAACTTGAAAATGCAGAAATTGCAGAAATTGAAAAAACACAGACAATAGCAGAAATTGAAACTTGACAGCAATTGCAGAAAACGCAAAAAACAGAAACCTTCCACACACTCCTTCCCTGCCTTTCCTATGATAGAGATTGCACCACAAGGAAGCGTAAAGTGCTAACCGAGCTTAGTGTAGGGCATATCCCCGGCAGCGGCGCCAAAAATGTGCGCTCCTTGCCGCACTGTCGAAGCAAGGGACTTGCCAATACACCGTATGCGAGCCACAAACGGCTCCAAGCACACAACAAGCCTAAACTAGCAAGCTCAAGAAAACAAAGGGTGTGTCACTCACCGCTCTACGCTCGCCTTCGTGGTGGATTCCTCGCCGCGATGAAGAAGAAGCTGCAGACGTGCCGCGCTCAACCGCTTCGCCGCCGTCGTGCCTTCGTAATGCTCGATCGCACACACACTCTCCCTCTCTCTCTCTCTCTCACACACACACACAAGGAGGTGATGAAGAAGAAGATGGAGATGGAGCAAGAGCACTCTTCAATTGCACAAATGAGAGAATGAGTAAAAATTAGGTTTAGTTGGCTTTTATAGGAGCTCACCCCATTCACACTTGGGCGCCCATGCTTAACCAACTAATCCCTTGAATGTCCAAGTTAAAGTGCGCCTCTCATCGGCGATCACTCTACCTTTCCCTATTGGACCGACAAGCCCGGTACCTGACTCTATCGAATACATAATACACGTCCATCGTAGGTGATGGGGTGTCCGTGTGCCATGAGGGTTAACACATGCTCATCTCCTCTACCATGCTAATTACTAAGCTAAGCTATGCTAATATGAGTGATTATGTGAGGAGATGTACATCTTTCTCGCAAGACTACTCCTTCTTCCTCTCAATCTACTCTCATAACCTGCTAGCTCTCACCATCTTCGAAGGTGTGTGAGGTCTTGGGTCTAAGACCGTGAGGGAATTTATGTTGTGTTTAATAAGTGTTTTGCTTATGCTTGAAGTTTCCATCTTCATTGCACTAGCTAGTATTGAAGGAACACAAAGAATTGTACTGTAAAATGTCTCTCTTGATGGTAGAAACCATAATACAAAGCCTTTTGGAGGGGGGGACCGGCTCCATGTAAATCCGGTCCTCAACTGTTGTCAATAGCTTAATTTCTCTCTCTTTTGAAGTATTGTTCATGCTATCTAACTGGGTGTTATGCTTTTTGTTGCTCTCTCCACCCAAGCACTCTTGTTATTCTCATTAGGAATCTATCCTAATGAAATGCTCACTATGTTCATGCTATTTTTCGCTACACACAAGTTACTAGGCCATTAAAAGTTACACACCGCACAATTGTATCTATCATCATACTCATCAACCATAGCTCACAAACTTTCCATGGAAGAAAAGCTATCGTTTGGGATTCTCGTTTATCCATCACTAGACATGATTGCTGCATCGTAATCTCCACCATCTTTGGCAACACGACCTCCTCACTAAGAATACACTTGATTCAAGCATCATCAAGCCCTCCTACTACAACTAGCTGCTCCTCAAGGTCAATCAGCTCCACTTGCCTGTCAGCTTCAACTTCTTCTACCACTACATCATGCTCTATCAAGGTAGAGAAAAATTCTCCCCACACTGCATCATCCTGGTAGTCATCCATAGGTAAGGCCACTTCATCCCTTGTGGAAAGAATCTGCATTGTCTCTATCTGCATATCTCCATTGGTAGGCATAGACTCCTCCACTTGGTCTCCATTAAGCACAATAGCTTGCTTTGTTCCCTGCTCTTCTTGAACATTAGCTATCATCATATCATCAAACACATAATAAGACAGCTTTACCCTTACCGGATCGGTTCATCAAACTCTGTTTCCTTGCAATAGGATGTGGACTCATTCGCTCTATCTTCTTCCCTCGTTTCCCAGCAACTCGAGCTTGTATCTTCACCATCAACGACATCATATACCGATTCCGCATTTGCATCTTCATCCACTTGCTGCTCCACAAGAGCTCCACAAAAGCTTGACCATCCCTTTGGATTTGCTCACTTTCTTCACCTGCTTTTGAACCCTCGATATTTGCAACGTGATTGCACTATTCTACCCTTTCATACAAGCTTTCCACAAGGGTAGGCTTTACCTTTTTTGCACCCTGGTTCACTTCGACATAAGGATTCTCCTCGTTTACAAGCTCGTCCACAATCGGCATAGGCACATCATACACTGGAAACCTCCAAGGAGCATAACTAGCCATAGGCTTTACCTCAATAGGCTCTGCACTTCAAACAATTAGTACCGCCTTTGGTCGGACCAACGAACACTTTGCTACCGCCACATTAGGCACATAATCTGCAGGCTTCAACGCGCCCAACTCCAACTTTTGGTTTACTTTTTGGCTCTTCATCTTGTCCAGATAGACCCTGTCTTCATATGTATCCACACCGTACTCGACCTTTTCTCTAATCCTCAGATGCAAGCACTCTAGCAGCTTCGACAACTTCAAAAACTGATTGCCAAGAGGCTTCAAACTGCTTCCAACAGGCTTCAAATTGCTCAAGAAAAAAAGAAAAAAATCCTTACTTGCGTCTTGGCGTACCGCCTTTATCTTTGCACCAGCTTCTTCTGGAGTAATCACTTCTTGAAACTACTCTAGAAATTGACTCTGCAATTCTTGCCATGATCCTCGATTACCGCTCTTTAAACCATCGAACCAGAATCTTGGCCCATCAGCGCATCAGCAACAGTACCGTCTTTAGCTTTCTACATCTGTCAACATGTGCATCGACAACATCCATAGCTCAAAATTTGCTAACCAATCCTCAGGATCTTCAACACCCGTAAATATGGGGCCTAAACTTGGCTCCATCAGTTTTGCCAGCTTCAAACTCAACCATTGAACACTTCGACCATCAGCGAAGTACTTTGTCGACTACCAAACACCGCTTTAGATGTCAAATGGAGCATCAGACAGCTCCTCTGTGGGGGCACCAAAAGTTGGAGATGGGGAAAGGGGAACACACCCAGAACACAACACAATGCCTCACTATATCCCAGAGTATACAGAACGCCCCAATCCACTAGAGTTCACCTTCAAAACTCGACACTATCCGCAAGCAAACCACTGCTTGCACACGATCGTATGCACACACACTTTCCAATGCACCAAACATATCCAGGCATTCCGCTCTGCTCAACTCACAACCTTCCACACGCACACAACCTCTCTCTATCTCCCTTTGCACAATAGGGCCTCGGGGGGGGGGGGGCACACATGCCAACACCCGCCCAGAAACACACACACACACACACACACACACACACACACACACACACACACACACACACACACACACACACACACACACACAAGTAGAGAAGAAAAGGGGGAAGGGGGAATTGATGCCAAGAGACAACAATGATGGTTCCCTTCACTCCAACACAATCATCTACAACACAATCCCATGCCGGCACAATCCTCGGAAAAAGGAAGCTCAACTGGTCCCAAAAGCCCCTCAATTGGCCAAAACCCCCTTTAAATTCATGTGCATCTCCTTTTATAGGAGTGGCTAAGCCAAAAAAGGAAACAAAATGGGTTCCCTAGCTCACTCAATTCAACTTTGAGCTCACTATAGCATTTTTTCTTTTGCATTGTTTACACTTGGTCTGCTCATTTTAGGCATATTTGCATGGGCTCGCCACATCGGCAAGCTTCTATTCTCTCTCTCTCTCTCTCTCACTTGACTGCACATGAATCGCCCCATAGTCCGGCCTTGTCCACCTCCGTTTTGTCCACCTTGGCCTTGAATTCTCTCTCTCTCTCTCTCTCTCTCTCTCTCTCTCTCTCTCTCTCTCTCTCTCTCTCTGCACCCAAGATGTCACGGGATAGCCCCCCAAGCACTAGCAATGTCTCTAGTGGGGGCTCCCCCTTGCTCTCAAAAAATTGGGCCCCATTGCGGGTGCGAGACCTCACCCTTATGAGACTGCTATGTCATCATTGTGCGCACCATCGATGCCCGACCATAGTCAGTGCGCCGCCAACATCATCACCAACGTCACCGCCAAAAGCCGGCGCCCGCCGTCCTGTGCGCGAGTCAGCACCCCAACAAAGACACCATGCCACACCAAGGGGAGCTCCCCTCTCCCATCATCTCTTTCAAATGGCCTCATGGCCTCCTACATACACCATCTCCTACTTGCCACGAGATGCGCATAAGGGCTCACTGCAATGCCACGTGGAGGCTCCTCGTGCATTTGACCTCCCAAAGGCCCCAAGGCCTCATAAAAACTTCAAAAAAAAACTCATTTCCCCCCCCCCCCCCCCCCCCCCCCCACTTTGAGGCTCTATCATTTTGTGTATAATTACCTGGCGACGCGGCTCTAAAGTATTGCTGAATCTTCAATTTTCCGGCTCTGGCTCCGGATCCCCCAACCCTTGCCGAGTTCTAAGACCTCCAAGGCCATAAACCGAGGCTGCAAAAATGTGAGGAGACTATCTGTAGCCAACCTTGAGCACTTGCACCCAATCTTTGACCGGCCGTAACTTGCAGTCCGTACCTCTGTTTGGTGAGTAGTGAGCTCCTATAGCTCCATACATTGCATACTACTTTCTCAAACCCTATGAGCTCTGCTCTTTGGGGCAGTCAAACTGTCACACACTTGGCCCCGACACAACTTCAAAGCTCCGTATCTTGATATCTGTGACTCAGATTGCCAATCTGAAAGGACCAACAGGCTCCATAAATAAAGCCCTATGCCTCTATTCACTGAAATCGGATGGGACTATCTGGCACCATCTGCCCTGTCCGTCTCAGATATGCAATGCACTGCACTGCACTGCACCTTCAAACTCAAATATCTTGGACTTTTAGCTCTGTTTGATGAGCCGCGTGGACCTACTCCTTTAGCAACTCAAGCTCTACATTTCTAGGCAAAAAGATTGCACCTTGAACCTCTTTCATCTGCCACCCAAATTAACCCCTTTTGGAGTCCTTCTTGGCCTATAAACTACATCAGCCATACACATCTGCTACTACCTGTCTGCCGAGGATCTTTATAGCTGCTCTAGCCCTTTGCTCTGGTTCTGCTAGCCTTCACATACTTGCCAATGCCATCTTCTATGGTCGACAACCTTTGGTTGCACCACTGCCAAAAAAAACATACGTATGTAGGTCACCCATATAACATCAACAACAGGGAATGTGCAAATTCATCTACCATATCAGTAGAATCATGGTCTCCTTACTGTAGTTTACTTTCATTGAATCGTTTAGTAGTAGGTTCTCATTGCATTGTTCAATCTTGGGTTTCTCATGTAACTAGTTGTTACTCATGTTTCATCTTCTTCACTTCCTCTGTCTTCTCCTCCTCTTTTGAACATGGTTACTTGCTGAGCCTAATGTGCTCTTGAGATTTCTTGAGACAACAAAAGGCCACTTCAAATCATGTTAGCCATTGCCCTTGACCACCCAGATTCTCCAACAAGCAAGTTGCTTTCTGCCTATATTATCCAACGTAGGAAAATATTGTGCAAATTTGGGTGCTTTTTGCTCGCAACTTTGAACTTGTAGAGTCTTTATAAACACCATTGTGAAGCCAGCATCCTTATTTTTCTAGCGCTCACAATCAAGTTTGCACAAGGGTTATGCAAGAAGGATCTCAACCTCCTACCTGCGGCATGCAGCACGAATATAACATACCAGGTAACTCTCTCTCTCTCTCTCTCTCTCTCTCTCTCTCTCTCTAGTTAAGCCCTGTAAGTAGGTTGTCAAGGTTGAGGTTGTTTGCACTTGGCAGATGCATTTATGCTCTCAAGATGCTCTCTGACCTATCCACGATGTATCCGGTTGACGGGGGCAGTGGAGAGGAGGCCCACTAGCAAGGTGCCCTACGCAAGGTAGGAAACCTTGATAGCACACATGTGCATGTGTGGTAGGTTGATACCTCGGGGCTTCTAGTCAATGCGGACAATATAGAGGCCTTGGGTATTGAGAGCACCAAAAGTGGCGGCACTGGCAAGGTTGACATTGGAGCCCAACTTGCAATTGAAGTTAGCGAGCTGTTGGAGCTACTACTAGATGAAGTAGGAGGATTGCATGTTGGCGGCTGGCTTGCAGGGCAGGCTGTTGAATGCGAGTGAGCCCAAGCCCAGCTGCTGCTTCTCTGAGGCACTGAGGGAGTCCTGGAGGTGGTCCTTATCTACGACAAGGATAAGATATGCGCTATACACAATGAGAAGACTGAGGATTTTGAGTCTGAGTGTTGTTTCTAATTTGTCATGCTAGCTAGCGTTGTGTGATGAATGAGTGAGTGTGTATAATTGCAGTGTGTTTACATGGTAGGCATTGTTGACTCTATTGGCACTTGGCGGCGACACAGATGCTTTTTGTTCTGCCCACGATGTTTGACGAAATCAAAAGAGACCATTTTTTTCTCCCCGTTATTATTATGACACTTCAAATATTTTATCCCCCTAGCTAGTTGCGATTCCCACTGTCGAGAGCGAAAGCCTATTTGTCATTATCTCTTTCTACATTGTAGCTTCGGGTTGTTGAACATGATGATTCATAGAACACAAAGCTGGACTTGAAACCAAAGGCATCACACATTCTTGCAAGTATGAAATGCATGCATGACCAATGATTCAAAGGGACAATTTCCTTCAAAATTGACTTAATGTAGCGCTGCACTTCATTAACATTTGTAGCCTATGTTAGGATTAATGTGCTACCAACAAGTAGCGTGGTTAAAGTGGTGTACTTAATGGTCGAGAGAGATAAACCACACGAGAGAGAGAGAGAGAGAGAGAGAGAGAGAGAGAGATTTGAGAAAATACAAAGAGAACACACACATGATATATGTGGTTCACTCATGCGGGCTACGTCCACGGGAAAGCAGCCACTCAATGGCTTTATACTTCAAACTTGAAGTAATTTACAATGGGCTTAGAAACCCTTAATTGTGAAGAACACTACTACTAAGTGTGTTTATTCATAACTGTACTTAGATGAAAACTGAAAACTGAACTAGACTAGAGACAAAGACACAAGAGAGGAATGTGTGTTTGATTGATTGAATCTGTTACAAGAGGGTTTCTTATATAGAATCTGAAAAGACACGATGAAAAGACATGACCATAGGCCAATAGACATGACTCTATGCCAATAGTCGTGTCCCTCTGCTGTAGACTGGTAACCCTTCGGCGTAAAGGTGTAGCTATTCGCTGAAGAGGCATGGCTATTCGCCGAATAGGTGCAACTCTTGGTCGAAGAGACGCATCCTTTCGAGAATAGGGGTCTCTGATCTGGTACGTCTTTGTATCTGCAAGAGAATCACATAAAGAAGGTAAAGAACACATTACAATCGTGACATTTCCTCCCATTTAAAATAAAACCCTGTATTAAATATTTGTCATCCGTTTATCAAAAAATTCTTGTAAAAGGTTAGGGTATTGTTGCATTTCTTCATCCGTTTGCCAAGTAGACTCTGACTCTTCAAGGTCCATCCACTTGACTAGAAACTCGGTAATAATCTTCCTTCTTGTCTCCTTTTGTCGAACATCAAGAATAAGTTCTGGGACTAAAATCAAGTGTTCTTCCTCAATTTCTAGAACATAGGAGGAGACATCTGGAATAATTGAATCTCTTGGAATATATTTCTTTAACCAAGAAATGTGAAATGTTGAATGAATCTTTCCCCATGCTATTGGAAGTTCGATTTTGTAACTAATTGTAGAATACTTCTTCAAAATCTTGAAAGGACCATAATACATAGGCCGTAACTTGGGAAAAACAGACTTTACTGTTTTGTATCGATGCGAGGCAACATATAGTAACACCAAATCTCCTTCTTGAAATTCTGTATGGCGACGGTGTTTATTTGCTTGCTTTTGATAAGTCTGTCGAACATGTGCCAATCTGTCCTTGATCTGAAGAAGGATATCTTGCATTTCATTTACCAATTGATCCGCTAAAGCAACTTTATGTTGTATCACAAAGTTTGTGGGAATCAATTGTGTATGTCCAAATGCTGCTTGGAAAGGCGTCATTCCAATTGCTGAATGAAAAGAATTATTGTAAGCAAACTCCACCAAAGGAAAATATTCTTCCCAAGAATTTAGGCGGGTTTGTATGTAATGTCGCAACATTTCCTCCAATATTTGATTCACTTGTTCAGTTTGTCCATAAGTCTGTGGATGATAAGATGAACTGAATAAAAGATTCGTTCCTAATGACTTGAATAAGGAAGTCCAAAATGTCCTGTGAACTTGGGATCTCGATCTGAAATTATTGATTTTGGTAGTCCATGGATTCGAAATATATGCTGCACAAATAACGAAGCAATATCTGGTGCTGAAGCAGTAATTCTGCAAGGTATGAAATGTGCCATCTTTGAAAATCGATTCACAATCACCAATATCTGAGTATTGCCTTTTGATGATTCAGGCAACGTTGTAATGAAATCCATACTAATGCTTTCCCATCGCTCATTTGAAATTGGTAAAGGCTGTAATAATCCTTGTGGTAACTGTCTTGAGGCCTTCATAGTTTGGTAGGAGTGACAAGCTTTAACAAAGTTCACTACGTCTTGCTTCATTTGAGGCTAATAAAATACAGCTGCCAATAATTTATACGTTTTATTGATTCCAGGATGAGCTGTATAAGGAACTTCATGATGTTCTTGAATAATCATCTTCCTCATGCGTAAATTGTGTGGTACGAAAATTCGATCTTCATAATATAACATATTATCTTCTAATGTATATGCTGCAACCAGATTCATTTCTGCTTGTGTGGGAGTATTTGTACGAAGTACTCGCAATACTTCAGCAAAATCTCGATCCATCAAATATTCATTCTTGAAACAATCAGGAATATCAAAAGTAACTGTAGATATTGCCATGTTCGTAGCTTGTGGCATTCGACTGAGTGCATCTGCTATCGAATTCTGAAGTCCTGGAACATATTCAATAGTCATGTGGAAATTTGCCAAGAATTTCACCCATCGACCTTGATGAGGATTCATAACTGGTTGTGTAAAAATATACTGCAATGATTGATGATCCGTTTTGACAATAGAGTCAGCTCCCAAAAGATAATGTTTCCATGTACGATAGGCATGGATAATGGCGAGGAACTCTTTGTCATAGACTGGGTAACGTATCTGTATAGCAGTAAACTTTTTACTATCAAAGGCAATAACTCTGTCATTTTGCATTAATACTCCACTAGAAGCACGATCTGAAGCATCTGTCATTACTAAAAATGGTTTGAGAGGATCTACAATGGCCATGACTGGAGTAGTAGTCAAAGCCTGTTTAAGATCATTAAAAGACTTTTCTGCTTCTGTGGACCAAGTAAGCTTTTCAAACTTCGTCAACTCTGAAAGAGGAGCAGCAATGTCCGAAAACTTGTAAACCTTGGTATGGTAGAAATTTGCCAAACCCAAGAATGAGCGAACATCAGAAATTGTTGTTGGAAGAGGCCACTCGACAATAACTTTGATTTTCTGAGGGTCAACTGCTATTCCATCAACTGATATAACATGGCCAAGATAGTCGATCCAATCCTTGAAAATTTCGCTCTTTTTCTTATTGATATAAAGCACATTAGTCCGCAATATTAAAAACACCAAACGAAGATGTTCTTTATGCTCTGCAATATTCTTGCTAAAAATGAGAATGTCATCCAAATAAATTATGATGAATTTATCCTAATATGGACCAAAAATCTCATTCATCAATGTCATAAACGATGCAGGAGCATTGGTTAGTCCAAAAGGAATTACCAAAAATTCATAATGCCCATATTTTGTTATAAATGCAATTTTATACTCATCACCTGCTTTGATTCTGATTTGATGATATCCAGACTTCAAGTCAATCTTCGAAAATATCTTAGCACCCAAAAGTTGATCAAAAAGTTCATCAATCCTTGGAAGAGGAAATTTATTTTTGATTGTCAGCTTATTTAACGCACGGTAATCTATGCACAAGCGCATAGAACCATCTTTTTCTTTATTAACAAAACTGGAGTACCAAAAGGACTTTTACTTGGACGGATATGACCTTTATCAAGCAAATCAGCGAGTTGTTGCTGAATTTCCTGAGATTTGGAATATGAGACTCAATATGGAGCTCGTGTAGGCGGAGCACTACCAGGAATTAAATCAATAGGGTGATCCACTGGTCTACGAGGAGGTAAGGTGCTCGGCAATTCATCAGGAAAGAGGTCCAAGTATGGTTTATAGAATGGTTGCTCAAGATAAGCTGCTGGATTGGGTTTTGGTGTGGATTGAATTGTATCCAATGAAGCATCATCTGTGCTACATATCATTAAGAGTGCTGTAAAATTGTCAGATTTTCGTACCATCCGCTTAACTTGCAAAGCAGAAACAACAGCTATTGGTTGTACTTGAAATAAGCCATTCATCGTAATAAGTTGACCATCCTTGCAAAGTGTTATTGTATGTCCTCGAAAACTGATAAGAGGATCATATTGGTATAACCAACATTGGCCAAGAATCATATCATAGGTGGATAATGGAATTACTTCAAAAGAAAGGCTGTCTTGATAATCTTGGACGTCAAATGGCAAGTGCTGAACAATTGTGTTACATGTCAAAAATGAACCATCAGCTAATTCAACATCATAGGGTTGAATACTTTGAACCGTAGGCAATTTAAGTCGATGCACTGTTGGTGCTCACAAAGTTATTAGAACAACCGCTGTCGACAAAAATGTTAATCGGTTTGCCATGTATGAAGCCAAGAAGACTTAAAACCTGGTTAGACAAGGTGTTCGGAACGGGCTTAGCATTATTGGCATTTTTCATAAGAAATGTAGCCACCTTAGAAACACGAATTGTACTAACCACACGCTTGCCTTTATATTGCTGTGGTGTAGATTGCTCAGAAGTGGAAGGTAACATTAAAGGTGCCTCTGCATTAGCATTGCGTCGCAAATTGGACGGTTGAGGTCGCTTATCACATTGGTACCATCTGTGTGGTCCACCACAAATTGTACACAATCCATCTTTGGATTGCTCTGAAGTAGACTGCTGAGGAGGAGCGGCAGAAGTTGAAGCTTGATTGCCATACGAACGTCTATCTGAATAAGAATTTGGCCGAAAAGTTTGACGGCTTCGACGACGTCGATTGAAAGGAGACTGATCATTTTGGAAATTAGGTCTACCATTCTGCGCTCTAGGACTCCAAAAATTAGACCTGGATGAAGAACTAGCAGTTGATTGTGACTGCATAGAATTAGGGCCATTTTGTTGTGTGCTGCCTGAATAAGAGATTTCTCGCTGGTTGCGAAAAAGAGCATGGGGTCCGCGACCAGATGGGCGATCACCGGCTCTACCACACAGAAAATTTTCTCTACGATAGTCTCCTAATCTTTCCACATAACTGATGGCTTCTTCAAGTGTAGAGGGATTAGCCTTAAGTACATCATCACGTAAAGTGGGCTACAATCCGTCGACAAAATAGTGTAATTTTTCCTTTGGACTGAATGTCATTACCTCCAAGTTCAACCTTTGGAACTGAGATACATATGCAGCCACTGAGCTTGTCTGGCATAGGTGACGCAGAGTAGAGCGTGCATGGAAATCGACACTGGCTGGCACGAAAGCCTTACACAACGCTCGTTTGAATTTTGCCCACGTCGATGTGTGTTTGCCTAAGGTTACACGATTTTGCCACCATAGGAAGGCGCTGTCTTTAAGGAGACTAGCAGCCAAGGCCACTTTCTTGTCATCCGGCAAATCAAGATTATTGAAATACGTGTCCATTTTGAACAGCCATTGGTCAATGAATCGCTTATTACGGCGGCCATCAAAGGGTTCTGGCGGTTTAATGTCTACTTTCTTTTTATTAGATTCTGTGAGTAAGCGAAAAAGATATTGGAGTTCAGGATTATTAACTTGTTCTGGTTGATCTAGCATTGGATGATTTCCGCCCTTCACGGAAGAAGCTGCACTAGAATCTGGCAAAGAAGTCGATTGCTTCAATGATTTGACCTCTGCTGATAAGGAATGAAGTAGTGTTTCAAATTGCTCTTGACATGACCCTTACACTGCGAATTGCTGCTGGATAGCTGCCAAGAGTGCTGCAGCATCTATCTGTCCCTGTCCTGGGTCTGACTCTGACATGATGAAGTCAGAGTTCGTATCAAGGCGAAGCTAAAAAACTCCACCCTGTAGCCAAAGTTGGCGGTGTGTGAACTGGCTCTATGAACTCTGCTAATGCTGGGTCGTCCTTTGTGAGATCCTCGACCTCATCGGGCTCTAGGTTAAGAGGAGTATAATCTGGCACAATTTCCTCCAAATGAAAAGGGACCAGCGTGTGCGCAGTCTGAATCTCCGAAAGACTATCGACGAAACAAGCTGGGATATGGTGTGCCAAGTGAGGAAACGAGTAAGGATGAACTCGTAATGCTGTAACTCGTCCCGTTGACACTGAATGGTCACTTTCCAAATCGACCAACGCTGGAAGCCAAAGCGGCGCTGACAAATGTGTACTAAGTATTCACGTTCCAACGGGTTCGGTGGTTTAGGAGAGTAAACCGGTGATGGAATGTCTGTGGGAATTTTCGGAACTGGAGTGGGTTCGAGAACAGGCGCAGGAGCAGGTTCTGGCAGAATAGGATTCTCTGGGAGAACTTCTTCTGGCACTTCGTCTACGTAAGACAGGTACGGAACGGGAACATCGTAAGCATCATCCACCATTAGGAGTGCGGGATTTCCATGCAGGAATCACCGCAAGGGAGTGTGTGTGTCGGAAAGCCAGCGCTATAGATTTCCCGTAAGAAGGTTGCGCTGCTGTCCATTTTTTTAAAATGTAACCTTTGGTAAATTAAACCAAGTGGCTTTGGGCGGCCGGTCAACTTTGGGCGGGCATAACTTTTTAATAAATGTAAGTGGGTAAAGACTTTCAAGCCAGCGTAAGGTTTTATTGTTGTAGCGTGGGTTTCAGCCAGTGAACAAAATTTAGCCACGTAAAAAGGTCCAGCAAGGGGTAAGTGCAGCCAGCGTGGCCTTTCAATCAGCGCAAAAATCAGCCAGCGATCAAATGCTGCTGTAGCGTAAAATCCAGCCACGTTGAATTCAGCCTTAGTGATAACTTCAGCCACGTAGCCTTTTTTGTTTTGAAGCGTAATAATCAGCCAGTGTTTAAAATAGAATAAACTATGATACGCTGCTATTGGGTAATCGCTTGGAAAAAGGTGTGGAAAGGTTATGTCACTTGATGTCCAAGGGGTGTACCCGATGGCAAAAACCCTTCACGCGAAAGGATACGAGCGGACAATTTGAACAAGGACTTGCGAGTTGTTGGGTACGTCGCACACACACATGTCGCACACACACATCACTGTATGCTGTAGTATAGTATAAGTATGAATTGGAGAAAACACTTAAGTTACCTCATACTCAGATTCGTGTGTGTACCACCGTTCTTTTGCTGCCATACAACATGTAGATTGTTGCGGGTAGGGTGTGCAACGGCGAAGGTAGGTAGACGCCAAGTCCAGAGGCCCGATAAAAAAATTGCTCTGATACCACTGTGAAGAACACTACTACTAAGTGTGTTTATTCATAACTGTACTTAGATGAAAATTGAAAACTGAACTAGACTAGAGACAAAGACACAAGAGAGGAATGTGTGTTTGATTGATTGAATCTGTTACAAGAGGGTTTCTTATATAGAATCTGAAAAGACACGATGAAAAGACATGACCATAGGCCAATAGACATGACTCTAGGCCAATAGTCGTTTCCCTCTGCTGTAGAGTTGTAACCCTTCGGCGTAAAGGTGTAGCCATTCGTTGAAGAGGCATGGCTATTCACCGAATAGGTGCAACTCTTGGTCGAAGAGATGCATCCTTTCGAGAATAGGGGTCTCTGATCTGGTACGTCTTTGTATCTGCAAGAGAATCACGTAAAGAAGGTAAAGAATACGTCACAATCGTGACATTAATGGTTGTCTCGCCTAATTCTCTCTCTACCTTGCACCTTTTGCTTCTTTTGCATGCGTAAAAGAGGCCTCTTTTCATAGATGCAAAGGAGCCTATATGGGCTGCCCTTTCCCATGAGAGGTAGCCGTCCATGTGGAGATGCACCCATGTCTAAACAAGTCCACCCAAAAATCAGCCATCGTTAGTTGAAAGCCACCCACCAGTCATTGAACGCTGCCCATTGTCCATAGACAATTGACCTTCGGCCATGTATTTTCCGGCCATGCCAATATATTCCGACAAAAGGGATATTTCGGTGAATGATTTTTCTCACACACAATGGCTTCTTCTCATAACGGGGTCCGTGCAAATGTGCATTTCTTGAATAAAAACTACATTGAAGGATGAATCAAGCTCCATACTTAACAGACTTTTTGTTGAGGCATTTGACTGTGTGGCATAAACTGGCCCTCGATCAAACTTTAATTGTCAATATTTGGACCGTTTCAACTCCAATTGTCTTGTCGATCCAAAAAGACTGACGTGCATTGTAAGATAAGCACTTCAGGCTCATGCACTCACTTTATCTCTGACCCTTCATATGCAACTGTCCAATCCGATACAAATCTGCAAACCACTTTCCACTTCAAGTTGTCATAACTTTCACACTGTAGCTCCAATTGATGAGCCAAAAAGATAGGCATTTAGCATTGAACTTGCTTGCTATTGAGCCTTGATCACTGCTCAATAATCATGTAGACTTGAACTAGGCTTAATCTATATCCTTTTACTCTTTTTCCCATCGTGGAAGCATAGCGGCATGACATTCACCCCCTTTGAACCTGCATAGCGTCCGGCCTGTGCCAACCGGTCTTCAATATGCATTTGCTATAAGCACTTTAAGATTTTTTCCATCATCAAGCTCACACAATTGGTAAGTCTTTCCCTCATAGCATAAATCCAAAAAAGGCAAAACCTACTACCAAACAAACTGCTACAAAAACATTCGATGTCCTTTAGATCTACAACTTGCACTTCAGCAGCCCCCCCAAGATCAAATGGGATAAGAAGAAATTTCCCAAACACTAGAGCATCATAATATTCACATGAGCATACTTTGCCTGTATCAATCAACATCAAACATTTTTGGTGCAGAGATGCTATTTGTGGATCCAACAAGAAGCAACCACAATGTATACCCAAAAGTACCCATCCGTATTGAACCTGCTTTTGAAGATCCCTAGAATCTTCTGGGTCAAATACCATTGAGAGTACATAGCACTTATGAGCCCCACAACATACTAGAGATTCAACTGAAGCATAGTGTAGCACCCACGTACCATAAACTTTTGGCAAATATAGCTCATTTGGTAGCAAGCATTAAAGAGCACTTACTCCCTTTTACTAGCATCCAAAATGATCACTGATGTAACCATTAGTAAAAGGAGCATCCAAACCTAGCCATGCTTGGTACATTGTCCAAAAATGTGGAGCAAATTATGCTCTGCTTGCAATAACCATGATGATTTGGCATCATCACCCCCTCTGACCACATAGTCATCATGAAACTTTGCACAATATGTACCTTCATTACAGATATCCTTGACTGGGATTCCTCTGTGTTGAGCTTCTACCTGTAAATCCGCATCCATAGCAACCTCCATTGGTTGGTAGAGCCTTCAAACTATGCATCCATTGATCATAGAGATAGGCATCGTTTCCCCTTGTAGCTCATGATGAGAAAGCATACAAGGAGAAACTCTCTGCATATTTTGCAATTGGAAAGGTTCTTCTTGCATTCTCTCTGAAGCAGTACATGCATCAGAAAGCTCTTCTATGCTATTATGACATCTCCTTCAGATCTAGCCAAGAAACCATTAATTATGGCATCTTCTTCTTCTTTTGTGATAACAACACTTGCAAACATATCGTCAGTAACAAACATATACTCATTGGCATTCTCATGCACATCCTGTGTTGGATCCAAAACCTTTGGCACTTCATCATTATTGTGCATATAATAACTTTATCTATGCAACCATAGCCAGTAACCCTATTGATCTACTTGACTTCACATGCTTCCATGATGCTGAAGATTCCATTAACACCCTATAAAGGCTCGTCTCCTTCAAGAATTCCTTGAGAACAACCCATGCTAAGGCCAATAGCTTGTAAAACACTTGCTACGCAGTCTATGTCTTCACCGATCCACTTATGCAAATAACTTCCATGCGAGCAATCTTTGAAAAATCTTCCTAACTTTTTGTTTCAACATTAAATTCATTGTTTACCTTTGCCAGGTTGCTGAAAATATGGTCCTTTGAAACTGAATCTGCTACTTCTAAAGTTATATTTGGTTTGGCTTTGCTTCTTGTAGAAATGTGTTCCCAAAATTCATCATAGGTAAGGAATTGCATCGGATCCCCTTCATCTTTACTGAAAATATTGTGACTTTGGCCAGTGATCTGCTTCATTTCCAAGTCGATAATTCTTGAGCTTTCATGAATAAATCCATTGTGTGGGATATGTTTTGCAGCTTTTGAACCTGATCTCTGAACTCGAAGCTCACAACTTCTTCAAAAGCTACAATCATTTGATCTTCTGGAACCCCTTGAATCTTCATCTCGGCTGCATAGCATGCAAGGAAAGCGTGAAGAGCACAACTCCAATTGGGGCACTTTAAATCTTGAGAGAAAGCTTGAAAAATTAATGGCGAGAAAGCTAAAGATGATCGAAGTTGAATCTACACGCTGCTACATGCAAAATTGACATGAACTGAGAGTTGTCCTGACACGACTACACGTAGAGCAGGCAAGGCAAGGCAAAAAACTGCATTAGAAACCATCAAGCGGGCACAACGAGCTAAAACATGCAAATTTTTGGAGTTTGGCTGAACTTTTTTGGGTTTATACATGAGTTTTTGTTATATACAAGTCTCACTTCAAAAAAATTACTCACAAGCACTTATAGTAACCCGACAGCTGGCGCTATACTAGTGACTTGTCCTGCATGTACATGTGCTTGCTAAAGCAAGCTAAAAACACACAAAAAAAAAGCCCACACACCCTTTTGACATCGTACATCATGTCCATATGTACAAATTTACAAAAAAGGGGGTTCTCAAAATGCGCGCAACATAGTTTGCAACCCCCTAGTCTGCTAGAGCATTCATGCTCAGCATTAGCATAGACATGTTGTCCACCTAGATCAAAAGGCCATACAATATACACACAAAATGCATGAAAATACACCAACCATATCAATTCTCCAACATTCAATATCAAATCATAAACCATATGTAGAATCCAAATGTTAAGCATAAAGTACTCTCAACAGATACCACATAGAGACACCCTTTCATTACTATAGCATGCAAAATGCCTTCAATTTTTAACTCATCCATTTTCATATCCTCATGCATATCCATCTCATTATTTCCATTCTTCACTAAGCATCCATCCACCAATTCAATCATACCATGTTTGATAGGTAAGACATCTTCTACACATAGCTTCCTATCATTAGCATAAGGAGAAAGTAAGGAAGCATCAACCATCTTCACATGAGGCATAGAAAGATCATCTCCATCATTTTCCATATATTCCAAAATCTCAATATTCTCTTTATCAATCAAGGGATGGCCACATATATCACTACAAATGCAATCACAAGAGTCCTCATGGACAATCTCCTCACTAACAAGGTCCACAACATGCTCAATAGCATCATCATTTATCGGAAAAGACTCAACAATAGCATGCATTTGAGAGAGCTCTTCATTAAAAACATTCACTTCCATATAAGTATCTTCATTGACTTGCAAATCATTCTCAACTACTTCACATAAAGGAGTGGGATACTCAACATCAACTTTCACATCTCCCACATGCTCATCTTTCACTGTATGCGCATTGGACACATCAACAATGGCATCTACAAATTGATTCTTATCATGATCATTCTTTAAGACTTCACTATTGCATTCTTTTCCTTCTCATTAACTTTCACATTGGTAGAAACATCATCTTTCACATGTGAAACACCATTGAGTGGCCTAAACAATAAGGATGGCATCATATGTACATTCTTCTCAATATCTTTCTCCTCATTATATGCTTTCTACTCTTGGTCAAAAGAACCATCATGATACAATATTGCATTAGAGTCACACTTTGTATCTACATCAATAAATAGAGAAACCTTTGCCTCCACAACACCTTGCAATCCAAGCTCTCTCAATCTCTCTAGCTTCCATTCCTTATGCTTTGCAACCTTAATTGCATCCTCAAATGTCTTTGGTTTTTTAAGCTCAACCTTCCAACTCAAATCAACCTTCAAACTTTGCATGACCATACACTTCTCAAGCATAAGAGGAGGACCATCACGGCCCAAAGCAACACATCATCTCTTCCACAAATCATTAACACTAGAATGGTAACCTAACAGGACATAAAAGTGTCCTTTCAGGGTTTTGGGAAAAAATTCCAAAACCATAGTAGATCCACTCATTTTGAAAGTCCCTTTCATGAGCTTATAGTTCAATAACTACTACATATGGAAAAAATGAGAAACTTGTAATTTTTCTCATCCCTTGGTCACTACAAGCCTCCAAAGTTGATGGACCAGTGCATTTTGCCCAAAACAGCAATTTCTTACGATTGATTGCATATAAATAAGAGTGGGGATTTTTGTAGGACATGAGATAAAATGCCCTATTAACTTCCATGGGTTGTGGACCAAAACATATGGTTGATTTTACCTCACTAAATTTTTTTTGGGCAAAAAAAAAGGTACAAAAAAGTTGCATTTTTGCCATTTTGCGGACCTATCATCAAAGTTTCTATAGTCACGCTCAATACAGATACTATATACATGTTTTCTTAGTTACCTTTGGGCCTTTGGATCCAAAAGGAGCCATGGAGCATGTCAAAAGAATAATGGATCTCTTACAATTGGAACCTTGGACGCAATGATAAAGTGCTAAGTACAACAAACATGAAAAAAATGGGTTTAGCATTATGACCTCTAGAAACCCATAGAAACTACTCAATATCTAGCCAAATTTGTAGTCTATGATTAGATATGGTTACTACCTACAAAATACACACAATTGGCCTAAGAAACTAGCAATATTGAGAAAGTTATACTTGCTACTCTAAAATGTATCGTATTCTTCAGCAATCAAAAAACTCAACCATCATCATATACTATGCTATATAGCATATTAGGTCCCCCAAAACTCAAGGAAGATTAGATTTATGTTATACATTACACTTACACAATCAAAATTGAATTTAGATATCAAGAAAGCCACCAAAAAAACCATAAAAGTGCTAATTTTGGCCAAAAAACAGGATTATGCAATTCTTGTAAATTGGTCATAACTTTCAATTTTAACACTTAGCTCTCCCTACAAGCATCAAAACATGTTGAGAACTATGAAGGCCTAACCTCTAGCCATCTAAACCTCACAAACATGAAGTTTAGAGTGGTATAGTTGCCAAAAATTGAAAAAAAGCAAAAAACAGGACCCGTTTTCAGCTCATAAGGCAACTTTGTGGATATATAGCACCTAGAAATTCATTTTTGTACTCTTCAAATAATTCAATCAAAATTCTCACTTAACAGGACACAAAAGTGTTCAAGGACATAAAAGTGTCCTGTTACCATTCTAGTGTTAAACAGCTTCACAAAGGCATATACACTCTGATTGTCACCATGTACAAGTCCCTCAATGGAGTGCCATACATCCGCTGGGTCTTCTACCTTCATAAACCTCTCAATGAAAACCTTTTTGACCTCATGATAAGTTATCACTTGTGAAGGTTGAGATCATTTCAACAAAGACTCATACTCATCATACCATGCCCTTACATCCACATTCAAGCAAAAAAACAAAATCTTGAGCATAAGCATTGGATCTTCTTTATTTGCAATCAAAAAAGTAAACTAAAATTTCTCAATGAAGTCCTTAGCATCTTCATCTATATGACCATAAAACTTTGGAAAATCTACCATCATGTCAATGAAACCTGTAAATTGAAGGTTACTTGAAGCAACTCCTCGGTAGCGGCACCAAAACACTGTTGGGCAAAAGAAAAGTGGGACACCTTTATAGCTATATATCCCAAGAGCGTTAAAACTTCAAACTCAGCACCGAAAAGAATAACCCAACAAATCTTAGTAAAGCCCAACCAAAAGGCCTATGCTCCCTTGGGAATTTACCAGCACATGCCCACCCAAAGGCCGGTAGCACATAGGAGCAAAACCCTGTCAAAGCACGGATTTAGAGCACATGCCGACTAATGCATATGAAAATAAGGGCCTCCCCTTTAACAATTGAACATCACAAATGCACAACTTCAACATAAATTCCATAATTCGTAGATAAATGTCTTCCCAATCTGTCTGCACACAATTTGCCACTAGGCTACCATAGCCATAACCCTGCAGAGAACTAGTCGTAACTTGAAGAGCACAACTCCAATTGGGGCACTTTAAAGCTTGAGAGAAATCTTGAAAAATGAATGGCAAGAAATATGAAGATGACCGAAATTGAATCTACACGCCGCTACATGAAAAATCAACACGAACCAGGAGCTGTCCTGACACGACTACACGTAGAGCAGGTAAGGCGAGGCAAAAATTTATATCAAAAACCATCAAGCAGGCATAATGAGCTAAAACCTGCAAATTTTTTGAGTTTGGCTGAACTTTTTTGAGTTTATACATGAGTTTTTGTTATATACAAGTCTCACTTCAAAAAACTTACTCATGGGCACTTGCAGTAACCCGACAGCTGTTGGCGCTATACTAGTGACTTGCCTTGCATGTACATGTGCTTACTAAAGCAAGCTAAAAACCCACAAAAAGAAAGCCCGCACACCCTTTTGACATGAAGCGTCATGTCCACATATAAAAAATTACAAAAAAACGAGATTCTCAAAGTGCGCGCAACAACGGGTTTAGACATGACTTGACCTGCCACGTTCTTGGTACTCTCTGCCTACCCATTTGCTTGAGGATAATACACAATTGATGAAATGAACTCCTTGATCAAAAACCAACTCAACAGGAAATTCAAACCTAGTCATAATATTTTTGTACAAAAATTTAGCCACACTCCTTGCTTTGTTATACATCAAGGCCACAACTTCTACCCATTTTGTGGAGTAATCGATCGCAACCAAAATGTACCTGTTATGTATGAACCTTGCAAGTGGCTCGACGGGACCAACAAAATCCCCACTTTTGAAATGGTTCCAAAGGTAAGATAGGTTGCAGGGGCATTCTTTCCACATTCAATGGTTTGCCCTCCCTTTGGCATAACAAACACTTCTTCGTAGATTCCCGAGCATCCTTTATAATAGTTGGCCACCAAAATCCAGCCTGAAATATTTTTTTGGTAGTTACATCTCTTGAGAAATTTCCTCCTGAATTTTGTGCATGGGCTTGTACCAGTACTTTTTTTTGTTCAAACTCGGGAACATATCTTCTAATGACCTGATCAATCCCTTTTTTATATAAACTCTTGCAATGACTATAAAAGGTTTACTTCTTAATGCTAGTCTTTTCCTTGATACTTAGCCATTCCTTCAAACAACACACCTTTAGTCAAGAGCTGAAGCAGATCATCATGCGAGTCCCCTGAATGCTCAGTCACCTAAACTAGAAGCAACTCTGCCTCATGCAACTTATCAGGCACTCCTGAAGAATCTTCTTCTCCTATTTTCAATCTACTCAAGTAATGAGCTACTAATACATGAAGTATGCATGGAGTATGTATCACCACATAATCAAATTCATGTAATAGCAGTGTCCACCTGGCCAACCTCCTTGAAAAGTGGGGTTTATTTACCAGGTAGATCAATGCCTCGTGATCCACATGAAAAATTATACTATTTGCCAATAGGTAATGTCTGAACTTTTGTAGTGCATAAATCATCCCCAAGCACTCCCTTTCAGTAACTGTATAATTTTTCTCTGCAGGTGTCAGGACCCTGCTTGCATAGTAAATAGGCATGAACCAATCTCTACTGGTCTCTTGCATTAATGTTGCACCCACTGCTACATGAGATGCATCCACAAAAATGTGAAATGGCAACTTCCAATTAAGAATAATCAAAACTGGTGCTAAAGTCAACATATTGTTCAGAATCCTGAATGCTTTGCTCTAATCTTCTCCACATTCAAATACAATGTCCTTCTTTGTTGTAAGCTTTTTAATGGTGTGCATACATGGGCCAAATAGCTTAAGAACCTGTTATGCCACTTAACTTGGCCTAGAAATCAGCTCAATTGTTTAATTGTTCTTGGTTCTGGTGCCTTACTGATAACGTCCACCTTTCTTGGGTCAATAGACACCCCTTCTTCAAAAATCACATTTTTTATAAGAACAACTATTTTTACTGCAAATGAACATTTGGCTGGGTTCAATGACAATTGGAACTCCCTGCATTTTTGAAAACACAGCCTCAAGTGCTCAAGATGCTCTTGCTTCTTTCCAAAAACACTAAAATCATCCAAATAAACCCTCATGAATGTTGTGAGAAATTCAACAAACACTCTCCGTACCACTTTCTGAAATGTAGGTGGAGCATTTTTCAATCCAAAGGTCATCACATTACTGGCATAAACTCCCCATTCAGCCACAAGGCTTTTTTATCCCTATCTTCAAGTGCCATTGAAATTTGATTATAGCCACTAAAACCATCCCAAAAAAACTGTAAATCTCATGTCCAGCTACTACATCCAGTAGTGTATCGCAAAATGGTAATGGAAATGGATCAGTTAGTGTAGCTGCATTCAGTTTCATGTAGTCCACACACACCTTGATCTTTCCATTCCTCTTTGGAACTACAACAATAGGTGGCATCCAAGTAACCTTATCCAAAGGATAAATGAAACCTACAGCTAATAATTTATTGATCTCTTCTTTAACCTGTTTGGCATAATTATGATTCATCATGTACCTTTGTTGTAGAACTGGAATTGCATCTGCTTACAAATTAATTTTGTGTTGACAAAAGCTAGCATCCACTCCTTTCATATATGTGTATTTCCAATCCAAAAACATCTTTGAATTCTAACAACAATTCCTTCAGTTTATGTTTAAACTCCTCATCCAGATCTGTTGACACCTTCATTGTCTCTGGTTCCTCCTGAGTATTTAGATGCAGTTCTTCCAGCTCATCTTGGGTCACCCTAGTAGTTATTTCCATATGATTTTCAAAGGCTGTCTCTGTCTAATTCACTGCCTTAATGTCTTCCTCCTCTTATTTGTTTTTAATTTATAAATTCTTCAATAGCTCATTACTCATTTTGTTAGTTGATTGCTTACCCTCCTGAGCAATTACTAGTTTCTGAAAAATATTGATTGTATCCCATCATCTTCTGGCTATAGAACATACAGTTTATGTTTAAACTCCTCATCCAGATCTGTTGACACCTTCACTGTCTGTGGTTCCTCCTGATTATTTAGATTCAGTTCTTGCTGCTCATCTTGAGTCACCCTAGCAGTTATTTCCATATGATGTTCAAAGGCTCTCTCTGTCTACTTCACTGCCTCAATGTCTTCCTCATCTTCTTTTTTTCTAATCTGTAAATTCTTCAATAGCTCATTACCCATTTTGTTAGTTGATTGCTTACCCTCCTGAGAAATTACTAGTATCTAATTTATTGATTGCATCCCATCATCTTCTGGCTAGAACACATACTTGGTTGCTATCTTTTGAAACATCTACTTCAAAGATAGGTACAACTGATGAATTAGTTCTAAGAAATTATTCCTCTACATCCTCTCCAATGTCTTCTACCATATTCAATCCTTCTGCATTGGCAATGCCCTGAAACTAGGTGGTATTACTTTTTTTGCATCTATCTCCATTTTAACTTTCTTCTTTCCTCTTTTGACCACTATGGACTTTGCTCCCCATAACTGCTTTACTCTTGATGCTCTTAACCAGGGCCTTCTCAACATCATTGGATAAGAGTAAGCGAACTCTTCTAGCCTGAGAACTATAAAGTTGTCTACAAACTGCAGTCCCCCAGCTGAGCTTTGCAAACTCTTCTAAATTCCCAAAGGTTGAACCCGTCTCTGGTCTACCATCTTCACTTGAAAGATGTTGATCCCATTTCAAGAGATTTAGACCTTTATAGGTTGACTCCGCGAGAATATTAACTCCTGACCCCCCATCCAAGAGCACACCTGGAAAAAACACCTTTCCAATAGATGCCCCTGGTACCTTGTAATCAACATCCATAGGTAGGACTTCACATATTTCCCCACAAAAAGTTTCCTATACTGTCCTTCCTATTCCCTGATTCATCTTCTACTTCTTTAGTTAGTCTTTTTAACAATTTTTGTGAAAATGCAGGTACCAACCTCAACATTTTCTTTACAGTAATTGCTATTAGAGCTGACAACAAAGCTTCATAAAATTCATCACCGTTGTCCTTCTCTTTCAATACAATCTTGCTTCCTTCTGATGCTCTTCTCCCCTGCTTAGCCAAAGATCCTACAACAAAATTCCATTCTTCAAATGGTATATCCCCTCTTTGGGACTCTTGCACTTCCTTAAGTGCTCATGTTCTTACTTCTTTATGCTCCTTCCAATTCAAACTACCTTGATCTTCTTTCTCCTACACAATTTCCTTTCCTGGCTTTGCTTTTGACCTTGTTACAACCATGACTTCAGTGCATCCAGTGCTCTCTAGAATATTCTCAATTTGACCTGCCGCACAATCAATTGTAATGCTTAGCTATTCCATGAGAAATTTGGCACTCCTTTACTATCTGATCAGTTTCTTGTTCCTCCTTATGAAACTCTATCCTCTCCTGAGTGCATTCTTCTTCAATCCATTCCTCTAACATCACTAAATTCGCTTGACCTAAAGGTCTTTGCTGATGTGGTGGAGGTTGTTGATTTTGTTCCAGAGGTCTATTGTTATTCTTGTTATTGTTGTTGTTGTAGCTGATAATAGGAATACCCCTATCATTCCTATGTCTAGACCATAGTTCATAATCAGGTCCTTGTCTATGTCCCATAGCTCCACAATAATTGCATTGTAACTACTGCATACTGTTCTGACCTCTGCTATGATACCCCAAATTATTTGGATTCTGGAACCTTCTTTAAGGTACATGTCCCTAATATCTCATGTTAGGACCCTAAGGAGATATCACATTTGCAATTGCCTCCCTAATATTTTGAGTAATATGCTCGGGTCTTCTTCCCCTAAAATTTGGGTTATAATAATAATTTTCATACCCATGCCCAAACCTTTGACGTTGTGAGCGGGATGGAAACACACACAACGCCTCTATGATCACCTGACACAAACTCTTGGGATGATACACACACACACACACACACGCACACACACATGCACACACACGCACGCACACACACACACACACACACACACACACACACACACACACACACACACACACACACACACACACACACACACACACACACACACACACACACACACACTATGGGGCACCACTCGGCTTACACAATCCACCTGGCCGAGACAGGAAACACACCTATGGAGTGAGAGGAGAGAGACTATCCATTTTCCCACTCAACACAGAGACACACACACACCCAAGAAACTCAGTTCAAAAGAGGAGAATTTCTGATGTTTAGATACAATTGAGCTTGGGCCAACACCAATGGGGCAAATAGCTCACACAATATGGGGGAAATATGCCAGATACAATCACAAATTGGAGCAGAGGCTTCGCTCATAGGAGAAACTTACACAACCAAAAAAAAAAGTGAGGAATTTGGCAAAATAGACAATGCCATCACGTCCAGAACGGCCCAAAACCCTAGTCTACAATGTCAAAGTGCTCAAATCCGACCTCGGATGAGCAGTTTATGGCCAAAACAGGCTCCAAAAACAGCAAAAACTCACTTGCGGTTGTTCCTCCTCTTCTCTCCACGTTTTTTTGGGTCTTCTCTCCCGTTTTTCAGTTCCCACACTTAGCTTTATTACTTGGGCACCTTTGGCCTTTTAGTGGACCTCATACGGACCCCGAACAAGCCAGAAAGTGGCCTTACAGTGCATAGTTGTCACCCTGCTGCATCCATCCGCACACCTGTCACTCAACTTTTTCCAATAATGCATCCCACAACCATGTGAAGTGGCCCCGAGATACATCTCTCATGATGGCCTTTTTGCATAATTATCACAAGAAAACATCTATGTTGTGTCCGTACTTATCCACGTGCAAGTATTGACCCCATTCGACCTCCTGACGCCACTAGATGCCATCTGATGCACCTGCTTACCTCATGTCGTCGGCCCGTGAATAGATTCCTCGAGAAGTTTTACATGCTATCAACTCCTCATTATTATAGAAAAAACACATTGGTACTGGTGATAGTGAAAATCGATGCACTATGTACATGCTGTCCTACCTGTATACATGTGAGCCCCACATAACCACCTGGCTCTCGAAAATGGGCAATTCTTTATTTTATGCACCATGCATGTGTATATACATATGCACAATCCCTTGCTCCAAAAAACTCCTAACATAGTTTGCCCATCCCCTAGCCTGCTAGATCATTCATGATCAACAACAGCAAAAAGAGATATGAGACTCGCCGCGTCACAGGTCTCTTCATCCCTCACCAACATTACTTGCTCTACAAACAACTCATCTTGCTCCACCATCATTAACTTGGCATGATATAATTTAAGACGCAATCCATTTACCCATGACTTATGTAGGATTCCATCCAGGTTAGCCAGCTGATATGTATCATTTGGGAAACACTCCACTACCTTGAAAGGGCCGTCCCACTTAATTTGAAACTTCTTTTGGAATGTCTTGTCCAACTTACTGTTGTAGCGCAAAACCAAGTCATGTTTTTTGATACCCTTACTTTTGACCTTTTCATTTATCTTTTCTAAAGCCTTATCTTGCATCTGCCCATAATGTTCCAATGTGCTCATCCGATCCAAATGAACCTCTTGTAATTGTAAGAGCCTCTCTTTGAATGCATCACTAGGTGGCGCAAGCAACTTCTCTAGCATCTTTACTGCAGGAAACTCTACCTCCACAGGCAATAGTTCTTCCTTTCCATATACCAAATGTAATGGAGTAAACCCTGTACCTGTCTTCACCGAAGTACAGTAAGCCCATAATGCACTAGGCAATTCCAAGTCCCAATTCTTTCCTTGGTGCTCTGTCAGTTTCGAAAGGATTTGTACCAACTCACCATTAAATCTTTCATTTAAACCATTACATTGCGGATAATAAGGAGTGGTATGCTGGTGCCTAATCTTCATCTTCCCGCATAAAAAGTCTAGCAAATTAGCTCTAAATCCTGGCCCCTTATCCGAAAGTAGCTCTAGTGGCACCCCAAACTTGCAACATATTTCATCGTACACAAATTTTTCCACATCCTTTGTGGTGATTTGTTTTACAGCTATAGCCTCTGCCCATCTAGAGAGATAGTCCACTGTAGTCAAAATATAGCTTTTGCCCCTGCTTGTGATAGGTAACGGGCCTATTGCATCAATCCCCCACTTTTCGAACACATCAAACGCCATAATGGTTTTTCGTAGCTCTCGCTTCAACACTCTCTTCCCAAATGCTTGACACCTATTGCAAGACCTACACCAATGGTGAACATCCTTGTGCAAACTAGGCCATACATATCCCTCTTGCAAGATCTTAAGCAAGGTGATCTTTAGAGCAAAATGGACACCACATGCGCCTTCATGATTCTCTTCCAACACTCTATAAAGCTCCTCCCGCCAAGGTACACGTCTCAACACAAGATCAACCCCTTTCATGTATAAGACATCACCAATCAATTTGTACCTGTATGCTCTACGCAAAAAACCATACTTCTTAGACTTCTGAATGTCCTTCGAAATGATTCCTGTTAGCAAAAACTCCTCTTCTTGAGCCAAACTTTCCCGGCCATGATGAAGAGGTAAATTGGTCCTCAACACAAATAGCTCCACAATCATGCTTCAAGTTGCTTCATGTGCCTCTCCATTTAGAGCACGTTCAATGTGTCTGATGCTCCATGCTTCAAAATTTTTTAATAGGCCTTTAATTCTGAAATACATTTCCTTCAATGAGGTGTTCTTGCTCTTCCACACACCCATCACTTGCTTCACAACTAACAAGGCATCACCTTTTATGCTCAACCTTCTAATCCCATGCTTCAAACAAATGTGTAATCCGGATTCCAATGTAGCATATTCAGCCTCATTGTTACTATGCGCATCCAACTTGAACCCTTCTTGCATACTAGCTTCCCCTATGGATCGTAAAGTGCTATACCCCCTGAAGCTGCATCATGGCTCTTTCTGTATGAGCCATCAAAGAACAACACATGTGCATTGATGATCTGTGGCACTTCTTCAACTACCTTTCTCGCCACCTCTTCCTTAACAAGAAGGGGATTTTCCTTGTAAGTCAACAAATCAGCTAGGGTAGCTCTTGTGTTGTCTTCCACTAAAAAAGAGAACTCAAACTCTTGCAGCTCAATTACCCATTTCTTGACCACATTTGACATGTTAGAGCCATTAATTTACTGTGGCAAAAAGGCGTAACTTGTCAAGAAAACAAAAGGTCGTGGTAGCAAGTAATGACGAAATCGTCGAGACAAGCAAATATTACACTGGCCAACACTAGCTCTACTTCTAAGAATTTTCTCTCTGCTACCAATTTCACACGGCTTGCACAATACACTGGCCTCATATGGCTGCCCTTTCCCTTTTGCAATAACATGGCTCCAATGTGTTACGGCATTAGCCGCACATGTGGTCCTACGGAGGTCTGGACACTGTGGATCAAGAGTCATGCGGTATGCGGCAGACGTGGTGGCATTTCTTCACAGGATATCATGGGATAGGAGTGTGTGCACTGTTCCCGATCTGCGCTGGAGCAGCGGTTGTATATGGAGGGGCATACCTGTCTTTTGATAAAACCCCAACCAATCTCTATGATATTCATGGCATCTACTGTTGTAACTCTGTGTCTGGATCACACATGAATGAAGCAAGCGATGTTCTGTGCCTGTGTACTGTGTACTGTCTTCTATCGTCATTCTATGTGTTGATGTTCATATAATGTAGTCGCGGGTAATCATTCCCGTAATGCCTATTGCTCCTGTGCAGGCAATAGCCATTACATCTGGCGACCACGATGCGTGATGGACGACCTGCGATGAATATGCATGCGCACTAGGTCGCAGGGTGCGCCTGACCCTGTGGTTCCAATTGTAGGAAGACGTCGGAGGAGGGGCGGTTCGGATGAATTTGTTTTTTCTTCACCGCAGATTGAGGAATCTGTATCTCCATCACCAAGCCCGGTGCGTGGTAGGCGGTTGCGGTGAGTGAGGCGTACTCTATGCAGTCAGTCATGTCCTCCTGTCGTACGTTCACCCTCACCCACACAGGTCGCCCCACCATCGTCTCCGGTAAGCAGTCCGGGGGTGTCTCCGCCACTGTCTCCACCTCCTAGTGCTCGTCAACTTTTTCTAGGAGGAGGTACAGTTGGGCAAGGGGTGATGGCTCATCCTCAGATAAAGTATAGTCGGTTTCGAGGTCTTTCGAGTGAAGACCTTGATGCACATTTGCGCCAATTTAATAAAGCTTATGGATTGAATCATCCTGGGGTGGTGATTCCTCTCCATCAACAATCAGTCTTTGAATCTACACTTTCTGCACATTTGCGCCAATTCAATAAAGCTTATGGATTGAATCATCCTGGGGTGGTGATTCCTCTCCATCAACAATCAGTCTTTGAATCTACACTTTCGGGGAAAGCTGCGAAATGGTTATCTGAAAACCGTGATGATCATTTTCAGATGTATGTTGACGGATCCACAACGTTTCTATGAACGTTTCGAACAGAAAAGACAGTCCCTCAACATTTGGAAAATCTTCGAACGCTGCGGGAGAAGTCATTGCGAGTGGAGGATTACGCTGCAAAATTTCGGATGCTTTTGCAGAGGGTACCTTAGGCACAAAGGCCAGTAGCCGAAGTACTGAATGATTATTTTTTGCGGGGGCTCAACAAGGATCTCAGAACGGCTATGGCAACAATGGATAAGGTAACTAATCCACTGGATAATGTAATTGCTAGGGTTGTAGTAGTAGAAGAAGCTTAGAGGATACGAAATCTCCAAAGAATTCAAAGAAAAAAGACAGGAAGATATCTCATCGGAAGTCGCAAGATAGTGGCAGTGATAGTTCGGAGTCGGAATCCGCAGTATCAGATTCCTCAGACTCAGGCAACATCGATTCGGGGAAAGAATCGGAAGAGACACCTCAAAAAGAATCCCAGCGTCACGGGAAAGGTGTTTCATCCGGATCGTCGGAATCGGCTGCGGTGGCTAAAAGTCTGAAGGAACTATGGTGTACCCAATGTCGAAATTCGGGCCATGCTTCTCAGGAGTGCGCAATGAATCAGAAGTGGTGTGCGATTTTCACGACCAATACTCATAATACAGTGGAATGTTATTTCAATGGCCGGGGTCGTTGGAGTCACGAAGACTCTTCTACCTGGAAACAACCATAGATAGGGCAGGGACAAGAGCCTGCTGTGGCGATGGCTCATGCTCATACATCAGAGATGCCTTTGCAAGGTCAAGCAGGAGGACGGGGTCAAGGGGGAGGACGAGGTCGCGGAAGAGGTGGCCGAGATCCTAATCGCCCCAAGACATGCCTTTTTTGTTTGGGGGATGGACACTGGCGATCTGAGTGTACTGAAGCTATGGAATACGATCGAAAGAAGCAGGAACGAGCTGCAGGGAAATAGCCTAGTGTGGCTATGGTTTAGATTGAAGGATTGGAGGAGTTTGATCCAGTGGTTTCATTAATCATGCGATCGGGTAAAAATGTGGTTGCAACACCCGATGTAAATATTCCGGATTGCACGGCTCAAGAAGAAGTGCGGAAAAAGACTGTGTCCTGGTTGCCACAATCCGCACCACCAGTAAAGTTATCAGGACCATCGACTGTGGGCCTGGAAATAAAGGAAGGGAAAGTTGGAAATAAGGAGGATATTAGAGACAAAGAGGATTGGGATTTAGTTTGGAAAGAGGTCCTCACGTCACCAATACAAGTACCTCTGGGTTCATTGCTGAAATTGGTCCCTAATTTTCATAATGCATTGCTGTGACAAACGTCCACAGAGATGAGGGAAGTCGCCATCGAGAAAGTTGAAAGCGAGGAGGATGATCAGCCCAATTGCCGGCAAATAGGATCACGGATACCCGCATTCCGGAGCTTTCAGTTAGATACCATGGAACATACATTGACAAGGTACTATTGGATGGAGGAGTGGGAGTAAACATTATTACTCAAGCAGCTTGTGAGCGTTTTGGCCTCAGTGATTGGGAGCCTGCACCCTTTGTAGTCCGCATGGTAGATCAAAGAAGAGTGCAACCAGTGGGTTTACTTCGGGGCATTGTCTTGGATATGGCGGGCTTATCCTTTGCTGTTTCCTTAGTAGTCTTGAATATTGAAGATCATAATCATGATTATCACATTATCTTAGGGAGACCCTGGTTACGACAAGCGAGGGTAAAGCATAATTGGGAAGCAAATATGCTTACAGTAAAGAAGGGTAGAAGGAAAGTGCGGGTGATGTTGGGAACATGCAGACAACCAGTTCAGGCAGCATGGCCGGTGATAACAGAAACAATAAATATGGTGGAAGGATTAGAAGATGATGAAGAGGAGCAATTTCTGAAAGCTAATCCGGATTTGGTCTCTTTATATCTTGTGGATATTTCTCTGGCTCCGAAAGGAAACTTGGTGGGGGTTTCAGGAACTCCAGCAGGAATAGGGGAGCAACACCAGGTGCTTCCAAGTCCTGAATCATTGGAGGACGTTATTCAGCAAGAACGTGCGTTTGAGGCGCAGATGGAAAAAATTACAAGGGTTAAAGAAGATGAATTAGAGAAGGTCTTTCTTGGGGAGCAAGTGGAGTCGCAGCCCATATACATTAATAAGCAGCTTGAGGAAAATTTTCGAGATGATTTGATCAAGTTACTGACAGAATGTAAGGATGTTTTCGCATGGGAATATGCGGATATGCAGGGATTGCATCCTAAGTTTTATCAGCATACGATAAATCTGAAACCGGATGCGGTGCCAGTGAAGCAGCACTCATACAGGATGAATCCGAATGTGGCAAAGCAAGTTAAGATGGAAATTGATCGTGTTTTGGAAGTGGGTTTTATTACCCCTATTGATAATCCGGAGTGTATTTCTCCAATTGTGGTTGTACCAAAGAAAAACAAGCAAATCCGAATTTGTGTGGATTACCGAAAATTGAATGCGGCGAGTGTTCCAGATCCTTTTCCTCTTCCATTCTTGGATTCCATTTTGGATGATGTCGCAGGACATGAGATGTATACTTTTTTGGATGGGTTTAGTGGATATAACCAAATCCGAATGGCATTGCGGGATCAGCCAAAAACAACTTTTATTACCAATTGGGGTGTGTTTGCCTGCACAGTGATGTGGTTCGGATTGCGGAATGCGCCTTCAACTTTTCAAAGGGATATGTTCCAAATTTTTGGTCCTTATTTGACGGATTTTATGAGAATTTTTCTGGATGACCTTAGTGTTTTTGGAGCGCAATTGGAGCATTTGAGGCAATTACGGTTATGCTTTATGAAGTGCAGAGAGGTAAAATTCAGTTCGAATCCTTTAAAGTGTGCATTTGCTATTCTCAGTGGCAAGCTATTGGGGCATATAATTTCAAAAGATGGTATTTCCGTGGATCCAGATAAAATTGCCGCAATTATGGAAGCGCCTCCATCCCGGAACCAGAAACAATGTCAGATTTTCCTGGGTCAAGCCCGTTGGCATGGGAGGCATTTGTGGTTTGTCGCGCATTTGGCAATCCCGATTACTCAAGCAACGCATGCTATAGATTTTGAATGGACACAGGAATGTGACTTGGCTTTTCGGAGATTAAAACTTCAGCTATCCAAAGCTCTGATTATGCTTGCTCTGAATTGGGGTCAGGATTTTCATGTGTTTGTGGATGCTTCGGATCCAGCTATTGGAAGTGTGCTGATGCATGAACAAAGTCAAGGATGGTTCCGACCTCTCTATTATGCTAGTAGACGATTATCATCCCGCAGAAAGAAATTATTTAGTAACCGAACGGGAATGTTTAGGAATGATTTATTCAGTGAAGAAATTCCGGCACTATTTGTCGGGCCGATGTTTTTTCTTCCATGTGGGCCATTCGGCTCTTTTATACCTGGTAAGGCAACAGAATTTGACGGGAAGATTGGCCAGATGGGTGCTTTTGCTGCAGGAATTTGACTTTGAGGTCATACATCAGCCAGGGGCTCAGCATGCGGTGGCTGACTACCTATCCAGGTTAGATTCTGGTGAGCCGCCAACGGGGGTAGCTGATGAATTTCTGGATGCGTCTCTGTTTCTAACAGGAGTAGTTGCAGAGGATATAGTAGTTCCGCAACAGGCAAGGGTCATCCCTAGCATCCCATGGACATGGTACGAGGAGATGTTTCATTTTCTCGACAGCGGCGGCGAATGCTTTCCTTCTTGTCCAACCATCAGAGGAAATGTATGGCTATCAGAAGCAAGAATTTTGAGATTATTATGGGGAAGCTCTATTATCGTACGGTGGCGGATGTATTACTCAGATGTGTGCTACCACAGGAGCAGGAAGCAGTATTGGAGGAAGTCCATACTAGTATTGCGGGAGGTCACTTTGCAGCATTAATAACAGCTCGAAAGGTTCTTCAATCAGGATTATGGTGGCCCACACTGTTTCAGGATGCGAGAAATTATGTGCAACAATGTGATGTGTGTCAGCGGTTGGGGCAACCTACCAAACGGTCGAGAATGCCTTTTCAGCCGGTTTTTCCCTTGGAGCCTTTTCAAAAGTGGGGTTTGGATTTTGTTGGACCTTTTAAACCAGTTGTAGCTCACATAGGTAATAAGTACATTTTGACAGCCACGGATTACGCCACCAAATGGGTGGAGGCATGGCCTTTGAGAGATAATACTGAAGTTTCTGTGGCTAGATGCTTATATACGGATATCTTTTTTAGATATGGCTGCCCTATTGAGCTGGTTAGTGACAGGGGAAGTCATTTTTTGAATAAGGTGATGGAGAGAATGCTACGGTTTTATTTTGTATTGCACAGGAAATCTTCTCCTTATTATCCTCAGGCGAATGGGCAAGCAGAATCAACTAATAAGCAATTGATTTGGATTTTAACAAAGTTAGTGAATATGCATCGAACAGATTGGGATGTGAAGCTTCCTTCCGCCTTATGGGCCTATCGGACAGCTTATAAAGTGGCAACATGATTGACTCCTTTTAAGTTGGCATTTGGCATGGAGGCAATCACCCCGATGGAGCATGTGATTCCGAGTCTGCGGATGCTGATTGCGGATCGGCTTCTTCCGTAGGATTCTGTGATTTATCATTTGGATGTTTTGCAGGAAGTGGACGAAGAGCGATTAAATAGCTTTGCGGTGCTGCAGGATCTGCAGTCTAGGCGAAAAAAATGGCTGGATCGCCCGAAAGCACGGCAATTTGTTCAGGGACAGCTGGTCCTTGTCTTTAATTCCCGCCTCGGGAAGATGCCAGGGAAGCTTAAATTACGGTGGTCAGGACCATTCTGGATTTTTCAAGCATGCGGGCCCATCTCTTTTTATTTGGCAGATTTGCGCGGGGAGGTTATTTCTGTGCCGGTCAATGGTTTCAGATTGCGCCATTATGTTTCACCTACCCCTATTCAGTGCCCCTTTGCTATGGTACAAGAGCCAAAAGCCGCCCTAATCATGATTGGGGATTCTTTTGCATGCAATCTTGGAAAGCGAGAAAGGAGCTATGATGGTTGCGACACCGTGGATCGCCCTATTTTGGGAACTCATTGTGAGAGGGTTACTACATGCAAACGATTATTGTTGTGCTCCTCCTATTTTGTGTATCGCGCGTCCTTAGCTCTATATTCTCTGCTCCTGCATCTCATCGTCGCCATGACAGCTTCTCTCCTGCAATGTATCCCCTTCACTCCCGTACAACAGCTCGCACTTCGACGAGTGGACGCCTGGTTGCAAGACTTGCGGCTATGCGTGTTTGCCAACTTGGAATGGCAAGGGATACCTATTCACCCGCAGGCAGCAGGTTTGATTGAGCAACTTGCTGCTGGAGATATTGTGGTGCTGAATAATCAACAGATTCAGCTGACAGCCGAAAGGATCTCCAGGTGTTGCTGTTTACCCAACAATGGTGTGGTGTGCGCGTCTCATGTGATCCCTGCTGTAAATGTGGAGCAGGAGTTTGGTTTGAAAGTAAATGGTGAATATAAGCTTTCAGGGTTGTCAGATGTAGCAACCAGGGATGCGCATCGATGGTTTCTTGAGGTGATTTGGCTACAGGCCAAAACCTATACCATCTCAACCAGAGCCAGAAATGTTTTGCATTCTGCCAGTAGCTTGGGCAGCTGTGGTCAGAGAAAGACTACTAGCGGAATGCCAAAGAGTGATGGCACAGTTGGGGCGAAATACCCCAACCAATACAAAAGTTGGCCAACTGCTCACACTGATTTTTCCCTTAAGGGAAGTTTTTCCTCTCACCCTGCGTCCTCTATGCCACTTTGAAGATGATCGATTGGTGGTCCAAGGGACTGCTGCTCCTCTGTCGCAAACGCAAATTTTGGCAGTTCCTGTTGGGGGGGAAACATAACAGCAGAATGTTGGCACTGGGGATTTTTCGGGTCCTTCGACGGCAGTGGTATCCTCTGGAGTCCACGAGATGGTCACTGCAGGTGCAGGATCAGAAACCCACAAGCACGGCAGGGAGGAGCAGCAATTTTCTACACCACCTCTGTCTCCTATACCGGAGGATTCTGCGGTGGCACGTTGGCGTCGCCGAATGCAGGAGAGAGTGGCAAGTGCTACTCCGCTGATGACGGGATCTTCGACTGCGGACGTTCCCTCGCAACCGGAAACTTCTGGAACTACCAATGCAGCGGCCTCGACGGGAGGTACTCTTCCCGCAGCACTACCCTGGGAGGCTACGACAGTAAACCTTGCTGACCAATACAGGCGTGCGGCACTTTTTTGAGCAGACTTGCAGAGTCTATTCATGCGGGCTGGCCAGCCCCTGCCACAGAGGGAAGAGTTAATGAGCTGGAAGCGCAGGTAGCGGACTCGCAGACTCGCATTGCCGAGTTGACCAACCAAAATGAAGATCTGACTGTAAGAGCTCGCCAGCAGGATGCAGAAATACAAATGCTTCGGGGGGCTAATGCTGCGTTTGTGGCTTCTATTCAAGAGGAACTCCTTCAATTGAGGACGCAACATAGCCTTGCCTCATACTTAGCCTCGCACCTTGGTGATGTAATGATCAGTATGAATGATCTGGATGCGTTGGCAGTGGAGATGCAACAGGATCTCCGTGTCTTTTTGGACAATCAACTACAAAGCTGGAGCACACACTTATTTGCTTAGGTGAGAGCGCATCCACCCACTCAGCAGGTTGTGGTGCAGCAACCTGAGTCATCCAACACTGACAGAGGTAAGAGTGTTGTTCTCGAGGGTTTTGATATTGCTGATTGGGTGCAAGCTACAGAGGATTGTGTTGAAGCCCAAGCTCATGTATCTCATTTGCAGAAAATGATTCGTCGATTTTGTAAGGAGCGGCGCAGGGTCTGTTTTTGGGTGGAGACCTTGGCTCATTCCTTCTCTCTCAGTCTACCCCCTTGCCCTCCATTTTGGTCTGCTCTTAATAGATACCTTTCTCTCTATTTACGCCTCTTGCTCCTTTGCCACAGGCGCCGCAATCTATTTATTTGCCAACGCAGTTTATTCCTCGGGCTCCTTGGCCGGAACATATTGAGATAGATCCACACCTTTTGGATGAGGTCTATTGGGCACATAGTGCAGATTTTAGAGGCTTTTACTACATTGATATTTCCTCTTCACTAGAACAGGTCGAAGAGTAGCATCCGGAACCTTCCAACCGGAGGGGCTGAGTGTGGGTTCGCTCAATCCACCGTGCGTGCCAGGTCACAAGGCTTAAGACAAGCAGAATTGAGTTCATTTTTACAACATGAGAGAATATTTCATTGAAGTCAATACCTTTCTTTTGAGAAAACCCTTTTACCACAAGCTTAGACTTGTACCTTTTCTTCCCACCTTCTTCTTCTTTCAGCTTATACACCCATTTGTTCTGAAGTGCCCGCTTACCTTTAGGCAAATCAACCAACTCCCATGTTTGGTTGTGATGTAATGAGTCCATCTCCACTTGCATGCTCTTCATCCTTTCTTCTTTGGATTCATGTTGCATAGCTTCTTCGTATGATTCTGGATCTCCAGAATCTGAGATCGAGAGATGGTTGAAGGAAGGAACAAACCTTTCTGGAGGTCTACGTGCTCTTGTAGATCTTTGGGGAATAGATTGAGGCTCCTCATTTGGTTGACGTTGTTGCACCCTGTCAGCGTTTGCAGTCCTTGAGTCTTCATTGTCCTCAAGCTCTATGTACTCATCACTTGTTTCTTTTGTTTGTTTTCTTTCCAAGTAAACTTTGTACATATTTTGTTTGTTAAAAATTACATCCCTACTCAAAGTCACCTTCTCCATAGACAATGAAGAAACACCTTTTGGACTTTGCATCTAGCTTTGATCTTAGGCTTCTATCTTTGTGCATGAAATCCTCACACACAAATACTTTGAGAAATGCATAATTCACCGGTTTACCTATCCATGCCTCTTCTTGTTGGAATTAGGGTTGCACAGAAACACACACAGCTTGGAGAAGACGAAGGAATCTCAAGGCACACAAAAGAGAGAGTGTTACTTAGTGTGCAATGGAAAGATAGATATCCCTAGAGTGATGGGCGTATATACAATGCACGGGGGAAAAAACCTCCTGAAGAGGGAAAAAATGCCCCGGCGGTCCTAGTGTGTTATAACACATCACTACCACATGTATATGGAAACAAATCCCCCCTGGAGTGATGCGGTGAACGAGAGCTGGCACATGAGTAAAGGGAAGTGCCATGCCCTGAGGACAGGATCAGTCCACAAAGGGGAGTAAGCCCAAAGCTTTGCGGAAAGCTTCAAGCTTCTCACGAGACAATGCCTTTGTGAAAAGATCTGCAAGGTTGTCCTGTGTTGGCACATAAGCCAAGCTGATCTCTCCTGCTGAGAGCCTCTCCCTGACATAGTGGTAATGCACCTCAATGTGCTTTGTGCGAGCATGGAAAACTGGGTTCCTCACAACTGCCAATGCGCTCTGACTATCAGTGTAGATAGTGTTGGCAGTGTCTTGTCCAACACCCAAATCAGCCATAAGGCGTCTGAGCCATACACACTCATCCGTAGCTGTGAAGACTGCCCTGTACTCAGCCTCACAACTCGAAGTGGCCACAGTAGGTTGCTTCTTGCTCAACCATGATATACATGAAATGCCAAGCATGAAACAAAAACCACTTGTGGACACTCGTGTGTCAAAACAACCAGTCCAATCTAAGTCCGAAAAAGCATGTAAGTCTGGCGGCAATGATTCCCCCTTGGGATAAAACAAGCCAAGATGTAAAGTGCCACTAAGGTAGCGGAAAATCCTCTTGATAGCCTGCCAATGCTTAGACCCTGGGGTATGCATAAATCTGTTGACCTGTGAGACTGCAAACTGAATATCCGGCCTCGTGTTGCATACATAAATGAGGCAACCAACAACAGTTTGGTAAAGAGTGACATCAGCAGGATCACGAGCATCATGTAGACTCAACTTCAAACCTGTTTCCATGGGAGTGGCAATAGGTTTGCAATCCTCAAGTCCAAACTTACATAGCAATGTCTCTATGTAACTTTTCTGACACAAGGCAATACCACCATCACACTGCTTAAACTGTATACCCAAGTAATGATGAAACAACCCCAAATCTTTCATCTTGAAAGTAGCATTCAAATCAGACTTAAATTCAGCAATATGTCTCTCATTTGGTCCAGTGATCAGCAAATCATCAACATAAAGAACCACAATGAGAAATACATCATCCTCACGCTTTACATACAATGTGCTTTCTGTTGGACTGTTACAAAAGTCTTGTTTGACCAAATGAGTGTCAGCTTTCTCATACCAAGCACGAGGAGATTGCTTCAACCCATACAAAGCCTTCTTACATCTGCACACTTTGTCCTCTTGTCCTTTTATGACAAAACCGAGAGGCTGCGTTACATAAACTTCCTCAAATATGTCACCATTCAAGAAAGCAGTAACAATGTCTGATTGATGTACATCCCAACCAAAATGAGCTGCCAATGCACATAGAAAACGCACAGTAGTCATACGACAAGTGGGAGCAAAAGTCTCTTCATAATCTAAGCCTTTTTGCTGTGCATAACCCTTTGCAACAAGTCGAGCCTTATGGCGATCGATCTCACCATCCGGCTTGCGTTTCAACTTGTAAACCCACTTTGTACCAATGGCCTTTTTGCCAGGAGGCAAATCACATAAAGTCCATGTGTCATTCTCTATAAGTGCATCATATTCTGATTGCATGGCAACCATCCAATTTTCTGAATTCTGTGCTTCATCAAAAGAGAGAGGCTCCTCAACATCATGTAAGCTAGACACAGCCAAAGCATAACAATCTGATGCATAAGATGCATGGGGAGAACCTGAACGAGTACGACTAGACAAAGGTGCATCCAATTTACTGTCACGCAAAGTGTGCACCAGCCATTTTGGCATACCTCTAGCCTGCTCATTTTCAGCCCTTTCCTCATCAAGTACATCATGTATATCTGCATCAGTAATAGGCTGATCTAAAACATTTTCAGAAACCCCCATAGGCTGTACATTTGCCTCATTGGAACTTACATTCGTATTTCCACCACTGAAAAGAGGCAACAAGCATTATGAACAGAATTTTTTCCACTTGCAGCAGAACCATAAGAAGTGGCTGCATTACTGTTACCACCCTTTCTTTGAGAAGCAATAAAAGCCTGTTCAACTGCACGCTGCCTAGTCCTGTTTTTTATGGAAAGTGACTCTTGCAATAGCAATGTGCATAATGCATCAAATTTGACAACTTCAGGATTTCCTTGGGTCATAAGTCTCCAAGTACTAGCAAAAGTCTTGTAGGAATCAGGTAAGGCATCAAGAACAGTCTGCACAAGGGAACTATCTGAAATGACTTCACCTGCAGAAATAATCTGCTCATTGATACCTTGACACTAGCAAGGAAAGTGTCCATATCATCTTCCTCATGCATAATCTTCGACTCCATCTCTTTACGCAGCAAAGCAATTTTATCCTCATTGCGGCTTGCATAAAGACCTGCTAAAATATCCCAAGCCTGTTTTGCAGATTTTGCTGAACGGATGTGAGGAACAATGGTGCGCTTCATAGACAATGCAATCAATGCATGAGCCTGCGCATACTTAACATCCCAAAGAGCTTGTTCTGTCGTAGGCAAAACAACTCTAACAGCTGCAATCCTTGCAGCAAGACCTGCAACATCCTCAACATCGCCTACATCCTCAGAACCAGGACGTACATCAATGCCCTGCACAATGTTCCAAACACCCTTTGACACAAGAACATGTTGCATCATATAAGCCCACATAGGGTAGTTGTCCCCATCCAACCTGTCCTCAGCAGCAAACATCTTGAACACATATGTGTTGTTGTTGTCAGCCATGGTAAATGCTGCACCTGATGTGAAAACTGCCCAAAAATAGGAGAAATGGATCGGGAACAACCTGTGCCACAAACCGTAGAAGACTATAAGGCACCTGTTATGCAAAAAACGGCACTGATAAAAATTCTGCACGAAATGACGAAATAGCTTGTGCAGTACTGCCTGTAGTGGAAACGGAGGCGAAAATGAGCCCAAATCAAAATTCTGAGCAGACGTGTGCTAGAGCAGCTGGCGACTAAGCCTGGGAGGGCGTGACTTGCTCTGATACCAATTGTTGGAATTAGGGTTGCAGAGAAACACACATAGCTTGGAGAAGACGAAGGAAGCTCAAGGCACACAAAAGAGAGAGTGTTACTTAGTGTGCAATGGAAAGATAGATAGCCCTAGAGTGATGGGCGTATATACAATGCACGAGGGAAAAAACCTCCTAAAGAGGGAAAAAATGCCCCGGAGGTCCTAGTGTGTTCACACACATCACTACCACATGTATATGGTAACACTTTGGTAACTCCCTCATCCAATGCCGTTGAGGGTGACCGATTGATTAAGTGCACAGAGGTACTTACAGCTTCCGCCCAAAGTTCAAGCAGTAGGCATGCATGTAGCCGCATGCTTCGTGCTCACTCCATGATTGTTCCTGTTTATCCTTTTAGAAATGCCATTTTGTTGAGGTGTCCTTGGGGTTTTACCTCTGAATGCCATTGCTAACACAAAATCTTTCATTGTCGGATCCGAGGCATTTAACCTTAGTACTACCTGTTTCATTGTCCACAAAGGCTTTCCACCTTTGAAATATGGAAAACATATCGGATTTATTCTTCATTACATAAACCCATGTTTTTCTAGTCTCATCGTCTATGAATGTTACATAGTACAATGAGCCACCAAGTGATGGTGTACTTGCAGGACCCCAAACGTCAGAATGAACTAACTCAAGTTTTTTATTTTTTCTTTCATTTCTTGATTTTTGAAATTTTACCCTTTTGTTTACCATAAACACAATCTTCACAGAACTCTAAGTCCACTTATTTCAAACCTGGTAGAAGCTTCTTTGTTTGAAGGATTGCATTCCTTTGGCATTTATATGCCCAAGCCGATAGTGCCACACCGCATTGTCGACTTCCGTAGCTATTGCACAAGTTGAAGATTGCGTGCTAACAGTACACAAGCAAAGTGTACTGACCTTTTCTCCCTTGGCAACCACCAAAGATCCCTTTGAGATCTTCCACCATTTGCTTCTGAATGCAATGTTATGACCTTCATCGTCCAATTGTCCTGTAGAGATCAAATTTTTGCAAAGAGAAGGAACTTGCCTAACATCTTTAAACTTCCATTCAATTTCATTAGCAGTTTTAACACAAACTGTACCTTTGCCGACAATTTCACAAGCTTCATCATCTCCCAATTATACATACCCAAAATTATCTTTGGTGTAATCTTGGAAATGTTGCTTGTGTGGTGTCGCATGGAATGAAGCCCTGGAATCTACTATCTAGGAATTAGACGCATTGTCTAATGAGAGAATTAGAGCATCTTGCTCTACTTTACCTGCCACATTGGCCTCTGATGTTGGCTTGTTGTCTTGAGACTCCGACTCCTTATTCTTCTTGGACCAGCAATCCTTCTTGAAGTGGCTATTCTTGCCACAGTTCCAACATTGAAGAACTAACTTTGTGCGTGACTTGCTCCGTCTTGAGCGATCACGACCCTTTTGGTTTTTGAACCTCCCTTAGGCCTTCCTCTTGTTTCCAATGACAGTGTAGCACTTGATGATTCTCCTATGCTTCTCCTTTGTATTTCCTCGCTTAGGAGAATACCCACAATGTCATCAAACTTAAGAGTATTTGTACCAGAGAAAGAATTACTTACAGCCATTACAAGGCTGTCCCAACTATCCGGTAGAGATGATAGTATAAGGAGAGCTTGCACTTCATCCTTGAAATTGATTTTCATCAAGCGAAGCTAACTTACATTTGTGTTAACACTAGAATGGTAACCTAACAGGACATAAAAGTGTCCTTTCAGGGTTTTGGGAAAAATTTCCAAAACCATAGTGGATCCACTCATTTTGAAAAATCCTTTCATGAGCTTTTAGTTCAATAACTACTAAATATGGAAAAAATGAGAAACTTGTAATTTTTCTCATCCCTTGGTCACCACAAGCCTCCAAGTTGATGGACCAGTGCATTTTGCCCAAAACAACAATTTCTTACGGTTGATTGTATATAAATAAGAGTGGGGATTTTTATAGGACCTGAGATAAAATGCCCCGTTAACTTCAACGGGTTGGTGACCAAAACATATAATTGCTTTTACCTCACTATTTTTTTTTGGGCAAAAAAAATAGGTACAAAAAAGTTGCATTTTTACCATTCTGCGGACCTATCATCAAAGTTTCTATAGTCACGCTCAATACAGATACTATATACATGTTTTCTTAATTCCCTTTGGGCCTTTGGATTCAAAAGGAGCCATGGAGCATGTCAAAAGGATAATGGATCTCTTACAATTGGAACCTTGGGGGCAATGATAAAGTGCTAAATACAGCAAACATGAAAAAACTGGGTTTACCATTATGACCTCTAGAAACCCATAGAAACTACTCAATATCTAGCCAAGTTTGTAGTCTATGATTAGATATGGTTACTACCTACAAAATACACACAATTGGCCTAAGAAACTAGCAATATTGAGAAATTTATACTTGCTACTCTAAAATGTATCGTATTCTTCAGCAATCAAGAAACTCAACCATCATCATATACTATGCTATATAGCATATTAGGCCCCCCAAAACTCAAGGAAGATTAGCTTTATGTTATACATTACACTTACACAATCGAAATTGAATTTGGATATCAAGAAAGACACCAAAAAAATCATAAAAGTGCTAATTTTGGCCAAAAAACAGGATTATGCAATTATTGTAAATTGGTCATAACTTTCAATTTTAACACTTAGCTGTCCCTACAAGGATCAAAACTTGTTGAGAACTATGAAGGCCTAACCTCTAGCCATCTAAACCTCACAAACATGAAGTTTAGAGTGGTATAGTTGCCAAAAATTGAAAAAAAGCCAAAAACAGGACCCGTTTTTTCACACAGTTTAGGCTCAAAAATGTTGTCCAAGAGTAAGGTTAATGGTGAGATCGATACTTCAAAAAAAAAAGCTAATTTTTTTTCAGCTCATAAGGCAACTTTGTGGATATATAGCACCTAGAAATTCATTTTCATACTCTTCAAATAATTCAAGCAAAATGGTCACTTAACAGGACACAAAAGTGTCCAAGGACATAAAAGTGTCCTGTTACCATTCTAGTGTTAAAGTCATTTAGGTGTTCTTCAACTAAACCATTCTCTACCATCTTTAGATTGAATAAGCACTTCATGAGAAATACCTTATTGGATGCCGATGGTTTCTTGTAGAAGTCGTCAAGTGACTTCATCAAGTCCTCCGTGGTCTTCATTTTTGAAATGTTGAAGGCCACCGTTGACACCAAGCTTAACCAGATTGTTTGCAGTGCCTTTCAATCAAGGACAATCCATGCTTCATCTGCCATCGTTGCGGGCTTCTTTGCAAGACCGGCTAGTGGCAAATAGAAGTCCTTCTGGTAGAGATAGTTTTCAATCTACATCTTCCAATGTTGGTAGTTTTTTCCGTTGAACCTCTCAATCTTGAGCTTCTCTTCCTCCGCCATTACTCCCACTCAATTCAAGGAATCCTTTCCTTGAGATAATTTAGCTACGAGCAAACCTTGCTCTGGTACCAGTTGTTAGGAAATATTGCGTAGCTAAGTAGATAATTGAGTAGATTATTTAATGGAGAAAGATATTTTTCAGACACAAGAGATTATAGAGTAGAGAGAGAGAGAGTACACATGATATACGTGGTTCACCCAATGTGGGCTACATCCACGGGAAAGCAGCCACTTAATGGCTTTAGTACTTCAAACAAGAAGTAGGCTACAAAGGGATTATACCCTTAATAGAGCTCCCGCCTTGCTTCACTCTCACCACCTTACACCAACTTCACAATGCACCACAATGCTTCACAATCCGTTTTTGTGTGTAGAACATGCCTCTTTTTATAGGTCAAAAGGGCTATCCTCTCTCATGAGAGGTAGCCATGTGTACGGCCCTTGTGTAGATAAGTCCAAATCGGACCCTCCAATCCGTCCATGTGTGGCCGCCCTTGAGAAGACAAGTCCGCTTTTGAATTCGGTCACTGGACAACCGATCGATCATTTTCCGACCACTTTCCGGCCATAATTTTTCGACGAAAAGGGATATTTTGGCTCAATATTGGGCATGAAAGTTTTGGTTTTCGGTAAGTGATTTTTATTTCTAGCGAGTGATTTTTGTTCACGCACGATGGCTTCTTCTCATAACGGGGGCCTTACAAAGGTACGTTTTTAATACAAAAAATTACAAGGGGTAATCATGCTCCATACTTAACACACTGTGGCTCTACCATATTTTGATCTTGTGTGGTAAGTTAAATGAGATTTGTAATCATTTAAAATGTAAATTTATTTTTGTCCGGTAAGATTGTACATGAGAAGTCATGCTAAAGTAAAAGAGATCTACAAATGATGTTTAAGGAATAAACCTCCGTGAGATTCCTACCATGTTCAAAACTAAATATCATGTCGTTGAAACAATTGTGTCGCATGACATGCCAAGATCCCATTTTTACCATATCTCTCCATGAACCTTTTGATTTATGTCATGGTGGAGGGTCCAAGGGGAGCGTGTTTTCAAAGTTTTAGCAATAGATTTTTTTAAAAGTAAATTCTTGTTGTTTTGAAGTTTTTACATAGTCTAGGAGTTCATTCTGATTGTTTTCCTTCAAGTTTAAATTTTGACCCATGGCACTCTTTGGGAGCCACTTTTGAAGTTGTTAGAGTGAGATCTTGGGAAAGTTTTGTATGTAGAAAATGCGACCCTTAACACAAGGAAATACATTAGTTCTTTTGAGTGTTTTTAGATTCCATGGGTTTGATGCTCCTTGAAGCCCATAGATTCAGAAAAACGTAAGAAATATATATTCTACATCATTCTTGTAGAAATTGCCAACTTGCAAGTTGATTTTTGGAGAATAAGAGCAAGACATGACTATTTAGCATCACATGAGAGTCGAAGAGCGCGATGAGATGAACAAACTGATGTGAGACAAGGCCAGGAAGACTCGGAGCCGATTGGAAGCTCCAAGCCCTTGAAAACAGCCTAAAAGTTCAACACTTGAAAAAAAACTTGAAACTTGTATCATGGCCAAACTACTGAAAATTTATATATGTTAGCCATTTTAAGGCCCAGGATCCTTCAACAAGAGGGGCCACAAGGACACGCAAAATGACCAAACATGGACCCCTGCTTGGCCATTTTACACGCCCTTGTGGCCCCTCTTGATGAGGGGTCCTAGGGCCTTAAAATGGCTAGCATACCCTTTTCGAATTCATGGCCATGAGAGGAAGATGCGATGTTTGATGATGTACTAAGAGCAAGACACCCCTCGTCATTTTTCTATGTGTTCAAAGGCCTGACAAATTCTGTGCACCCCCTGCCAAACAAGGAGCCAATCTTTACTCCCTTGTGTCCACCCCCTATTCTTGGCAATGTTTTGGTAAATCCATTTCTTTGGTATTTAAACTACATGTGACCTCTTTTGCTATAGTATCCAACCAAAGGTTGCTTAATTAATAGCTTACATAGGTTCAAGTGGCACATATCTTCTATGTTATCAATACATGCATGATCTATAGTTTATGTTTACACTTTCTCTATCCAAATGAGCTACATAGTAGAAGTCAAATCCACAATTTAACAGTTAGGTTCACAAGGGTGATAGCTATTGGTATCATCTTCAGCAACAAACAAGCCAATGAATAGGGATGTCTAAGAAAATTTGATACCAAAAACTTGTCAACACTACTCAAAAGAAGGTGGAAACTCAAAGGCTTTACAATATATGTATGTTGAAACATGAATCAACAATAAGTTAAATGTTCACCTCTCAATCATTGCTATACATCATCGACACCTCCATATCAAGTTTTTCTTTCTCTAAGTCAAGCTTATCATAGGCATACTAGTATGGAATTAATAACATGTTGGAAAGCAACAATTTAGATTTCTCAACTTGTGAAATGTTGCTAATGAAGCAGGATATATTCAACATCCTAAATGATGCCATCTTGACAAAGGTTATGATCCACATAAATAAGGATAGCCATTAATATTTAAGTTGCAATCAAAATACTACTTGAATGTTTTCTTGGTGGAGTGATTTAAAACTTGGGACTTGAAACATCTTAGCGGCAACCAATAACAAAAAATCAAAATATCCATAAAGTTCAACAATAATTCTCAAATCTGTATGAAATTTCAATAATCTAAATTAAAGAATCTCACTCAATATGACATCATTAAAAAAAAATTATATTGCACCAAATTGAGTATATATACAAAAGCATTTATAGAGGATTCCAACCTCATGAAAAAATTTAAAAAGGAAGACAATGTTGTTGTTGCTAGGCTTCTCTTAGAAGTATTTGTCTGCCTAATCTAGAGATTGATATACACTTGAGTCTTTGTGTGTCTATGACACGAGAGAAGATTGAAGTACTTTATGAAGGTCTTTTCTAAGATCTCTTAGAGAGCACCTATTGGTTCAAGATTCTACACAAATTCTACTATTTTTATCAAAATATTTTAACATGGTAATGTAAGGTTCCTCATGCACCAAGAATAGAGTGATTTCCACCTCCGCACATGGTTGCTTGCTCATGTCCCCTCAAAACAAGTTGACTATGTAAGTAAACACCTGATTTTGTAAGCACAAAGGGATAAAGTAGAAAATGATATCAATCTAATATCTAGTGACAAATATACAAAGAAGAAATTAGAAGAAGAATCTTTGATATCTCTCCATAGGTAGTGTAGCTTACTTGCATTGTGAGACCCAATTGCATGCTAAGCAGCCCTACATGGTGCACTAAATCCACCAAAAAAAATAACACCCCAATGTTATGAGGATTTGTGCTTACTTTTGATGATAGAGGTGTAAAGCTCTAGACATTGAAATCCATAAAGAGGTTGATTGTCTCCAACATGGTAAACTTAGAGATGGAGATGATGTTAAGCTCTAAATGTAAACTACAAGGATAGCTTTATTACCATTCTATCTTTATGTTGGAGGTGAACCTTGCAATGTCCACTTACCATTTACACCTCCTGTTGTTGTGGTATGCAAGTCATGTGAGCCTATACTTTTTCCACCTTTGGGAGTAAAGGTTTCCATGTAGTGTGAGTGACTGAAAGTAAAAGGAAGAGGATCTTGTTTCATGCTGCAATGGAGATGAGATAAGGGAGATGAGCTAGCTTAATATGTGGTGGGCAAGGGGAAGAGATGGGGAAGGAGATTTCTTGGTGCTACAATGGAGGTGGGAGAAAGCTACCAGAGAGACAATGTTGGACTATAGGGTATGTGGCTGTTGGAGCAATGGAGAGCTTGGAAAAGGGTTTGTAGAGAGAGAAAATCACTTTTTAGCTACAAGATAGGTTTGAGAGACTTTGGAGGGTGAAAAGTGATATTTTGAATATTAAAATTTTTAAAAAATAGAGTTTTTTAGTGCACAGTATTTACTTTTGTAGGTCAAAATTGTTTTTTTGACCATGAAATAGGTTTGGGGGCTTTTAAGGAGGGATATTTAAAATTTGAAAATTTCAAACTTTTACTGTAGTTCTAATCCAAAACAAAAAGTGGGGAAAAAGAGCTCAAAGTGGTCCCACCCCCATCCCTTTCCCCTAGCCACCTCCCTTACCTTTTCACTAGGTAAGAGGCCATTAAGAGATGCAAGGCTACCTTGTCCCCCTACTTTTTTGAGGGTGTAGAGTGTGTCCACTACCCTTCTTCCTATTGGATGGCCTCTAATTAACCTTAATTTTAAAGGGCCCTTAGAAGATTCATATTTTTCCTAATGTGGGTTTGACAAATTAATTGTCATGTGATTCGCGGGGTTGGTATCCTGCAAAACTCAAAGATGTTGTCGTATAGGAAGGTGGATTTGGAAATATCTGGAGGGCCATTTTTGAGTTGTCCATCCTCCCTGGCTTGGGATTTGAATTGCTTGTAGAAAATGCTGGAGACCTCATGCCATCCTTCATCCTTCTTCCTAAATGAGGGTGACAACACAATCTTTTGGACCAGTAGGGTTGTCCTTTTCAGATGGGATGTTGGCAAGAAACGAAACCATGAGGTGGCCTTCTCGTTGCTATTTTGGGCTTGACTAGACTTCCTTGAATTCTCTACAGTCACAATGTTCTCCTTTGTCTATTGTTGCATCTCTTCTTGTTTGACATCCTTCTATGGTGAAGTACCTATCTCAGGCGTTTCCCAAGGTACTAATGGCTTACAGTCTCTTTTCCCCTTTGATGGGTCCTATAGTCACGACCAAGATAGCGGAACAAGATCTTGCAAAGTGCTCAAATTTGTTACACTTGAAACAAGCACCAAAAAGTGTGTCAAAGTTCAATGGAACGAACTTTAGTCCAATCCACACATTCACTACAAGGTTCTTGGGTTGGGGCTTACTGAGGTCCCACCGAATGCACACCTTATTAGTTGTGAAACCTGCAGCTTTAGGAATTGGCACAAATAGTCGAGAGCGGAGGGCTACCAAATCTTTTTAAGTTGTTCTTGAGCCACATTGGGAGGTTAATGAGCTTTACCCACATTGGGCATATGTCTTTGAATGCATTGATGGATTTGACAGAGGGATCCCATGGGAGCACGCACACACGTGCCCTATAAAAATAAAGTGGGCTTTTGGCTAAAATTTTAACCACTAAAGCATCATCATTGAACTAAACAGAGAAGAAATATTTTGCAAGATATTGGGCCATCACAATTGATGCATTCTTGTTGAGAACAAAATCTTGAGAGAAAGGGTGGTCTTCCACCCTTGGCCATGAAATAAAACCATTGACCTTGCCATGATGGAGAAGGAAAAGAGAGGGATAGTAGGGGAAGATGTTGACATAGAAAGAAAAGGGATGGATATGTTGATATACCTACACATAATAGTACACAGAGAAGCATAGGAGACAAACTCTTCCACAATCTTACACAAGAAGGTGACACAGAGAAACTCCATATCCCAAGACATAGGTTAAGAGAGGGGAAAAGGAGAAATGGAGAGCATCTCACACAAGAATGGCCTAAAGATTGCAGCCCCAAACTCCATGGCACCTCTTGTGGAGTTTAGTATTTAATATTTGATATTTCTTATTGGTGCCAAAAATTGGAGGCCCCTCTTTTACACTTAGTTCCACTTTAGTTTATGAGTGGAACATATCACATATTGCATGACCCTCTTACGGTAAGTTCTCACTATACTATTTATAAAGCAGCCATAGTGGCTTATTGATAAAGGATCCAAAATACTATGCAAATGTAAAATGGAAGAGGAATTATGTATTTTCGATGCCTTCTAGTCAACTCCGCGAGTTCTAATCTACAAGTCATCAACTCACCATTAGTAAAAAAAGAAAGACAACACAATAATTGACCATTACACTCCAACTATCCCAATTGTAATCAACAAATAACATTTATAAGCAATGCCACTACATGTAGTGGTGGTCTTATGATCAACTATTTGGTTAGAGATGAGTTTCTCTTCTTGATCTACAAGTGTAGGTGGTTCTTCATATATATGATGTGAAGATAGGAGTCCTCGATAGGATCATAAGAGACTAATGAATTATTAATGTGCTGATGAGAAGAAAAAATTAACTATTAAAATACATAACAATATTAGGTATCGTTGTCGTGCCGCTCCGCTTCTATGACAAGAAAATGAGCAAAGGAAAGCCAATCAGGTTTATTTGAAGCTTACAGGATTAATCAACAGTTATAAGGGCTTGCTAACAAGCCAATTTTTAAGCTGAAAGTATGCCAGATGCGGCTTTAAGGGTCAGAAGATGTCTTGGTAATGCTAAACAGTGAGTATTCTTGAAGTGGTCATAGCTGGGGTTTTATTAATCCAAGCTGAAGTACTCAAAAAGCTCTACATGCCTGTCTTTATGGCTCCTCAATCGAAGCTATGGATAAGAAGTTATGACAGTTTCAAGTTGAGTTAGTAGCAAATCTATACCGGATTGGGCAACTGTAGCTGAAGGGACAAAATTGGAATGAATGCACCAGGCTGAAGTGCTCAATTCCTGGAGGGAGTCGGTCTTTTCAGATCAGTGATCGGAGTCCTGCTTGCCAAGTTATGGGCCGTTATAGATTCTCTGGGGGCCGGTTCCGTGTCAATCTAGCCGGCTCAACCAGAGAGCCATCTGAGAATTTTTGAGCTTTATTTGCGTTTTGATATGCAGGAGCAACAAGTGCTTTGAAGAGTCTCGTATTCGAAATGCCTTCTTTTGGAATGCAATGATTGCAGGGAATGCGGACAGGGTTGTGGCAAGGTCTACAACACTAAACTGGGTAACAAAAATCTCAATGATGATGTCAGTCGAGAGCGGCTGAAGAAAGATGTTGATGATAGCAATGCTTTAATCGATGTTTACGCCAACTGTGGTGGCTTAGGAAAGCATAAATTCTTTTATAAGGTCTCACTGCATGGTACCATGCAAATGCGAAGGGCTTACGAAGCCTTGGTCAACTTACATACAATCAGTGCCTTGCTAAGTTTGTCTGCCTAATGTGGTGCCCTTATGAAGAAGGCCGGAAGCCCAAAGGCCCAAGGGCCATAAACCCAAAGGCCACCCACCTTAAGCAATTCCCACCCATATGGTGGCCACCCAAACAATAAGGGTTTTAATTGAGTGTGAAGCCAAGTAGAAAAAAGGAGAAAAGCAGGTCGCGCTGGCCAGGGAAAGCGTCGGCTGAGGACGGGATAGAGAAGAGAAGTAAAGAGCAGGCCTGGGCGAATATTTTTGTCCCGGGTTCATTGAATTTGGTGCTCCTCCCCGGCTCAGCTGCCACATCACCAAACGGTTGTGCCCATTAGCGATGTCGCTAATGGGTTAGCCGAGGGTAGGAGGATTTTTCGGCATGCAACAAAAGAAAAGCATGGGTGATTCTTTTTGGGGAGAGCTCTTATTGCCATAAGGGGTAAGCCCTTAAGGGAATCCTCATCCTCATAAGCTCACAAGCTCATTAAATCTTGAGGCTAACCTCCTCATAAGCTATGCTAATCCTCCTCATACCTTCAAGCGGATGCTAATCCTCCTCATACCTTCAAGCTGAGGCTAATCCTCCTCATGCCTTCAAGCTCCTTAAGCTCAAAACCTTCTTGATAAATGAGAGCTCTAAAGCTCCTGAAGCGGGGAAAGCCTTCTCCTCATTTCATTCTAAGCACTCTCTATCCGGGAGAAGAATAAGAAGTTCTTAAGCTTTCATTAGCCTAATCGAAACCTCATAAGCCATCTTTAATCCGCTCTTAACCCCGTACACCATAAAAACCCTATTCGAATCCTCAAGCTTAAGCTCATAATCTTCCAATAACCTACTCTCTAAGCACTCTTCAGCCGGATTAAGCCTATTAACTCGAAGTTATAACCCAAGATCTGATATCAAGCGTAATCTCTCAAGCTAGTTTTCGACAAGGCATGCAAACAAGGAAGTTGGAGGTCAAAGCTTGAGCAAAATCTTGTTAAGGATTAAAGCAAGTAAGGAATCGAAGCTTGTAGGATCATGGAACTGAGCCGATGCCTAATCTCAATTTATTAGCCAAGCCTAATCTATGAGCCAAATACTAAACCATTACGCGAGCCTAAACCCATTGAATTTTGGAAGACAAATCAGATGGCCAGTGGAAGAGGAAGTTCCTAAGCCATAACGGGAAGAAGTAGAAGGCAGTATTAGGCAGGTCATTATCAAGTCTTTTCTTGATTAGCACCTGGTTTAAGCCAGGATTCATCTTGTAAGGAGCATTAAGTCTCCATTAACGGTTGATTAATGATGACTACTGTGGATTAACTGGAATTAAGAGTATCGTTTGTTTTGAGCTCTGTCTTGTTAATTGTGCCTGCTGCATCTCTTTTCCCCATACCTCTCACAGCCAGGGGCCCGGTGCCTTCCCGGCTCACCATTTGCACATTTATCCCCCGACATTCTTGGTGAACCCGACACGAAACGAGCCGGGGTGGGAGGTCATGATGGAGATTCCAACAGAGCTAATGCAGTTTATTGAAGATTATAACCTGAATAGATTGATAAAAATCTAGCAACAACAGATCTACCGAAAATGTTGAGCTTAGTTCAGGGATGCTTGCAAGAAGTAAAAACCATGAAGAAGAAAAAGCAGCTTGATGATGCAGTGGAGATGGCACTTGATGCCGTGCATGAGCAGTATGGAATTTTTGAAGGTCATGATCCAGATGGACTCCTTGCATGCTATTAGGCGGAGATGAAGAAGGGGAACATATGCAGTTCCTTAATTATGATCATTGGGACCATATTTCTGCAAGAAGTCAAGCCAAGGCAAAAATACAGCTTTGGAAAAAGCAGATTCAACTTCGAAGGACCATATTTTAAGCAACCAAGCAAAGGTACATGATGATTTTTCTGTTGAAACACAAATGTATGAATTTTTTTCGAAGATTTCTCGCATGGAAGTTACTTCGAATAATGGTTATAGTGCAGAGCTAGACTGTACAACAACATTTTTTCAAGCTACTGACCTTGGCATGGGGTGCTCTCAACAAGTTTATCAAGAAGATGGGCCGCTACAGGCTTCTAATGGTTCTATCGGCACTATAGCTGAGCAAGGTAGCAGATTTATTGCAGATGATTGCATAAACAAGTCTATTATACATGCAATAGCTGATAAATTGGGCGAGACTGTGAACCTAACACAGGATGTACCTGATAATGTCAATGAGCTTATGGTTGCTTCTGGCAATATTTTTGCCGATTCAATTATCACAGAAGCAGATTCCATAATTGATGGTTTTTGGCCCAAGTTGAAGGAGAAGGTTATAGCACTATAGAAGAGCTTTGTGATGCATGTACCCCTTCATAGGGGGTGCTTGATGAACCTTTTTCAAGTTATAATGTCTTGCTCAGTAGAATGGATGCAGATTAGGAAGTAGAGGACAATTTTGAAGATTGTCTACATCATGCTGATTGTGAACAGGATAATGACATGGACTGTATATCTATGCTTACATATGGGCTGCAAGAGGAGCCAACTCTCATAGCTTTGAAGAATGCAGAGACTTCCAAGGATGATTTTCCCACGGATGTTCTCGATGAAGATTTTCATAAAGTGCTCAGGATTTTTCAGTTCTTTGGGCAATGTGCCAAATGTGGCTGGATTTGGATATTATTCCTAATTCTTATGTCAGTGATGTCTTGGCTACCAGTTAAAGGGAGTCAGAATTCTTTGATTCTTGCTGGTAACGACCTTAAGTTACCAAAAGGTTATGAGATGTTTTTGCTACACTATGCTTCAGGTGAAGCTCTAGTATTTTGCGGAGGCCATCAATGCTATATGATCTTAATGGTATTTGATCCAGGTGATTCGAAAGATCTTCAAAAGCAGGTACACTATGGATGGGTATTTCTGGGTCTACATGGTGGGTTCTTTCTGCTAGATCCTGGCATATCATATTTGGAGCAGAAATTCTTGAAGTTGATTGATTCAGAATGTGTGTGCTTATGTGGATATTATGGTGCTCCACTATTGGGGCAATTTCTTATTATTCCATTTGATCCTAGGAGCTATTGAAGAGCAACTGCCAGATTCAAAGATTTCATTCATTTTCTTGTAGCAGGTTACTTGGCAGTAGATTTGTTTTTGGATTTATGCTAAGACAGTCATGTTTTTTGTTATATGATCAGTAAGCTTCCATGGATAGCTTCTAGTTGACATCTTAGACAATTGTTATAGTATCTTCACATCTTTTGAGATGGTTCTGCTACCAGAACTTGAAGTAAAGGACGTGACGACCATTCCGTGTGCAGACAGATTAAGGATACAGCTCTAAGGGTCAGAAGATGTCTTGGTAATGCTAAACAGTGAGTATTCTTGAAGTGGTCATAGCTGGGGTTTTATTGATCCACACTGAAGTACTCAGAAAGATCTACATGCCTGTCTTTATGGCTCGTCAATCAGAGCTATGCATAAGAAGTTATGATAGTTTTAAATTGAGTCAGTAGCAAATTCGTACCCGATTGGGCAACTACAGCTGAAGGGATAAAATTGGAATGAATGCATCAGGCTGAAGTGCTCAATTCTTGGAGGGAGTCGGTCTTTTCAGATCAGTGATCGGAGTCCTGCTTGCCAAGTTATGGGCCGTTATAGATTCTCCCGGGGCCGGTTCCGTGTCAATCTAGCCGGCTCGACCGGAGAGCCATCTGAGAATTTTTGAGCTTTATTTGCGTTTTGATATGCAGGAGCAACAAGTGCTTTGAAGATTCTCGTATTCGAAATGCCATCTTTTGGAATGCAATGATTGCAGGGAATGCGGACACGGTTGTGGCAAGGTCTGCAATACTAAACTGGGTAACAAAAATCTCAATGATGATGTCAGTCGAGGGCAGCTGAAGAAAGATGTTGATGATAGCAATTCTTTAATCGATGTTTACGCCAACTATGGTGGCTTAGGAAAGCATAAATTCTTTTATAAGGTCTCACTGCAAGGTACCATGCAAATGCGAAGGGCTTACGGAGCCTTGGTCAACTTACATACAATCGGTGCCTTGCTAAGTTTGTCTGCCTAATGTGGTGCTCTTATGAAGAAGGCCGGCAGCCCAAAGGCCCAAGGGCCATAAACCCAAAGGCCGCCCACCTTAATCAATGGCCGCCCTCGGGTGGCCACCCAAACAATAAGGGTTTTAATTGAGGGTGAAGCCAAGTAGAAAAAAGGAGAGGCATGGCGTGCAGCCAGGGGCGGTAGTGTAGCAAGGAGAAAAGGAGGTGGCGCTAGGCAAGGAAAGCGTCGGCTGAGGACGGCATAGAGAAGAGAAGTAAAGAGCAGGCCTGGGCAAAGATTTTCGGCCCGGATTCATTGAATTCGGTGCTCCTCCCCGGATCAGCTGCCACATCACCAAGCGGCTATGCCCATTAGCGATGTCGCTAATGGGTTAGCCGAGGGTAGGAGGGTTTTTCGGCATGCAACAAAAGAAAAGCGTGGGTGATTCTTTTTGGGGAGAGCTCTTATTGCCGTAAGGGGGAAGCCCTTAAGGGAATCCTCATCCTCATAAGCTCACAAGCTCATTAAATCTTGAGGCTAACCTCCTCATAAGCTATGCTAATCCTCCTCATACCTTCAAGACGATGCTAATCCTCCTCATACCTTCAAGCTGAGGCTAATCCTCCTCATGCCTTCAAGCTCCTTAAGCTCAAAACCTTCTTGATAAACGAGAGCTCTCAAGCTCTTGAAGCGGGGAAAGCCTTCTCCTCATTTCGTTATGAGCACTCTCTATCCGGGAGAAGAATAAGAATTTCTTAAGCTTTCATTAGCCTAATCGAAACCTCATAAGCCATCTTTAATCTGCTCTTAACCCCGTACACCATAAAAACCCTATTCGAATCCTCAAGCTTAAGCTCATAATCTTCCAATAACCTACTCTCTAAGCACTCTTAAGCTGGATTAAGCCTATTAACTCGAAGCTATAACCCAAGATCTAATATCAAGCCTAATCTCTCGAGCTAGTTTTTGACAAGGCATGCAAGCAAGGAAGTTGGAGGTCGAAGCTTGAGCAAAAGCTTGTTAAGGATTAAAGCAAGTAAGGAATCGAAGCCTGCAGGATCATGGAACTAAGCCGATGCCTAATCTCAATTTATTAGCCAAGCCTAATCTATGAGCCTAATCCTAAAACATTACCCGAGCCTAAACCCATTCAATTCTGGAAGACAAATCAGATGGCCAGTGGAAGAGGAAGTTCCTAAGCCATAAAGGGAAGAAGCAGAAGGTAGTATTAAGCATGTCATTATCACTTTTCTTGATTAGCACCTGGTTTAAGCCAGGATTCATCTTGTAAGGAGCATTAAGTCTCCATTAATGGTTGATTAATGATGACTACTGTGGATTAACTAGAATTAAGAGTACCGTTTGTTTTGAGCTCTGTCTTGTTAATTGCTCCTGCTGCATCTCTTTTCCCCATACCTCTCATAGCCAGGGGCCCGGTACCTTCCCGGCACACCATTCGCACATTTTTCCCCCGACATCGTGTTTGGGCATAACATCATGACCCAACATAGTGGCTATCCAAGCATGAGTTGAGGACATGGAGAATGGTCAAGATCTTGATCGTCCTTCTGCTCAACATATTGTGCATTAAAACCATAGAGGGGGCACAAAGAGTATCCAGAAATGGGAATATCTGAAAAGAAAACCTTCACCCAAAAATTAGTACCTCATGGGGCTAGTAGCTTGATGTTACAATGTAGAGAATTGGAAAATATGCAGTACTCTATTTTCAATATTGAATTGCATTTCTTTAGGAAATACTTAAATGCAAATAGTGGTGTATTGGTTGAGGCACATAGGTTTTTGTCTCTATTCTCAAAGTGAGTTAGCATGGTAGCAGTAAATAAATTAGTGATACAAATCTAGTAGCCACTGAATAACATGGCATTTGGCTTTATATCCAATAAGAGTTCAAACAACTAGAAACTGGGATACTTATCTTGAGTTTATTAACTCATTTTCACCGATCAAAGATTGTTTTTGGGGTCTGTCAACATTAGAATTAAAAGTTGATAGTGCCTTAATTAGCAGCATGAAGATTGAAAAACATATAACATGGAGTTATCAATGATAAACCACGATTGTCAAGTAGTCATCCATAAATGATAATAAAAAATGAAATTTTCCATGACTCAGTGGGCTGTGATTGGCTCTAGTAAGCATTGTGGATGGAATAGTTTAAAAACATTGACATAAATATTAAATAATTTTCTTTCTAAAGTGGTTCAAGGTTGATCCTCAGTGGGGCACCTCCAATACATAAGCTCCACAATACACTAGGGTTAATTGTTGTAGTCATCAATTTTTTTAAAATTTCAATATTGCTACATTGGACCTCGACTTGCAAGGTTTTTGAAGAGGAAATTTCAACATTATTTGTCCTTTACGCAAAAAATACGCTCACCTAAAGGTATGCTAGAATAGCTACGCATGTAGAGATTTCAAAGGTTTTAAATCCTAAGGTTATGGGCGCCATAAATCAAACGGTTGTCACCTGGCCATTTGGTACATGGTGAGGTTTTTTTTTCTATGTGTGGTTATTATCCACAATATTAACCATTATGGTAAATGAGGGAATCGGTTCTTGGGCCTTGGGAAGTGGTGGTTGCTCGACTAGCTCAACCCCTTAGTCCTTGAGTTTGAGATTTATCAAATATCCCTTTGAGGTCTCTTGGGATTTGTTTTTTTTAATGACGTTAAAAACCTTTCTTTAATGCTATGAACTACATAAGGTCGTCAATGAGCAAGTGATAATGCTTTGAGCAATACATGCAAAGTGGCGCTTCACCACAAGTGAGGCCCACTTTTTAAGCCATAAAGTGTGAATATTATATGACTTGATATGAAGTATTAATAGAATGGAATGTGAAAAGTACAAGAAAACTATTGAAGAGTGTTGTGAGAAAAGAGAGAGAATGATGGCGATTGGATAGCTTTGACTTGTACCCACACTGGAGTATTCGTAATGTCCCAAGTTCATCCTGAGGTTGATTATGACTTGCTTTTCATAATAATCAATATCTAATTCTCCTAAATGATTTTCTCATATTAAACTGATCATTTAATGTGGGGAAGTGCCAGGGGAGAAAAATCTAGAATATTGGTTAAGCTAGCAGACCGGCCACAGTAGGGATCCAAAGGAGGGAAAATAGGGATCCAAAGGGGGGGCCATCTGCAAAAGAGCCATGTGCAACAATGGGCTAAAAAGACCCTAAGGTTCAGCCCGTTAAGACTTCCAAAATGCTAAGGTTCCAAAATTCAAAGGTTGTGTCCAAAGGGTTAAAACTTAGGGGGAATTGGATGCTTTGTGTGCTCTCCAAAGTCAACACACATCCCTACACATGAGGGGGCGAGCCCTAAAGGTAGGGGATGGGAGAGAAAGCCACACACACACACACACACACAAGCCCCCTTTACACAAAGGGAATAAGGGACACATGTTAGCTCCCTAGGCCAAATGCCCACAAGGTATGCCCAATTTCTATTGGATGACCCTTGAAGTGGACCAATGAGAATTAGGCTAGAGTAAATTTAGCCTAATTAATTTTAAAACACTTAATAAAAAGAACCAATGAAAATTAAGTTTCCTGGATAATTATTGGACAGCCTGTGAAGGGGTCCAATAGGAATTGAGCAGCCCAATGGGCTACTTAATTCCTATTGGTCAGAATGGGGAAAGGTCCAATGGGGATTTAGTTCATTTAAATCAATTAAGTTTAATTGATTAAGCTCTCACAAGAGGGAAAAGGGGGACACATGTGCAGGGCTATCACTTATGTTGCTTAATAGCCGTTGGCTGAGCTTGGCATTGTCCAATAGGGAGCCTGCAAGAGTAAATAGCAAGGGGGCTCGCCCAAGAGAGAGAGGGGGGCTGATTTTTGCAAGTCATTATCACACACACACTCACACAATCTCATGTGTGAAGAAAGAGAAGACTATCTCTTCCCAAGCTTTAATGGAGAGCTCATCACCTACTCCAAGCTTGTGAGATAAAAGCCTACATCGACACACTCTTGGCTTGTGGATGCAAATCCAACCAAGAGCCAAGCTTCAATGCATGCTCATCTCCTCTACCAAGCTAATTACTAAGCTAAGCTATGATAATATGAGTGATTATGTGAGGAGATGTACATCTTTCTCATAAGATACTCCTTCTTCCTCTCAATCTACTCTCATACCCTGCTAGCTCTCACCATCTTTGAAGGTGTATGAGGTCTTGGGTCTGAGACCGGGGATAATTCAAGTTGTGTTTGCTTAGTGCATGAAGCTTTCATCTTCATTGCACTAGCTAGTCTTGAAGGAACACAAAGAATTGTATTGTACAATGTCTCTCTTGATGGGAGAAACCATAATACAAAGCCTTTTGGAGGGGGACCGGCTCCATGCAAATCCGGTCCTCAAATATTGTCATTAGCTTAATTTCTCTCTCTTTTGAAAGTATTGTCGATGCTATCTAACTAGGTGTTATGCTTTTTGTTGCTCTCTCCACCCAAGCACTCTTGTAATTCTCATTAGGAATCTATTCTAATGAAATGCCCACTATGTTCATGCTCATTTCCGCTACACACAAGTTATTAGGCCATTAAATGTTACATTGGTATCAGAGCTCAAGGTTTCTCTTTTCGTGCTCAAGAAGGGAGGTCCTCAAGCTAGCTACAAATGGTTGGTATTATTAATTGCCTGTGAGTAAGTAGAATAGGGATTTTTCAGCCTTGCAGTGCGCCTGCCTTTGTGCAGTTAACGGGGCATCACCTTTGAGAGATATGGTCTTAATAGTGGAGTCCTATGGGGCTTGCCTACGGCTTAACCACTATTGAGCTATTAGAAGCTTGACAGGAGCCGGTGTTGTTTTGGTGTCGAAAGACCCTCTCTTCTATTCCTTGCAATTAATGGTATTTGAGCCGCGGGTACAGTAGCTTGAGTGGTTTTTCTAAAGGGGTAAAGAGGAGTAGCAACTAGGGCTTGAAGTGCCAAAGTACACCTAAAAAGTTTACACCTAAAAGTTGTTAGAATGGCTGACAATAGTAAAGAGACTGAAATTAATGTTGATAACTTTGATTTTGCTCATGAGCAAGCTAATGATGATGCTTCAATGCTTATTAACTATCTTGTTTCTAGGCTTCAACAAGCCATGGGCAATCCATCTCTCCAAAGTGAAGTGCAACGGTAGCTCCGTGCTCACGGGATTCTCCAAGCTCATCACCATGACGAGAGAACACCTAGGAAGCCTCCTTGTGAGACTACCAAAAGAGGTCTCTCTCCGATTCGGGAAGAAGAAGAGAATCTATACGAAGGGCTCAAGAATTTACTTCTTGATGATGCATCTCCTTCCCAAAGGAGAACTCAAGAGCCTCCACCGAAGGAACGAGAAAGAAGTGAGTCTCCCGCCACCTCGGGGGAGATGGCTCCACAAATATGGCGGGCTAAACGCTCTCCATCACCACCAAAGCGGAGAAGACCATCATACTCTTCTCCACGCCATAATTCAAAGAGGGATGATAAAAAGCAAGAGAAAAAAAAGGCGAGAAAGAGGACACCCTCTTCTCCATCTTCTTCATCCTCTTCCTCTTATGAAATCTATGGTGAAGACGACAAAGATCAAGACAAGAAAAAGGCGAGAAAGAGGTCACCCTCTTCTCCACCTTCTTCAAATTATTCACCTTCTGAAGAAAGTGATGGTGCAACCTTTGAACCATCAAAAAGAAGAGGCCATAGGAAATCCTATGCCGCATGGAAGAGGTCGTCCAAGCTGAAGAAATTCAAAGAGGGAGGGAAGAGCATCTCTTTCCTTACTTATGATGGCACCTTTGGTGCTACGGACAAAGTCTTGGCCTTTATCCAGCAATTCGATGCGGCGTTTGGAGATGAGGGCTTCATGGAGTCCTCTAAGCTACGCCATGTAGCTATTCACTTTCAAAAGTCCGCCAGGCAATGGTGGTCTAGCCTACGGCCAACAGTGAAGCTCCACGAACATGGAAAGCTTTAAGAGCTTCCATTATGAGGCAGTTTTTGGTCACCGATGCCAAAGAAAAAGTACTCACCAAATGGCGAATCTTAAAGCTCTCTCCCAATGAATCCATCCACAAATATGTAGACAAGTTTTTGGACCTACAACTCAAAGCCACTGTCTTTAAAAAGTTGGATTTTGGAGAGCAAAAGCAACAATTTTGTGGGGGCTTAACCAAAGAAATGGCGGAGTATGTCAACTCCCAAAGGCCACATACCATATCGGCGGTAATACACCATACTATGATGGCCTCTCGAATCAATTTCCAAACGGGGGCTAAAAGAAATAATAAGCCCCCGGAAAACAAGGGTTCCAATGAGCCTAAGGGGAAGGACAATGTCCAAAAGTCTCCTAAAGGCACCTCCAACAAAGCTCAAGAGAAGGGAGTTTACAAAGGTAAGAACAAACTCTCTCCTGAAGAGCTTGAGCATTATCGCAAGGATAACCGGTGTTTCAAGTGCGGCAAACAAGGGCATGCGTACCGCGCTTGTCCCCAAAAGAACAACCACCAAGAACCTCCTAGAGCTTCCTTGGTTGAAATCCAAGAGGAGGAGACTCACCAAACTCACCACAAAGGATCTCCTCTATGCCATGCTTGGGGAAAGGTAAGAGAACATGATGCTTTTATTCTTTTTGACCCTGGTTCTACTCACAATTTCATATCTATGGAGTTAGCCACCAAGCTAGGCATACAATCCTACGAGATGGGAGATGTCCTACCTGCAGACAGTGCCTTCAAGGGGCAAGAAGCTTCAGTCACTCCCTTAATTGGGAAATTGAGGCTTCATGTCCAAGGCTATGTGGACAAAGAGGACTTCTTTATCTCTCCTCTCAAGCATGAGGATGTAATCCTAGGGGCACCATGGTTTGACCGCCTGACTGCCGATGTTAAATTTCCTGAAAGGAGAATCTCCTTTAAGTTCAGGGAAAAAGACATGTATATAGATGCTAAGGAAATGGGTAACACTAGCCCCATTGTACATACACCAGCTTTCAACAAGTCAATAAAGAGCTCTATTCCGTGTACATGATTTTTGTTAAAGATTCTCAAAATGAACCTAATGCTTTAGCAAAAGAAAATAAAAGCAACCAAAAGGAATTAGAGTTATCCAATTTTCTCAAGGGGTTTCAAGATGTTTTTATTGACGACATTCCTTGTGAGCTACCTCCTAAACAAGGTAATGATGACCATGCAATTGAACTTCTTCCAGGAAGTTCACCCGCCTAACAAACCTCCTTATAGAGTTTCTCAAGCTCAACAAGAGGAGATTATGCGGCAAGTGCATGAGTTAGTTGAGAAGGGTATGGTTAGACCAAGCTCATCTCCATTTTTCTCACCTGTGCTACTAGTGCAAAAGAAAGATGGCACATATCGTATGTGTGTCAACTATAGAGCACTAAATAGGATCACTATCAAGAATAGGTTTCCTGTTCCACGGGTAGAAGACCTATTTGATAAGCTACAAGGATCGACCTACTTCAGTAGGATTGACCTAAAAAGTGGCTATCATCAAATAAGGATAGTTGATCAAGACATTGTAAAGACCGCGTTTTGCACCACATTTGGTCTTTACGAATACATTGTCATGCCTTTTGGCTTGACCAATGCACCGGCCACCTTCAACCGCTTGATGGAGAAGCTGTTCAGGCCTAATCGAACCTTCACTGGAGTGTTCTTTGATGATATTATCATCTACTCTTATTCATTGGAGGAACACAAGCAACACCTCCAGGTAATATTTCAAGTTTTAAGAGAGAATAAACTTTATGTTAATCGAAAGAAATGTGAATTTTTCTTGCAAGAGATTCAGTATTTAGGTCATATTATCTCTCAAGATGGCATCCAAATGGATCCATCTAAGTTAGAGGTAATAAAAGGATGGCCTAAACCAAGGAATCTTCATGAACTAAGAAGCTTTATAGGTATGTGTGCATACTATAGACGCTTCATAGAAAAGTTCTCACAAATTGTGGGACCATTACATGACCTAACAAAGAAAAGCATTAGGTATACATGGTCTGATAAGGAGAACAATGCTTTCGAAAAGCTTATCTCTCAACCTGTGCTTACACTACCGGATCTCTCAAAGCCATTTGAGGTCCAATGTGATGCTTGTGGTGATTGCCTTGGAGCTGTTTTGCTCCAAGAAGGCCATGCCATAGGCTATGAGAGTCGAAGGCTCGACCCTGTTGAGCAAGCTCTAGGCATATACGAAAAGGAACTCCTTGCAGTTCTACATGCCTTAGACTCATGGAAGCACTATTTATTGGGGACTCCTTTCATTCTGCGAACGGATCACCAAAGTCTTAAGTACTTCATGACGCAGACCAAGCTCTCCGACAAACAAATGAGGTGGGAAAATTTCCTTTCGCAATTTCATTTTCATGTTGCTCACATTGCTGGCAATCATAATCAAGTAGCTAATGCACTCTCAAGATGGCGGAGAGTGAATGAGGTTTCCATAGCAACTCACAATGATCTATCTTCTATGATAGATGAGTATGCTATTGATCCCGATTTTAGAGATGTGATTTCAACCCTTGCATTAGGGAAGAAAGAAGAACCATTTACCTTACAAGATGGTTATCTTCTCTATGGAAATAGACTATGCGTTACTAACTCACTATGTGAGAAAGTAATGTATGAATCTCATGCTCCACCTTATGCGGGGCATAGAGGGATTCAGTCTACCTTAAAGGGAATTGAAACATATTTCTATTGCCCTACCATGAAAGTGAACATACAAGAGTATGTTTCTAAATGTGTGGTATGCCAAAAGACAAAATTTGATAGAGGGAAGAAACTTGGATTGCTTCAACCCTTGCCAATCCCTAATTCACCATGGGAGAGCATATCCATGGATTTTATCTTTGGATTGCCTAAGTCTATCCATGGGAATACGGGAATATGGATGATAGTAGACAGGTTCAGTAAACAAGCTCATTTTATACATGTCAAAAAGACTATCAAAGCCCATCAAATGGCAACCCTCTTCATTTCACAAATTTTCAAGTACCATGGCTTGCCAATGTCCATAGTGTCGGATAGAGATCCTAGAATGACCAGTAATTTCTGGAAGGGTCTCTTTGAGAATTTAGGAACAAGGATAAACTTCTCTTCGGCCTATCATCCACAAACGGATGGCCAAAGTGAAATAGCTAACCTAACCATTCTCGATCTACTAAAAGCCTATGTAACGGAAGTAGATCAAAGATCCCAATGGGAGAAGTACTTACCCTTAGTGGAGTATGCTTACAATAACACTGTACATACTTCCACGGGAAAAGCACCTTTCGAGGTAATTGAGGGAAGATCAAAAAGTCCCTTGCTACTTAAGGATCATGGAAAGATCTTCGCTGCAGATGAGTATAGCCGAGACCTACAAGAATCTTTTCAAAAGATTAAGGATGCTATCTCTATCTCACAGCAAAGGCAAAAGGCTGCTGCTGACAAGCACAGAAGAGCCCAAGACTTTAAAGAAAATGATTGGGTCTTCTTAAAGTTTCCCAAGGCTCGATTAAGGCACACGACGGGCAAGAATCCTACGGGCCACCAAAAGTACTATGCTAAACTAGCAAAAAGGTACTATGGTCCCTTTCAGATTCTTAGGCCAATCAATGAGATGGCCTATCAACTCAAGTTGCCCAATCATTGGCTCATACACAATGCTTTTCATGTGAGCCTATTAAAGCCTTACAAAGGAGAGCCACCTCAAGAACCAACTATTGAAGACCCACCGGAGATCGAGGACAAAGAGGAGGTGCTGCAGCCCGAGTCCATTCTCTGACATGAAGACAAGGTACTAAGAGGCGGTAAGACTATCCGACGATATCTTATTAAGTTTAAGAATTATCCTTTTGAAGATGCTAGATGGATGCAAGGCATACAATTAAAGGATAACCTAAACCTTGTCAATGCTTACAATGCTTCCCAAGAGTAAGCAAATGTACAAAATGTTAAAAATGAACAAAGTTTTTTTGTCTTATAAGACTCTCTTTTTCTTTATTGTGCACAAAAATGAAGTAGTATGAATGCTTAGATCAAGTTTGCGAAGACGACGTTTCCCAAACACCAAGTAGAGCTTGTCACTCTACTATGGAAGATTGATAGGACTAATGTGCAGACATGCTTGCGGCAGCCTCAGGCTCTCAAGCGCCAAATGGACTAGTCATCCATTGTGGAATGATGTCATAGGGTAACATAGGGATCCTCTACCCGCTAAGAAAAGGACTCATGAATATGCTTTATCTTCTCTACACCATAGTCGAGGACGACTATGATTTCAAGAGAGAGGTAATGTCATAATAATCAATATCTAATTCTCCTAAATGATTTTCTCATATTAAACTGATCATTTAATGTGGGGAAGTGCCAGGGGAGAAAAATCTAGAATATTGGTTAAGCTAGTAGACCGGCCACAGTAGGGATCCAAAGGAGGGAAAATAGGGATCCAAAGGGGGGGCCATCTGCAAAAGAGCCATGTGCAACAATGGGCTAAAAAGACCCTAAGGTTCAGCCCGTTAAGACTTCCAAAATGCTAAGGTTCCAAAATTCAAAGGTTGTGTCCAAAGGGTTAAAACTTAGGGGGAATTGGATGCTTTGTGTGCTCTCCAAAGTCAACACACATCCCTACACATGAGGGGGCGAGCCCTAAAGGTAGGGGATGAGAGATAAAGCCACACACACACACACACACACACACACACACACACACACACACACACACACACACACACACACAAGCTCCCTTTACACAAAGGGAATAATGGACACATGTCAGCTCCCTAGGCTAGATGCCCACAAGGTATGCCCAATTTCTATTGGATGACCCTTGAAGTGGACCAATGAGAATTAGGCTAGAGTAAATTTAGCCTAATTAATTTTAAAACACTTAATAAAAATAACCAATGAAAATTAAGTTTCCTGGATGATTATTGGACAGCCTGTGAAGGGGTCCAATAGGAATTGAGCAGCCCAATGGGCTACTTAATTCCTATTGGTCAGAATGGGGAAAGGTCCAATGGGGATTTAATTCATTTAAATCAATTAAGTTGAATTGATTAAGCTCTCACAAAAGGGAAAAGGGGGACACATGTCAGAAGGCTATCACTTATGCTGCTTAATAGTCGTTGGCTGAGCTTGGCATTGTCCAATAGGGAGCCTGCAAGAGTAAATAGCAAGGGGGCTCGCCCAAGAGAGAGAGGGGGGCTGATTTTTGCAAGGCATTATCACACACACACACACACACACACACACAATCTCATGTGTGAAGAAAGAGAAGACTATCTCTTCCCAAGCTTTAATGGAGAGCTCATCACCTACTCCATGCTTGTGAGATAGAAGCCTACATCGACACACTCTTGGCTTGTGGATGCAAATCCAACCAAGAGCCAAGCTTCAATGCATGCTCATCTCCTCTACCAAGCTAATTACTAAGCTAAGCTATGATAATATGAGTGATTATGTGAGGAGATGTACATCTTTCTCATAAGATACTCCTTCTTCCTCTCAATCTACTCTCATACCCTGCTAGCTCTCACCATCTTTGAAGGTGTATGAGGTCTTGGGTCTGAGACCGGGGATAATTCAAGTTGTGTTTGCTTAGTGCATGAAGCTTTCATCTTCATTGCACTAGCTAGTCTTGAAGGAACACAAAGAATTGTATTGTACAATGTCTCTCTTGATGGGAGAAACCATAATACAAAGCCTTTTGGAGGGGGGACCGGCTCCATGAAAATCCGGTCCTCAACTGTTATCATAAGCTTAATTTCTCTCTCTTTTGAAAGTATTGTCGATGCTATCTAACTAGGTTTTATGCTTTTTTTTGCTCTCTCCACCCAAGCACTCTTGTAATTCTCATTAGGAATCTATTCTAATGAAATGCCCACTATGTTCATGCTCATTTTTGCTACACACAAGTTATTCGGCCATTAAATGTTACATGCTAGAGGGAGGCGGAAGCCTTGGAAGGAAAGAAGATCCTTTTGAGGCCTAGAAAAACATGTTTAGTGTGATTGAAGCAGTTCTGTTGATGCCAACAACTGGCAAAAGACAAAGGGCGGAAGTGTGGGGCAAAACAAGGCTCACATGTCTTGTTTGTTGCACGTTTTGAGCTCAACTGTAGAGAAGGGGAAATAAATTGCATGCCTAGCTAGTTTCAAAAGCACCAGTAGATCTCCTTTGTGCCCTTTCAATTGGTTGTACCATTTAATGAACGACGCCCTGTGTGGTCAGCACAAATGTAGGGGTGCATGGTGATGATGCCAAGTCCCAAGTGTTTTCCCTTGTAGGCAATGGTCATTTAATATTGTGAGAAGGCCATGCCTCCAACGTCGTGTATTATCTTGGCCATCTATTTGTTTGAACGCATTGGACAATGGATAGTTGTCTCTTACAAACTTCAGCATGTATGCAACTAGATATGCACGCATTCCTATTTCTCAAGCGTTCTACCTCTTGTGCAGTTATGTATAGGGAGCTTTCACACGGTGACATCAATACTAATGATACTCTCTCTCTCTCTCTCTCTCTCTCTCTCCCCAATGTCTCTCTCACATAATATTTCTCATCTTATTATGAAGAGCATCATGAGACATCTTTGTAAGAGAATTATCCTCCTGTGTGTGGCATGCCTGGGTTAACTTGTACAAAAATTGAATAGCCGAGTTCATAGGTCATACTTTAACCCCCATTTTCAACTGATTCTTAAACAGAAGTTTTGTAAAGTAGCCTATATTTTAACTATATTTACCCCATTTTCTTTAAAAATCAAAGAAAAAATTGGTTGAGCCGCATGAGTAGATAAGAAAGCTATGAAGGGCATGGGTGGCTATTAGTTGTTGAGGGGTAATGTGTTTTCCATTAGAAGATTCCCTCAATTTTGACAATGCTTGTGCCCACATTTAAATCTTAAGTGACATGGCCAATTGAAACACATTATGAAGGAAAGAAAAACAATAAAATAATTCAAAAATCCAACAATCTACAACAATACTATTACTCTTTTTCTAGTTTGCAAAGCCTAGATGCATAAACAATAATTTTTCCTATTCTATACGTTTGCTTTGAAATCAGCTTGCCAAGTCTCTATTAGATGATCATCTCGCCATGGACAAATACATTGTTACTTGCTTTGATCCTGCAATCACTGATCTAGTTACTAAATTTGTATCAAATAGATTAAATTTACCTCGACCTTCTTGATATAAGCTTCCTAGTTTTTGATAAGTTGTCATGCAGTTCACATAATTCAACTCCTCATGAAATGAAATCTTTGCTCTAATACCACTTTTGCGAGGAAAAGTGGGCTACCACCCTTGGCCATAAAAAACAACCATTGACCTTGCCATGATGGAGAAGGAAAGAGAGAGAGATAGTAGGGGAAGATTTTGACACAGAAATAAAAGGGATGGAAATGTTAACATACCTACACATAATAGTACATAAAGAAGCATAGGAGACATACTCTTACACAAGAAGGTGACACAAAAAAGCTCCATATCCCAAGACATAGATTGAAAGAAAAAAGTTGAGAACATCTCACACAAGAATGGCCTACAGATTATAGCCCTAGACTCCACGACATCTCTTGTGGAGCTTGGTATTTAATAAATTTGATATTGCTTATTGGTGCCAGAACTTGGAGGCCCCTCTTTTACACTTAGTTCCACTTTAGTTCATGAGTGGAGCATATCACTTATGCATGACTCTCTTAGGGTGAGTTCTCACTATCCTATTTACAAAGCAGCCATAGTGGCTTATTGATAAAAGATCTAAACACTGTGCAAGTGTAAAATGACAAAGGAATTTATTTATTGCCGACACCTTCTTCTCAACTCCTAGAGTTCCAATCTACAAGTCATCAACTCACCATTAATAAAAATCGAAAGATAGCATAGTAATTAACCATTACGCTCCATCTATCCCAATTGTAGTTAACTACATACAACAGAAGGGTGCACAATCTTGTAACACAAAAGGTATACAACTAATTCATTAGCTTGGCTTAGGCAAGAACCCTACCCATAAAACTAAAGATGAGTGTCAAGTCGGATAACTCAGTGAGTTGTTTCTTCATAAGAGCCAAGGGGATAGCCATCATTATCACATCTTCAACTTTCACCCTTTGAGGGAGAATTCTCCTAAGAGAATCAAAGGCCATCGAGGGACCCAGCGGGTGCTTAAGCTTCCTCCAATGTTCTCTTGTTTAGCGATAGTGCACTGTGAATCTCCACTAGTTTCTTCTTGATCATCGCCTTGTACCCTCTCAATTCCTCCCTGTTATGCTTGGAAACTCCGCCCTGGCCATACATAGTGTGTAGGGCTATGATAATGTCGATAACTTTATCGGCCTTGGTTGGGCGAGGGATCCTTTGCCAACCCTAGGTCCTTCCCGATCACTACCTCTATGTATGAGGGCTTGGTCCCTGATCACTACCTCTATGTATGATGGCTTGGACCCATTCTCCATGGGTGACAAAGTCCGTGCAAGCCGGTGTGACCCTACCATAAATCGCAAGCTAAATAGCAATTATAATCAATGCTAAGTGGGCCACCTGGAACCTTCAACTTCCCTCCTTTTTTATCCAGTTTTGAAAAAATCCCAAAATTTTGAAAATTTTCAAAACTCAAATCTGATCTTCTTTAAACCCCCCTAAACCTATTATATGGTCAAAAAAATATTTTTTGATCTCCAAAAGTCAAAACGTGCACCCAAAAACCCTAAAATTTAAATTTTTCAAAAACTTTTGAAACATCATTTTTTACTATTCAAACCCCCTTCAAGACTATTCCTCATTCAAAAAATGATTTTCTCTCTCTAGAACCCCTTTTCCAACTCCTCCTTGGTTGCAACCATCACACTCACCCTCCACTCCAACACACTCTCTCTACACCATCTCCATTGCTATAGTATGGAAGCTCCTCTCTCCTCCCCTCCCACCTCCCATTGCCACACCAAGCAAGGGTTATACACCTTCTCCTATCGCGATTCCACAACACTCCTCCCTCCCTCTGTCACTACCACCTCCCATTGGCAAAGTCATTCACTTTCTCCAACCTACATTGTAGAAACAATCAAGGTCCTCCTCCTCCTCCTAATTTTCTTTGTTCACCCATGGCCAGCTCTACTCCGGAAAGGCGACCAAAGGATGAGGTCACAACGCTTGCATGCCACAACACAAGAGATATAGATGATGAGTGGGTGCCACAAGAGTTCACCGAAGGTGCTTGGGTATGCATATAGCCATTTTCTATTGGCCCTCATCGTGTGCAAAATTGTGCAAACTTGGATCATCATAGGAAAGGAAAGCTCCTTGGCTTCAAGAATTTTAAAGATAAGGGGACCATAGCCATTGTGAAACAGTTTTTCTCAATGTCAAGCATGCAATTGCAACAACTAGCTCAATTTCCATCACATTGTAAGTACATGTTTTGAGAATACAAAGCTAGGTGTGAAATCACAGTGGAATGTTCTTGTGGATTCTTACTTAAGATTTACCATGCACTTATAGTTGTCTTTCCATCCACATTGGTGGAGGAGCAGCCACTACATAGCCTCTTTGGCGCATTCAATGCTATACATGCGGATATTGGAGCAACAATTTTTGCACATCTTTGCCCAACGAAACTGGTTCAAGGAAGTATTTTCTTTTATTCTCACTCCTATATTGTGTATGCGTCTACACAAGGGTTTGGAAAGCTTGAACATCAAAGTATCTTTCTTACTACGTATGGAGTAGCCACAGCCAGACATTAGGAAATTTCGGAGGTCATTTGGAGGGCCTTCTAAGAAAATGTATTTTTTGCACTCTCTCTAGAAAAAATGGCAAATAATAGAGGTGGGTCTTTCATGGTAAAAGTTCAAAAAGTTTACTTTAAGTAGATTCCTTACTCTTCTGAACATTCGTTCGTAATGATTGAGGGATAATCTTCTTTTCATTTGCATTGAATGAACCTCGTCACTATGGAGGGAATGAGGCTAACATGGAGGGACGAAGGCGCAGCCGCTATTTACTTTCCATTAAACCTGCACATTTGGCTAATGGGGCACTCCTCAAATGGCACAAATGTTACGCAGAAACGAGCCAAATATCACCTTCACATTGATTTGGACAATGAGTACCAACCATTGATTAAGCGTAGTAAAACAAACACACATATACCTCCCGCATCCATAGACACGCTCAGAGCTCAGGGAGCTAAACACATAGATATCTGGATGAGAGGCTCTCTCTACCCTAAGAATCCAATGACTAATGCGTCTCCACCGTTTGTCAATCCTACAAGCTTATTGACCTTTGCTGGTGATGGAGAAAAGGGCCTTCTGGGTTATTGTAAATCTCTTACAAGGGAAGTTGAAACTTATAAGGGCATTCTCGAAGCTCAACAATGTGAGATTGTTCGTCTTTCACTTTTACATTCTACAGATCAGGTTACCATTTTGCAACACAAAACATAGGTACATAAACTGAAAGCAAAGGTACGATGTTGTCAAATGAAGGACACCATCTTGGGTGGTTGTATCCGAAAGAAGAAATTGCGCAATCTTGAAACATTGCAGGTTGCATCCGGAGGTCTCAAGAAAGAATCCGAGCATTAAGGTGATGCTTCTTGGTTGGCTACATTGTCTTAGTTAACTAATCTTTTTGTTTTTTCTTGTTATGCATTGTTTTCATGTACCTAAATAGTGTTAGTGAAGTAAATTTTCTGTTATTTACTTATGCATTGTCTTCATGTAGAGATTCGATCTATCCTGACAAGGAAAACATTGACCCCAAAGACAATATAGGAAAGAGATTGAAGCCACTTATAAGTAGAAGCCTGGCAGCAGATATAGTACATAACAAGAAGTTTAAGGTCCTACAACGAAATGTAGTGGACCGCTTTATTTCAGAGAACTCAGTGCCTGCAAAAGAGATACAAGGCACACTTGATTCACTTGGTGGAAGAAAAAGAGGATATTCGGCTATACAAAAATCTGTCTCATCCATCTTTGTTAAGAAGGGTATAAAATCCAAACTTCTACCATCAGCCTCAAGTGTTTGGAAGAGAGACTTCAGCTTAACGAGGCACATGGAGACTATCTTGGACAGCCCTTTCATATTAAAGCAACTTACAGTGGCCATGGAGCAAACATGGCATATGATGAGTTCAATAATATTTTTATGGACCTGCAGATGTTATAGAAGAGAATGGTGGAGTTTTACAACATCACATTTGAAGAGTCACGAGGGGTATTACATTTTGTGTTAAAATTGGATGATTGTGAGCTTGTTAAAGAGAAAAAGATAGAGCGTGTTTCTATTACTTTAATGAATAGAGCCCTCTCAAAGTGTCCCAATGATGATCCTTTGTATTTTAGTGTTCAATCAGAATCTAACATATGGTGGCTTGGTGCGTTTGAGGTAAGCGAGATTCTCAGGTAAGCTCAAATGTTCACATCTACTTAAATCTCATTTATTTTGTGTTGCAGGTAAAGAAAGAAGATCATGAGATTCTATACTAGGTGTTCCATCGAGCTAATATTCTGGAGGTGATTGATCGACAGACTAACCAGGGAGAGGTACTACGTCTAGATGAAAGGAGAGACTTTCAAGTTCAGTGGCATCTTGCAGGTGACCTCAAAACATTAAAGTGCATGTATAATTGTGGAATGCGTGCAATGGCAAAGTCGCCGTGTTTGTTCTGCATGGAGCCTGCAAAGGTCATGGACCCAAAGTGGTGGAGAAAAGCTCCAACACGTCACATTGAGGATCCTACTTTTAGACCGGTTTTGAAAATACCACTTGTGAATGTCCACATCTGTACAATGCATGTCCTTTGTAGAATTGTGGAGAAATTCGTCTACTTATATATCGGGTTTGGTTGGAAAATTAAGAACTCAACAAAGCGACAAGTAGCCCTGCAGTGCTTGGAATTGGTACTGTCGGATATGGGGCTTCATGGTGGCAATGTGAAAATCTAGCGGGATGAAAAAAGATCAACTGCTGAGAAGGATGTCCCATGCAAACCATCCATCGGTGGGGTGAAGGCACGGAGGTTTTTATCTAAACCCCAAGGAATACGAGATCCAAAGCTAACAAAACATGGAAAAATATATAACACATATTATGTTATCAAGGTAGAGTATCAGAGCTAGAAAAAGCTACATATTGCAGTCAAAGACCAAGAACCCAACTACTTGTAACGCGAAGGCTGAGGTTTGGCGATCAATAAACATCCTATTTTTGATGTGCGACAAAGATGACTGGTCACAAGGTGATATGAACAAGTTCAAGGAGAATCTCAACCTTCTCAAAAAATCATTCAAGACAGCATGGACAGACACTCAGATTACTCACTACATGGTATTATGGTGTATTTGATTCTCTTTTATGTGCAACTATGTGAGTGTAAAACTTTCTAACTAATCTGCTTTCATATCTAGCACATCATTTTCAATCATTTACCATATTTTATACAAAAGTATGGGAACCCGGAAATATGGAATACCCAAGGGATGGAAAAGTCTCATTACATGGCGAGAAATGCTTATTTCAGGCACACACGACATGGTGGCTCTCGAATCAAGGCTAACAGTTTGAGAGAACTATTTGAATGGTTCTATCGTAGAATCATTCATCGAATGCAGGCAAAAGAATTCTTGGCCTCTTCAACAACAGCACAAGCCATTAGACATTTACAACAACAAAAAGTTAAAAGATCAATGGAATACAACAACTCCGGTGCTCGTGAAATTCAACGAAGGTGGAGAGAGACAATGGTGTATGTGAACCACAAGTGGAGAAAGATACTCTGAGTGGATGAAATTGTAAAACATTTCTGTAATACATGATCTTATACAATTGCTACTTGAAGTGTATCAAGATTTTGAAGGTTCAATTTTGTTTTTTGGCACATCACCCTTGTAACGAATCATGAGATGTTTGCCATACTCTAAAAGTTCATCTGGGTTTTGTCTACCAAGAGCTAGTGCCATTGCTGTGTAAGTGTAGTAATACGCTGCCCGACCACCTGTATAGCCCGGGCAGTAACCAAAACAATCTCTAGCAAACACTTTGTCCACAAGAATGACTTTATCTGCACTTTTGGGCAGCATGGGTCCACCCAAGAAGCGTGATAGTGTCTTTAATGTGTAAGTTGCTATTGAACCCTCTTGTGACATGGAATTGTGAAAAACTACTATCGGTGACTTGCAAAGCTTTGAAAGGTACTGCGCTAGGGCCGCATCCCTTCCACGATACTCTCGAGTCCGCCTTCGAAGGAAGTCATCCTTGTCAGCAATCCAAGACTGCACACATCATGTCTGAGTAAGTGACACACACATAGAGAGAGAGAGAGAGAGAGAGAGAGAGAGAGAGAGAGAGAGAGAGAGAGAGAGAGAGAGAGAGAGAGAGAGAGAGAGAGAGAGAGAGAGAGTTACCATGAAGCTCTCATCCTGCAGAAAGAGGTTTTCCTGCCACAGGTCTACAGATGTAGTTGACCTCTGACCTGAATGGTTAAACCAATCCTCCACTTCTTTGTTACTTGTTGATGGTCTTAGGCTTGTCTTATTGCTTGGAAGGTGGCTTCATCAGGTAGTGTCTCCTTGTATTTGTATTTTTCAGCTTTCTCAAAGCATCTTCGGAGGCATTCCATTGGATTGATGGATGTTTCCATTGCCTCATCATCACTACTATCCTCTGAAACAAATACACTCCTCTCCCCTTGGACTCTGGAAATGATAGCCAGGGAGAAGTCCTCCCTTAAATAAAAGATGCTTTGCACATCGTGTAAAAAGATATAGGTCCTGTCTCCAATCCTGAAGTCAGGCACAACAGGCAGCATAATCTGAGCATGCTTCTCAGTGAAGTTACTGACATCCAAAGGTAGTTTGATTTTTGTGGTTTTTACAGAGAGCATCTTACTTCTTTGTACTTCAATTGCCTCAACCTCAAGGTCGACTGTATCTTCAACCTCCTCGACTTCTTGTATATGTGTTGTCTCCTCGCATTCTTCATCCGGTGCTGCATCCTGCTCCTCTAACACCTCATCAGGATTCTGCATGAGGAATCCAAACAGGTTGTTCAGGTAAATCATAAAGCCAAAGGATTCCTGAATAAGTTTGCACTCTTTTTGGTGCAAAGGGCAGGCTGAATGTCGACAAGCAGGTGGTAATTCCCTATACTTCTTTAGTCCCTGTTCTTTTCCACCATAGTCATTTAAATGCACAACAGTCGTACTGGGCAGAACAACCCTCCCTACCTGCACCATCACTTCAAATTTATCTCTGTAGGACTGCAAGAATTCACTGTGCTCAGCTAAAAGGTCTTCAATGTCAAATTTTGGGTTAAACATAGAATGAACTAGATCAAATTTGTCCCCAGCACCACAAGATGCTGCAAAATCAAACAGCCTCTCATCAGTTGCAGCTGGGTCTTCCAGAGAAGGCACATCCTCTTTGGATTTACCTTTACTTGCACAGGGACTGCTTTCTGGGACATCTGCATCATCTGAGAAGTCTATATTCCTCTTTCTTGTATTTTTCTTGACAAGTACTGTAGAGGATGAGGGAGCCTTGTACATTGAGGGATCCTCTTGGCTTGGTGACCTCTCTGACTCATCTTCATCAATTGACTCTTCTTTAGATATGTCCTGACAAAAGTCAACAGTTCTTTTGGCAGAAACATTAAGCAACTTAGCCTGCAAAGGCTGAAATCCTGGCACAAGCTCTGGGTCTGGTTTCAGCCTCTTCTGCCTACGGGACCTTAATCCTATTCATCATGGAAACAGACAAGTCTCTCTCTCTCTCTCTCTCTCTCTCTCTCTCTCTCTCTCTCTCTATCTATCTATCTATCTATCTATCTATCTATCTATCTATCTATATATATATATATATATATATATGTGTGTGTGTGTGTGTGTGTGTGTGTGTGTGTCTTTGTACTAAAGGCGCGCATAGACAAAAACATACTCTTTGCAACTCTCTACGTGCGCCTTGAGTACAATTGACAGAGAGACAGAGAGAGAGAGAGAGAGAGAGAGAGAGAGAGAGAGAGAGAGAGAGAGAGAGAGAGAGAGATGGCAAGTGTCATGAATGTACTATAGGCGCGCGGAGAGAGCTACAGCCAGTGTTGGGTTGGCTCTGCGCACTGTTAGTACACAGGGACAGAGAGAGAGAGAGAGAGAGAGAGAGAGAGAGAGAGAGAGGGAGAGAGTGTGTGTGTGTGTGTGTGTTTGTCTCAAGGATTTTAATTACGCGATGACTCATTTTGTTAAATGTTAATTATTGTTGTTATTATCACTATTTTTTTCATGTTAATAACATATCTAATGTCATGACTTACGAAAACCGGTAGAAAACGTAGAACCGGCGGGGCAACCACAAACCCCGGCAGGCCCGACGGGCATATTATGAATCCCGGCGGGCCCGGCGGGCAAAGCAAGAATCCCGCCGGCCCCGATATGTACCCCCTCCATATTTGGCGGCTCTATATAACCCTGTAGTAGACATCACATCACATCACATCACTGCTTCCTCTAAATTTGGTCATCCTTTAAAATTTAGAAGAAAAACTAAAGGTAAAAGAATGAATAGTCTTTAAAAAAAATTAAAACTTAATGAAACTCTGATCATGGATCATTAGTTCTTTTTTGGACTGAACTGATTCTTGAAAGGAGGTAGAAAGGTGAATCTTTGGGTCAGTATCTCTACATTTGGGATGGACTAATCTCATGTTTGGTTCACCGTTATATTTGCTAAATTGATTGCTATATTGATTAGAACTTCTATCATGGGTCATTAGTTCTTTTTTGGACTGAATTGATTCTTGAAAAGAGATAGAAAGGTGAATCTTTGGGTCGATATCTCTACTTTTGGGATGGACTGATCACATGTTTGATTCACCGTTGTATTTGCTTGCTATTCCGATTAGAGCTGCAATCATGGGTCATTAGTTCTTTTTTGGACTGGACTGATTCATGAAAGGAGGTAGTGAGGCGGTCCGGGGCGGGCAACAAGAGAGGCGACCTCTAAACACCCCTCAAGGCTCCCGTGCTGCTCAATTGGGGCTGGGGCAACCACAAGCACAACACAACAACAAACCCACAGCCAAACCCAAACAAGATAGGGGCACCACCTAGTTATGGTATGCGAACTAGGACGCAAGAGAGATTTTGGCACAACCAAGAAGATGCACCACACAACACACACAAGCAACCTCACACCAAGACACACATGAAATGGACCAGAGAGATACCCTCTTACAATGGACACAAAACTGGCAATGAAAAAACACACTAAAACACTTTCTAAAATCAAGATCAACCGATAAAAACTCAAAATACACAAGTCACCTTGAATTCACCAAACCGTATTGCACAAATGAAAGGACGAAGATTTGAACGTCGAATCACGCCTTTGATGCACCAAACCTCAATTTATTGATGATGAAGGAGCATGTACAATAGTGGTTTTGAGATTTGTGGAACTCACGCTCTCTCACTTGCAATGTGTAGCTTGAAAGCTTCTCTCACACCAAGAGTGAAGCTCACAAGTGGTTGCTACACCTAAGTCTCTCCTCACGCATAGAGTGTTGGGGTGCTATGTGAGATGTTGGAGGTTGTTTTACAAGAAGGAGAGGGGCCTATTTATAGGTTGGAGACCCCATATTAAGATTATTGGAAATCCTAATTTACAAGCTAACAAATCAGGATTATGAGTTTTTTTGAATATCAAAACATTACGGGCCTTCTTTGTCTGCTTGAGTCATGGGTGTGGGCTCAAAAGAGAGCATTATTGATGGTAGATAAGGTGAAAGTAAGTTTTAAGGAAGGGGAGAGAGAGAGAGAGAGAGAGAGAGAGAGAGAGAGAGAGAGAGAGAGAGAGTTACTATACATGTCTTGAGGTGAGGTGTCTTTTATGGTTAGGTCAATGCTATTTTGTGTTAGTATGTTAGTGGTTAGTGTTAGTAATCACTAGAAAGTTAATGTTACATTTACAATGGGTAGAATGAGGTGGATGGTTGAAGTAAGATGGTTGAATGAAGTGAGAAAATCCTTGTGATGGTGAAGCTTGAAGAAGTTTTGGACTTACTTGTGTAGGTTCTCAAAATGACTATCGACCTTCTTCTTCGTCTTCCCTTCTTTACGCCACCGCCACCAAGGTTGATTATCGGGATGAAAATGGTAATTCCGTTGATGATATCTCTTGATTTGCAGAGGTTAATCATGGTACACATGCTGAATTTATGTATATATATAAGGGGTAAGATGGAATTGTACTTTGGAAGTAATAGAGAGAGGCATAGAGATGGTGTATGTACATGGAGAGCTCATATGAGAGCTATGGGAGTAAGTGGGGAGGTTAATGGTGAAGAAGGTGAGAGAAACCATTGAAGGTGCAGGTTTGAGTGAGGGATTGAGAGAAATGTGTGTGTGTGTGTGTGTGTGTGTGTGTGTGTGTGTGTGTGTGTGTGTGTGTGGAAAGAGGTGAGAGAAGACTAGGGGCTACTTGTGAAAAAAGTGGGCAGACTGGGGTCCACTCAAAAAATCATAGCTCACCGCTGGTAGCTCCAAAAATGCAAAAATTTGAGGTGATTATTCAGAGCGTGGGCTACATTTTCTCTTTTGACCACTGCTCCAAATTCGAAGTGGAGATAGGTGCCAAAATTCTCACCAAAAAGCCTGTTTTTATGCTTGCAAAAGTCTTTTAGTGGACCCCTCCTTTGTTGAATTTGTACAATGCATCCAAGAGTGAGCCCCTCCTTTGTCATATCATAATACAAAGCATCCAAGTTGCCCTTGACACATGCATGGAGGAGGATTATTGGTGAATAAAGAAATATATACATGGTGGGACTAGTGTATGGACTATTCATGGACTTTAGCTCAATGAGCACATGGTGTTAGAATAATGAGTAAAAATAATAATAAAAATATGAAAGAGTTATGGATATGGAAAGATATTGGAATCATATGATATGGTCCCTCTTTGAATTATTTTGGGTGAAAGAGGAAAAGGTATGCAAGTAAATAATATAATAAACTTGAACAATGAGTAGAAATCAATTTTTTGTTTTCACGAGGGTGAGGGTGAAAATGTGGGAGTGATTTGTATAAAGGAAAAATATAAGGTTAGAGTATGTACATATTGGCAAAAAATATACTTATGGTGTAAGAGGATGAAAGAAGGTGTACATATGTTTAATAAAACACACACCTAAGTAGAAATATTTAAATAAAATACCAAAATAATTATAAAAAATCCCTATATTTAGGCCATATATACAATGAAATATTTACACACAAAGAGGCCATAATATACTTTTATTATTTATTATTTTTATTTATTTTTGGCTCACCTAGCCCAGTGACTAGCTAGCTGAGGGTTTTTAAGAAGATATGGGAAAAGCCCCCTAACTCACACACGCCTATGTACAGTGAAATGGTAAGGATAGCCATAGCGTTTGGGTGAATTTGGTAGGGTGGAGTAATCTAGTATAGCAATTATGGAGAGCCGAAAAACGGCTATCATTAGCCCTCCCCCAGGATGATGGTATATTCATGTACCATCATAGAGCATCTTTTCCAAAGAGAGTGCTTTAGAGTCCTTGACGAGATCTTCATTGTTTGGCCCCTCAGAATTTTGGCTGGAGTTACACTCATGCTTCATGTAACAATACTTACATGAGACAGCGGCCTTTGGACAGATCTTTGGTAGATCCTTTGGTAGAAGGCGACTCAAATAGGGCTTCAAGCGATACCCGTTTACCTTCCTGGAGTGCTCTTTACCATTCATGTCCATAAGTTGATAGTAACTAGAATTGAAAGCCTTCTTGACTATGTATGGCCCTTGCCATCTAGTTTCAAACTTGGCATCAAAACGATTGTCAAGTCGATTGTCATACCTTAGCACAAGCTTTCCTTCCTTGATGCCTTTGTCTTTCCGTTTCTTGTCGTGCGTTTCTTTCGCTTGTGTGGCTTTCCTCTTGTAGCACTCGTATGCTGCTTCTCTTTTCCACTCAAGCTCCACTAACGTAAGAAGTCGATCCATCCATACCTCTTGATCATCTTGTGTTCCTTTGCCATGAAGTCGCATTGTTGGAATGTTGAGCTCGATAGGCTGCAAAGCCTCTTGACCATAGACCAAGTGAAATGGTGTGAACTCCGTGGCTTCCCTATATGTGGTTCGATATGCCCACAAGGCACCATCCAAGAAGTCATCCCATAATTTTGTCTTGTTTTGCACCATCTTTCTAATGATTCCTGCAATGACACCATTAGCCTTCTCCACCAAACCATTTGACTGTGGGTAGTATGGTGTGCTATGATGATGTAGAATGTGAAGCTCTTCACAAACTTCTGTGAGCAAGCCCTTCCTAAACCCTGGACCATTATCAGAAACAATCTCCAAAGGTGTGCCAAATCTGCAACACATGTGAGTGTACACAAACTTGCTAACCGTCCTCTCATTCACTCTTGCCACACTTTGAGCTTCCACCCACCTAGTCATATAGTCTACAGCCACTAGAATGTAGAGTTTACCATTTTTTGTCCTAGGTAGAGGACCCATAGCATCAATGCCCCACTTTTCAAAGGGTCCATTTGCAAGCACTATTTGCCTCGGGCCATGCACCAACCTTCTATTTCCATTTATCTGACAATTGTGATAGCTTTTACACCAATGTTGAACATCCACATGCAAGCTTGGCCAAACATACCCCGCAAGCAAAATCTTCTTCACAGTTGATTCTTGGGAAAAATGACCACCACATGCCTCTTCATGCAAACCTTTTAGAATGGCTGGAATTTCCTCGATAGTTGGTACTCTTCTGCACACTTGATCCTTCCCTTTTTGATAGAGGGAGCCTTCTAGGAAGAGATAGAAACTTGCCTTCTTCATGAGTCTCCTCTTCTGAGCCTTCGTGAAATCTTGTGGAAACTCACCCTCCAAAATGTAGCCGATAATGGGAGCCAATGACTCCAATCCCTGGTATCTCGGTTGCTTGACAGCTGCTGCCACCATGATGACCTGCACTTCTCTCTCAACACATGTAACTGCTTGTTGTGCAAGTAAATCGGCATCTTCATTTTGTTTCCTCGGAATATGATATAGTTGCACTTCTTCAAACTGATTAAACATCTTACGAATGGCATGAACTTTTGTCCTTAAGCTTTCATTCTTGCATGCCCAAATGCCTAAAATCTGTTTAACAATGAGAAGTGCATCTCCCTTTACCATGAGACGTTTTATCCCTTGGCCAATGCACATCTTCAAACCATGAAGTAGTGTGTCGTATTCTGCTTCATTGTTGCTAGTTGAACCTGGTAGATTGACCTTCTCTTTCATGACCACCTCTCCACTTGGGTTGAGCAACACTAGCCCTCCCCCTGCTTTTCTTGTGGCTCGTCGAAAAGCTCCATCAAAGAACAAGGTAAAAGCATTGGGAATACTTTTTGGTGGTGGCAATGGTAGGGTCTTTACTTGAGGCACCTTAATTTCCTTCTCATGTACCCTATAAGTGAGAATCCCTGCCAATTGTGCACGCACACTATCTTCTACCTTGAAAGAGTATTGGAACTCTTGCAACTCCATAATCCACTTTGAGATCCTAGTACTAAGATTCATTTGAGATGACACCCAAGGGAACAAATTTTCTGCAGTGAGAATTACAAAAGGTTTTGGTAGTAAGTAGGATCTAAACTTTCTCACCGCAAACATGAGAGAAAGCATCATGAGTTCTGCTTCTGTGTAGTCTCTCTCCAAAGCATTCATGACCCTACTAGCAAAGTAGATGGGTCGCATCCTTGTACTGTGGGGATCTTGTTGTAGCAACACAACACCAATTGTTTCCCTTCCAACACTAGAGCTAACAAAGAATGTGTACTCCCAACAAGGAGGCATGAGTGTTGGTAGCTCTGACAAAATGACTTTAATGTTACAAAAATACTCTTCAAGCTCATCAGACCATGCAAATTCTACTTGTTGTGTCAACTTTTGCAAAGGATGAAGCAACTCCGAGGCTAAGTGAATGAAGCGTGACATATACTTCACCTTCTGAATGAAAGAGATGACCTCCTTAAGACTCTTCGGTGATGGGAGCTCAATAAGAGCCTTTGCCTTTGAAGGATCCACCTCAATGCCTTTATAGGAAACCTTGTGACCAAGAAAGATCACTTCATCCTCAGCTATGTGACACTTGTCGGGGTTGAGTTGACCTCCCATGTCATAGAGCTTCTTTAAACCTTCTTCTACCCTTTGTAGATGCAATGATTTTGAGCTATAAATGCAAAAATCATCAATAAAAACCCTAATGGACTTTCCAAAGAATGCTTGAAACACCATATTCATGAAACGTTGGAATGTTGCAGGAGCATTTGTCAGACCAAATGGCATGACTCTAAAAGCATAACAACCCCAAGGAGTGATAAAGGTTGTTTTCAATTGATCCTCCAGTGCAATCCCTATTTGAAAGTAACCTGAGTAACCATCGCACACAGTGTACTTCTCATGACCAGCTACCTCATTTAGTATCTCATCCTGGAATGGGAGGAGAAAGTGATCTCTCTTTGTTGCCTCATTGAGGGGACGGTAATCCACACACACCCTCCACTTGCCGTTCTTCTTAGGAGTGACAACAACAGGAGAGACCCACTCTGAATTCTCCACTGGATAAATGAACCCTGCTGCTAGAAGCTTTCTTACCTCCTTGAGTAAAGCCTGCTCCTTGATGACTCCTAGCCTTCGTAGCTTCTGAGCCTTAGGTGTGGCCTCTGGCTTCAACTCAATTTTGTGTTGAACAGCATCTACTCCACGCACATCGGTGTAGTCTTTAGCAAAAAGCCTAGGAAACTTCCTTAGCACACATTTGAACTCCTCTCTTTCATCCTTTGTAAGTGTTGTTGATAGCATACCTTCCAGCATCCCTTCATCTTGATCACCTTCGTTCTCTTGAGGACCTACCTCCTCCAAGCCTTGACAAGAGGTCTCTTGGTTGCTTGGCTTAAACCTTACCCCCATGACTTCGATGGAAGACTCCTCTTCAGTAATGCTGCCGCTACTTTCTTCTTCTGAAGTGCTATCGGTCCAACCTTCTTCCGTCTCACTTTGAGATGATTCTTCATGGAGCTCCTCTTGGCGTTGCTCCTTCATGTCAAAGACAACCTTCTTGTGATTGTCATTCCTGCAAATTAGCTTTCCACTCTCCCAATCCTGCAAAGCTCGCATTTTCATTAGCCATGGTCTCCCTAGGATAAATGGGTAACCATTTCCTTTGGTAGACATGACATAGAAATCCACTGCCTTCTTAATGCCAAAGGCCTCCACAAAAACATTTTTACAAATGCCTACGCACCTAGCCTTGCTATTGTTTGCCATCTTGACCTTAATTTCAGGTGTCTCATGGATGTGCATGCCTAGTTTTTGCATGAGTCCCTCTGTCATGATGCAAATTTGTGCACCCCCATCCACTAGACCTTTCCTAACCAATCTTCCTTTGATGTAACAGTCTAGCACCGGTGTAATGTCCTCATTCATTTCAGCTTGTGCAATTTTTACAACAGGCACACTCTCTTTTACCTTTCTCCTAGTGCTAACTGCCCTTGTTAAATCCCTCCTAACTTGTGGACATAATGCAAGAAATTGAGGCCATGAAATATCAGGACCCTTACCTCTCATGTCTTCCAACAAGTTGTACGGAGCCATACCATGTCCAAGAGGGAAGTCTTGGAGGTTGATACGATGTCGAGTCCTCTTGGTTTCCTTGGTTTCCTTTGCCTTCTTGCCTTGTCCATGGTCACTCTGTGATGTGACTCCTTCTTTCTCTTTACCTTTTCGTCGGCCACGCTTAATGCCATTGGCTTCCATGTCAACCTCATTTGAATTTGTCACCTCTACCACATGCACATTTGGATCTGGCAAAGGTGGAACTCCTTCTACCCCTTGTGGAGGTGGTCTTGGTCCATTTGGCCTTTGTAGAAGCCTTGGTTGTTGACCAGCTCCTTCTCCTGCATTCATCACTGGGTAATTCAAGTTAGGCCTCCCTGGCTCCCCACGGGGCCAAGGACAATTATACATCCCATGTCCAGACTCTCCGCAATTCCAACATTGCAAGACTCTCCTAGGTCGTGGATCTCGCTCTTCAGACTTCTTTGCTTGTCCCTTTGGACCTACAGCTTGTGCAAGGTGAATTGACAGGCTGCTTAAAGATTCGTTTAACTTCTCAATTACTTCCGCCGTTACCTCAGGAATCTCCCTCGATGTTGATGCTTGTGACTTACCTTTGGGTCTAAGACCTTCTATTGGAACCTCTCCCCTTAAGCACTTGAGTTTCCTATACTTCTCAGCAGCCCTAGTTTCAGCTGCATCAAAGGTAGCAGGTGCACCCGCCTCAACTTTTACCTTAAGGTCAGGAAAGAGTCCGGCTATGAACCTCTCCTTCTTTAGAAATTCTGCACCATCACCAGGGTTAGCAACATTTCGTATCCATAGAGCCCAAAGACGTAGGAACTCTTGCTTGTACAAGTAGTAGTCATCTAAGTCTTTTTGCTTATGAGAAACAATGTCTTGCCATAGCTTTTGAGTGTTTTGGGGATCAAAGAAGTATCTCTTGAAATGATTGACAACTTCCATGTAATTTTCTTTAACTTCCTCAGGCAAAGAGTCAAACCAAGTGCTAGCATCTTTCCTAAGGACTACCTCAAACATTTCTACACGTTCTTGATCAGTTACTATCCTCTTGATACGACAAGACATCTTGAAATTTGCCAAAAATAATTCTGCATCCTCTCCAGGCTCTCCAAAGAAAAGAGGATATCCAGACATTTGGCGTTGATTCTCCATTGAATTGATTTCAAAGTGACGCGTTTTGTTTTTTCTTTCTTTAAAAGATCTACACAATAATATTCTCTAAATTGCAATCTATTCTACAACAAAATAAAAATATTCACATCAAATGACCTATGATAATCAATGAGAGGTAGGATGACAGGGTTTGGTGACGCGAGAATTTCTCCTACTCTTTGGGCACCAAACATGAACACCATACGTTGTTGAAAATGGATTTTTCTACTAATTGCAATGTTTATTCTAATGTGTGGAGTGAAATGAAAGGGGAAAACCTCTATTCTTGGGCCATTATCCATTGTCTATGCATGACCTTATGCTTAAAACAAAACAAAAATATAGACGTCCAAACTAAGGTCGTACCTAATGAGAGGCAAAATAAAAGGATTTACTGATGCGTTTATCTCTGCCAACCTAAGAGGACCTAAAATTCTACGAATTACACGTTGAAATTGCAACTTAGTACTAACAATTATGTGTACCTTTTGCCTTGCAATGGGAATGAAGGGATCATACAAATTCTCGTGATTCATGCAAGCTACTTGATTATGCTAAAGGTTGAGCCTACACAAAACATACACAAGCCTGTCCTCCGTGGGGGCACCAAAATTGAGGCGGTCCGGGGCGGGCAACAAGAGAGGCGACCTCTAAACACCCCTCAAGGCTCCCGTGCTGCTCAATTGGGGCTGGGGCAACCACAAGCACAACACAACAACAAACCCACAGCCAAACCCAAACAAGATAGGGGCACCACCTAGTTATGGTATGCGAACTAGGACGCAAGAGAGATTTTGGCACAACCAAGAAGATGCACCACACAACACACACAAGCAACCTCACACCAAGACACACATGAAATGGACCAGAGAGATATCCTCTTACAATGGACACAAAACTGGCAATGAAAAAACACACTAAAACACTTTCTAAAATCAAGATCAACCGATAAAAACTCAAAATACACAAGTCACCTTGAATTCACCAAACCGTATTGCACAAATGAAAGGACGAAGATTTGAACGTCGAATCACGCCTTTGATGCACCAAACCTCAATTTATTGATGATGAAGGAGCATGTACAATAGTGGTTTTGAGATTTGTGGAACTCACGCTCTCTCACTTGCAATGTGTAGCTTGAAAGCTTCTCTCACACCAAGAGTGAAGCTCACAAGTGGTTGCTACACCTAAGTCTCTCCTCACGCATAGAGTGTTGGGGTGCTATGTGAGATGTTGGAGGTTGTTTTACAAGAAGGAGAGGGGCCTATTTATAGGTTGGAGACCCCATATTAAGATTATTGGAAATCCTAATTTACAAGCTAACAAATCAGGATTATGATTTTTTTTGAATATCAAAACATTACGGGCCTTCTTTGTCTGCTTGAGTCATGGGTGTGGGCTCAAAAGAGAGCATTATTGATGGTAGATAAGGTGAAAGTAAGTTTTAAGGAAGGGGAGAGAGAGAGAGAGAGAGAGAGAGAGAGAGAGAGAGAGAGAGAGAGAGAGAGAGAGAGAGTTACTATACATGTCTTGAGGTGAGGTGTCTTTTATGGTTAGGTCAATGCTATTTTGTGTTAGTATGTTAGTGGTTAGTGTTAGTAATCACTAGAAAGTTAATGTTACATTTACAATGGGTAGAATGAGGTGGATGGTTGAAGTAAGATGGTTGAATGAAGTGAGAAAATCCTTGTGATGGTGAAGCTTGAAGAAGTTTTGGACTTACTTGTGTAGGTTCTCAAAATGACTATCGACCTTCTTCTTCGTCTTCCCTTCTTTACGCCACCGCCACCAAGGTTGATTATCGGGATGAAAATGGTAATTCCGTTGATGATATCTCTTGATTTGCAGAGGTTAATCATGGTACACATGCTGAATTTATGTATATATATAAGGGGTAAGATGGAATTGTACTTTGGAAGTAATAGAGAGAGGCATAGAGATGGTGTATGTACATGGAGAGCTCATATGAGAGCTATGGGAGTAAGTGGGGAGGTTAATGGTGAAGAAGGTGAGAGAAACCATTGAAGGTGCAGGTTTGAGTGAGGGATTGAGAGAAATGTGTGTGTGTGTGTGTGTGTGTGTGTGTGTGTGTGGAAAGAGGTGAGAGAAGACTAGGGGCTACTTGTGAAAAAAGTGGGCAGACTGGGGTCCACTCAAAAAATCATAGCTCACCGCTGGTAGCTCCAAAAATCATGCAAAAATTTGAGGTGATTATTCAGAGCGTGGGCTACATTTTCTCTTTTGACCACTGCTCCAAATTCGAAGTGGAGATAGGTGCCAAAATTCTCACCAAAAAGCCTGTTTTTATGCTTGCAAAAGTCTTTTAGTGGACCCCTCCTTTGTTGAATTTGTACAATGCATCCAAGAGTGAGCCCCTCCTTTGTCATATCATAATACAAAGCATCCAAGTTGCCCTTGACACATGCATGGAGGAGGATTATTGGTGAATAAAGAAATATATACATGGTGGGACTAGTGTATGGACTATTCATGGACTTTAGCTCAATGAGCACATGGTGTTAGAATAATGAGTAAAAATAATAATAAAAATATGAAAGAGTTATGGATATGGAAAGATATTGGAATCATATGATATGGTCCCTCTTTGAATTATTTTGGGTGAAAGAGGAAAAGGTATGCAAGTAAATAATATAATAAACTTGAACAATGAGTAGAAATCAATTTTTTGTTTTCACGAGGGTGAGGGTGAAAATGTGGGAGTGATTTGTATAAAGGAAAAATATAAGGTTAGAGTATGTACATATTGGCAAAAAATATACTTATGGTGTAAGAGGATGAAAGAAGGTGTACATATGTTTAATAAAACACACACCTAAGTAGAAATATTTAAATAAAATACCAAAATAATTATAAAAAATCCCTATATTTAGGCCATATATACAATGAAATATTTACACACAAAGAGGCCATAATATACTTTTATTATTTATTATTTTTATTTTTTTTTGGCTCACCTAGCCCAGTGACTAGCTAGCTGAGGGTTTTTAAGAAGATATGGGAAAAGCCCCCTAACTCACACACGCCTATGTACAGTGAAATGGTAAGGATAGCCATAGCGTTTGGGTGAATTTGGTAGGGTGGAGTAATCTAGTATAGCAATTATGGAGAGCCGAAAAACGGCTATCAGTAGGAAGGTGAATATTTGGGTCGATATCTCTACTTTTGGGATGGACTGATCACATGTTTGATTCACCGCTGTATTTGCTTGCTGTTTTGATTAGAGCTCCAATCATGGGTCATTAGTTCTTTTTTGGACTGGACTGATTCATGAAAGGGGTAGGAAGGTGAATCTTTGGGTCGATATCTCTACTTTTGGGATGGACTGATCACATATTTGATTCACCGTTGTATTTTCTTGCTCATGTTTGAGTAGATTGAGGTTATTCCCTTCAGGCTTCACTACTACGCTTGTGTGTGATATTGATTATAACACTAATGTTTGGTTTGAATAATACTTGAAAGAAGAGATAACATACTGAGCTATGTTTATTGGTATTGCAGGCATCCAATAAGTATGTCTTCCACCGGGAATGTCAGCGGTGGTGTTGGTGTCCCAAGCCTGGCTTCCTTGAGGAGACCTCCTACCTCGATGCCAGGTCCTGCTTCGCAAGGCAAGCGAAAGGCAGGTGGAAAAAGTCCAGGACCCGAGTGGAATTTTGCCACAAATTTAAATAAGTATCAAGATTGGAAATGTAACTTTTGTGGCGAAGAGAAATATGGAGGAGCACCAAGAATAAGGGATCATTTGCTAGGTGGCAATACCAGAATTCAAGGAGGAAAGTGCAAGGGCTTAGGTGCAGAAGAAGCAGCTATGCGCTTAAAAGCTTTAATTGGTAAGCTAATTTCCACGAGCAAAAGATCAAAACTCTCTACTTTCGACCATCACACCCCCGTATCGATAAGATCAAACCAGTATGAGGGATCATTGGGTGTAACGCCCACCAATGGAAGCACTCAAAGTAGGGAACCAACTTCTCATATCGATGGAAGTACTCCTCCAAACCATGGATCTCCTGACTTTCAGGTAGGATCATCAAAAAGTAGATAGGTTAGCTTACAGACGAGCTTAAAAACACTTGCCTTAGAAGAAGCACAACTTGCACTAGCTAAAGCCGTCTATTTCACTGGGGGATCATTGGCCATTGTCACCCGTGATGCATGGAAGTCATCTTGGAAACGCATTGGGGAGTATGGTGTTGGATTTACCCCTCCAACATATCACCATATGAGAAACCAACTGTTGGATAAATGTTACACAAGCACACAAGAGGATATTCAAAGGGTAATATTAAATGCAACAGAACAATCTGGATACACCATAGTTAGTGATGGTTGGTCCAACGTTCAAAGGCGGCCATTGATCAACATCATGCTTGTATGTCCTCGTGGTGAATGTTTTATCAAAGCTGTGGATAGCTCTCGTCAAATAAAGTCTGGCAGTTTTATAGCTGACATCATTGGCGATGCAGTTGAGGAACTTGGAAAAGAAAATGTTGTCCAAGTAATCATGGACAATGCCAAAAATTGCAGGGCTGCAGGTAGAATACTTGAAAGTCGTTTCTCTCACCTATATAGTGCTGGTTGCAGTACACACAGCTTGAACTTGGTATTGCAAGATTGGTACAAGAGGGAGGACACAGAGTGGTTCAAATGGATAGTAGACAATGCTCGCTTAATAGTCAAGTTTGTTTTGAAGCGTCAGAGGGTTCTTGACATGTACCATCAGAGGATGTCTACTATGTTAAAACTGCCGTGCGAAACTAGATTTTGCACCAACTACTATACGGTAGAATCACTAATAAAAAATAAGAATGCTGTGATGGAGACATTTGTTTGTGCCACTTTTTCAGAATGGGAGGCTGGTCAAAGGGAGAAGATAAAAAGCAAAATAGGGGTGATTAGAGATCTGCTAGCTGATCGCCACTTCTGGGATGATGTGGTGGATGTGCACAATGTCATGATGCCCATTATGCTCGCATTACGCCAACTGGATTCTGCCTTGCCTAACATAGGTAAGGTGTGGATGGCTTGGTGGACTATTCAAGAAAGCCTTGCAAATCCAGAGGAGCCCCAGGAGCCAATTGTGAAGCCTTGGAAGACACCATTCACTCAAAAGAGGAGAGAAATTTTAAGAAAGTATGTGCATGGTCGATGGGTTGGAGCACATAGTCCACTACACAACATAGCTTTCTTATTGGATCCAGAGTATTGGGCAATGGAAATAGACAAACTTGATGAGGAGGTGCTGGAAGACTTTTATGATGTGATAGGCAGGTTTTATGATGATCCTAATGAGCATGCATCAGCTGTTACTGATCTTACGAAGTTTAAACTCAAAGCGGGTAAGTTTGGTACAGAATTTGTGCAGGAACTTGCCAGCGTGGAAGTGGTGGATGATGAATGGTGGTAGTGCACCCACCCTTAAACGCCTAGTTGTTAGAATCCTAGCCCAATGTGCATCCAATTCAAGTTCTGAGAGAAATTGGAGTACATATAAATATGTACATTTCACCATCGAAAACCGCCTTCTAAATTCAAGAGCTGAAAAATTGGTGTATATGTACTGCAACCATCGGCTATTGGCAAGAGTGCAAGCTGAGAACTACAAAGAGGAGATGTCGCGCTGGACTTATGATGTAACCAATGATGAGGTGGACGAAGACAGTGAGCTGCAAGGGGAATCTCATGAAGTAGAAACTACATGTACTTTAGAAGATATTGAAGAGAATTTGGAAATTGAACCAACTTTGACCCGTCGCAGCAAGCGACGGTGGTTTAATTAATAGATTATCGAATCCATTGAGTGACTTCTGCTTAAGTTCAGAAACTATTTATCTTATAAGCTTTTTTTATATATTTAGTTTAAGATTTAGACATTTGCTTAATAATAAATGAAACCCTTAAAAACCTTTACAAGGCCACAAATCACTATTAAAGCTTCATAATATACAAAGCCCTAACAAATCGTTGCATTATCACATATCATAATTGAAGCTGAAGAGAAGACAATTCACAATTCACTAATAAATTCTCGCAAGACAACGAGTCAATGTTATCAAATGTTACAAAAACTATCCAAGTGATAGTGAAATATTTGTGAGAATATCTTCATTCTCCTGTTCACGCTGACATTTAAGCTTATTATAGTCTTCGGATTTTGAACATTGCATATAGCTTTTTGGATATCTCAAACTCACATATAGCACAATGAAAGTTATTCATCATGCTTTGCATCAAGCATGATATATGATACATATGTCCGCATGGCAAGCTGAAGTGACCACACCACTCATGAAAGAATGATCTACATATGGGGCAAGGACCACCGTGCTCACCAAAAGCTAGAGGGGCCTCAATAGATGTTGGGTGCTCAATCAATGTGGCAGCATTTTGTTTTTTTATAGTCGCCTCTAACTCTTTTACGTGGAGAGATAGCACCTTCACCTCCCTTTGCAAGTCTCTATTTAGGGTTTCTTCTGCATGAGAGCCTTGTGTAGCTTGTGATGCTTGCCTGAGTTGAGTTTGAAGCTCCTCCTTAACTTGATGCACTTCCATTGATGCACCTTCTAGTGCCAATGACATCTCTTGCCGTGTGACGGTGATCGCAGTACAGTGAATTTCCTCAACCGTCATGTGAGGTGTCCTTGAGCTAAAGTCCACTGCTTCACCCAAGACATAATGCATGTATAACATCTTGGCAAACCACAATGGACAATCCATATGATTCATAGGATGAGCCATAACATCGAGATATATGTTCTCTCCATTGTCTTGTATGTCTGCATTAATGCATTGTGATAGCTTGAGTCGGCCTTTCTTGATGTTGTCATCTGCAACGCCTGGCCATATGGATTTCACCATTTCTCGGTCAATCCTAGTGTTCACCTCTTTCCATTGTGTACCCACTAGGTTGGCCCACTGGGAGCAACGAGCAGCAATTCGAGCGGTGTCGTTCACTCCACTGCCTTGACACATGGATCTGAGACGCTCAAAAGCGCGCTTAGCCCTTTGATTATCATTATCCATATCCTGATTAAACACTATACTTCAGTTACGGCATACAAACTTAATGATAATCAATTGCTATAAGAGTAACCACCATTTTACGACAATCAATTGCTATAATTTTAACCACCATTTTACGTCAATCAATTGATATTAGAATAACCACCATCTTATGACAATCAATTGATATAAGAGTAACCACCATTTTTTAAATCAATGAATGACAATCAGTGACTCCACGTGGCTTATTGCTTGAAACTTAAGAGAAAAAACAAAACTCATAGAAAATTTGTTGTCTATTGAGATATAACAAAGTGTTTCTATTACTCATACATCATCCATTGCGCATAAAACCCAATTTTTAAAAGTTCTTTTATAAGTCACAAGTCTCAGAAAACCCTGCTTAATAAAGTACATCATATATCCATCAAAAAAAGGCTACACTCATTTCAGAGGGAGGGCGTAAGCATCGTTCTGGCTGGGCTTCAAATCTTTCTAATTCTTCGTCCAAAAGTGCCAAGGTCTTTCTGTCTGTGGAATTCTTCCTCACCCAACCTTCCACAACAATCCTAGATATGGCTTGTACCTCCACTGAAACCTTATGTTTGAACCAATCTGTGTTGTAGTAGTCAGAGAACTCTCCACAAAACTTACAAAATTGCCATATCACCCATCCTATGGCGTACACATCTGTGGCCTTGGTCCATGGGCATAAATTCTTGCCATCTAGTAACTCAGGAGCTCGCCAAGGATGAAGCTTTTGCCAGTTTTGATCGGTATTGTTGGTCTTTTGTGTCTCTAAGACAACACGCAGAGCCAATCCCCAATCAATTATTCCAATACGGGGAGTGAGATCCTTGCTAAAGTCCAACATGATGTTCCATGGATGGAGATCATTGTGGATCACTCCCTCGTCATGTGCGAATCGCAATGCCTTCACCAAGGCATGGATCAACGAGGGAGCATGATTGCACAGGCTCTTGATACGTGTTTTCTTGTCTTCAGAGGGCTGCTCCCATTTAAATTCTTCAGGGATCTTTCCTTTCCCCTCTTGATGCGCTACAAGCGTTGTGAAAGAGCCATGTGGAAGGGGCACTGTCTCCATAAGATCACCTAAAGTTCCCCCATTGAAGTAGGGGAATATCAGAAACCATGGCAACGTTACAGAGTCAGCAATACTCCTCACAATCCCTCTATGGTTGAGATCTACTCCACTTTCTGATGCAAAGCTTTTCCACTGATGCTTGGCCTGTCCTTTGAACTCCTTGGCACAATAAGTATTCGTTGCAGGAAGGAAATTGATCCCTTTGATTTGATCTTCTTAATGGACTTATTTGGAATTCCAAAGTCATACTACATTCAGAATTGTATATACTGCTCTCCAGGTGACTGGCAGAAGCAGTAGCACCCGCACCCGATGTTCCCTCAATGGCAGCCTCCTCAATAAACGGTTCTCCAACTTGGCTGCTCCCCATAACTCTCGTGATAGCCATTCACAGTTTCTTGCTTAGGCTAAACTGTGTGTCTATGTGGGATGCTCGCCTTGACCTCTCCTTTTCAGCTCTCCATCTCGCGTTCCAATGCTCTAGCTTACCCTTGTCTACTTCTTGAGGGCATTCCTCTTTCAAATCAGAGGCCACCTTGGGCAAATTGCCGACCCAACTGCTCAGTAATGAGATTATTGATTCGGTTGTTTTGTTTGGATATAACAACAAAATTTTGCGGGAAATCTCACTGTATAATGATTGCAATCTAGAATCATCTGCAACAATCTGCGCTATATCGTCGGGATCTAGTGCACTGACGATTGTAATCAACAATTGCAACAATCACTGAAGTAGCAGAAGGATCCATTTTGCCTGCAATGGTATTATTGCAAACAACACATTGTGAAATATAACTATGTGCCACTCCATTTGGATCTTTTCTACGTGAAAGAAAAAGTGCAGTATGCCTCACCGTACAACAACTTACAAACAGATGCTCCTGTCATTCTAGCAGCAACACACCTAGTCGCAATTGCAACCATGTGCCAAAGCATGAATGACTGGGAGCAACATAAAACATAGTCACCCTACGCTTTTGCAATGACACACCTAGCAGCAATTGCAACCATGTGCCAGTGCATCCACGCACGGTGAGTTCTTTCAAACAGATGCTCCTGTCATTCTAGCAGCAACACACCTAGTCGCAATTGCAACCATGTGCCGAAGCATGAATGACTAGGAGCAACATAAAACATAGTCACCCTACGCTTTTGCAATGACACACCTAGCCGCAATTGCAACCATGTGCCACTGCATCCACGCGCGGTGACTTCTTTCAAACAGAAGCTACCGTCAATCTAGCAGCAACACACCTAGTCGCAATTGCAACCATGTGCCGAAGCATGAATGACTGGGAGCAACATAAAACATAGTCATCCTACGCTTTTGCAATGACACACCTAGTCGCAATTGCAACCATGTGCCAGTGCATCCACGCACAATGTCTTCTTTCAAGATTCAAGCATATGAAACATTATGAAATTATTTGAGCACACATTCATGCATTAGATGCTACCGTCATTCTAGCAGCAACACACCTAGTCGCAATTGCAACCATGTGCCGAAGCATGAATGACGGGAAGCAACATAAAACATAGTCATCTTGTGTTTTTGCAATGAAACACCTAGCCGCAATTGCAACCATGTGCCAGTGCATCCACGCACGGTGAGTTCTTTCTAACAGATGCTCCTGTCATTCTAGCAGCAACACACCTAGTCGAATTTGCAACCATGTGCCGAAGCATGAATGACTGGGAGCAACATAAAACATAGTCACCCTACGCTTTTGCAATGACACACCTAGCCGCAATTGCAACCATGTGCCAGTGCATCCACGCACGGTGACGTTTTTCAAACAGATGCTACCGTCAATCTAGCAGCAACACACCTAGTCGCAATTGCAACCATGTGCCAAAGCATGAATGACTGGGAGCAATATAAAACATAATCATCGTACGCTTTTGCAATGACACACCTAGCCGCAATTGCAACCATATGCCAGTGCATCCACATACGATGATTTGATAAAAGAAATTTTATGCCTTTAAGTTTTAACGCAAAAAACTAAAAAAAAACATCAATAAAATAAGGAAGGGATTAAAAAATTACCGCTACACTGCTTTGAGAATGTGGAAGCTGCCAGAAAGTTTGGTGAAGAAGACTTTTCAATGTACCTCTCTTGTGAAAAAGACAAGCATCGGCGTCGTCTCTATATAGCCACGACGGGCCCGGCGGGGAAGTGGCTTTACACGGCGGTCCCGGCGGGTTAACTACTTAGCCCGGCAAGCCTTTAGCCGGTCTCCAAGTCTCCTTGCAGGTCAAAAAAGATGAATGTCAATTAACATAATATTTGTTATTTTGCATTTCTATTAACCTGAAATTATAGTGTGATCACGTCATTTTGAAATCCCTTGTTTGTCTATGTAAGTATGTGTTGAGGTGTGTGTTTGTGTGTGTGTTAAACAACAGTATGGGTTTTTCTTTGTTTCCACACACACACACACACAATTTGCTACCTATTGTTGGAAATACAGAGAGATAGAGTGAGAGATCACCTTTTGTTGGTGGAGTTTACAGAAACTCCATGGGAGGTGTCTTCTCCATTGCTTTCTCTCTGTCAATCTCTCTGTCTCTCTCTGACAGTAATGAGTCTCTCTCTCTCTCTCTCTCTCTCTCTCTCTCTCTCTCTCTCTCTCTCTCTCTCTCTCTTACTATGGTTCTCTCCATTTCTCTCTCTCAAAATCACACTTATAACGGATACACACGGCGGCGTCCCACGTGTTACTTAAAAATAGAATATAATTGCATGATGCCGCACATGCGGTCATTTATTGAGCCCGTATACTTTTGTACGTCACATATAAAGGTGATGAGAGAGAAAAACCACACCGCGTCAAAGAGAGTGAGAGAAAGAGAGAGAAAGCCGTCGTCTGCGCCTCCGACAGAAACCACCTGCAAGATTGACTTGACCCGTCTTTGACATAACGCAGGTCTGCGTCCTTAGAAGGTTTGGCCCTCTCTCTCTCTCTCTCTCTTTCCAAAAGGTCAGGCTGTGGTTCTCTCTCTGTTTCTGAAACGTCCCTCTATATGTCCCTCTACCTCTCCCTCTCTCTCTCTGTTTCTCTCAGAGTATATTCCATATCTAACTCTGTCTTAACACACAACACACACATACACACACAAATACAACACACACACATACACACACACACACACACACACAAACACACAAATATCTGAGCACACACACACACGCACATACACACACAAACACACAAATACAACACACACACATACACACACACACACACAAACACACAGACACACAAATATAACATCTGAGCACACACACACACACACACACACACACACACACACACACACACACACACACATACACACACACACACACACACACAAATATAACATACACACAAACACACAAACACACAAATATAACATACACACACACACACAGGTGCACACACACACACACAAATACAACACACACACACACACACACAGCCCCTCTCTCTCTCTCTCTCTCTCTCTCTCTCTCTCTCTCTCTATATATATATATATATATATATATATATATATATATATATATATATATATATATATATATATAGATATACTAAAGGCGCGCGTAGACAGGCTTTTCCAGTTTGTATGTCTCTTTGTGCGCCTTTAGTACTGTGTGTATCCATGAGTGTGTGTGTGTGTGTTTGTCTGTGTATGTGTGTGGGTTTTAGAGACAGGAAGAAGTGTAGAGACTGGGGAAGGCGAGAGAGAGAGAGAGAGAGAGAGAGAGAGAGAGAGAGAGAGAGAGAGAGAGAGAGAGAGAGAGAGAGAGAGAGAGAGAGAGAGTCTTTCTGTACCCTTATACTAACGGCGCGCGAACGTGTATTTTGGGGTCAAAACATGTTTCACACGCGTCGTTAGTAATGGGAGTCTCTCACTCTCTCTCTTTAAATATGCTAGGCTATAGAAAGGAGAGGGAGAGAGAGAGAGAGAGAGAGAGAGAGAGAGAGAGAGAGAGAGAGAGAGAGAGAGAGAGAGAGAGAGAGAGAGAGAGAGAGAGAGAGAGAGAGAGAGAGAGAGAGAGACTCCTCTATTTTTATACAGTGAAATGGCTAGAACAAAGGCCACTGCAAGGAAAGCAGGCAAGGGACCAGGATTAGCAGCTAAGGCAAGTAGCAGATCTGCAACCCCAAAGAAGAGACCTGGAAAACCAAATAAAATTTTGAAAGGTCCAAGGGTGAAGAAGTTACAGAGCTGCATGGGAATTTTCAGAGAAATCAGAAAGGCACAGAAATGTGTAGATTTGTGCATACCAAAGCTGCCCTTTCAGAGGATGGTGAGGTCCATATGTGAAGAAGCTACCTGGGCCACTAAAAGGTGGAAGGTGGTAGCATTGATGGCTCTACAAGAAGCAGCAGAGGACTTCCTACTCAAGTACTTCAGTCACATGACCATTGTAGCAACCCATGCCCACAGGGTGACTGTAATGGACAAAGATAGTGAGACACTAAAAAGGATAAGGTGGAGGTATGACAGACTATTGGTCCCCAATGCTTGCAGGGATAAGAAAATGAGGGAAATTTTGTTATACCCCCCTGAGCTATTGCCACAACTCACAGTTGTAGATGTCACACATGATGTGAATACAAGGGCAAGGGCAGAGACGGTTGCTCGCCAAACAGAGGACATGAGGGAAGCAAAGCTTAAGGAGAAAGCATAAGTAGCAGTGGAGTCCCAGAGGCAAACAGAATACAATGTGACCCTGTCCATAGAGGCAAGCAATCAAGAAACTCTACTTTCAATGAAGAATGGTTTGCTTGCAGAGATACCATTTGTAGATGGAGCCAGAAAGTTGGCTCTGGAAAAAGTGGACATTAATTTAGTGTTGAATCCAGATGCTCAGATCTCAGACACAATTATCTATGCTTGTCTTAAGTAAGTGTTACTATCTTGCTAACTTTGAAAACTTAGATCATAGGTTTACTAACTCAGGTATACTCTCTACAGCTTGATCAAAAGTCAACTCCCACCGCACACCCACACGGAGGTGTTTCTTCTTGATCCACAAACTTCAGTGATTATTAGACAAAAGAACAGTCCATTTGGGACCTTTGAGAGTTGGTTTCTCCATTGTTCTATGCTGGAAGTAACTGCCATCATCTTTCCATATGAGAACAACCATCATTGGAGTCTCATATGCCTTGATGTTGACCAACCAGCAGTGTGGGTGTTCAATTCAATAAAAGGAACCCACCCTGAAATTAGGTTGTAAGTGCTATGTATCTTTCTTATAGATATCCATGTAAATTTGAAGCCTCAAGCTAACATCTTGATACTGCTTTGTGCACTTTTATAAAGGGTTGTTGCTTGCTTATGGCAAGCTATGTGGAAGGTATGAACTATACAAGGCCCCAATCAAAGATGTACCTGTCCCAAATCAAACTGTCCCAAATCAAACCGATGGAAATTCTTGCGGCTGGAGATGTCTTCTCCATGCAGAATATGTCCTACAAAGCTACTTTGCATTAAAACCCTTCATGACTAAGGTAACCATTTGGCAATGCATTCAATCAGTTTTGGTTTTCTTTATACAAGACTTCTCACCATGTGGTCTTTCAATTTTGCAGAGTGCTTTAAAAAACTACACATATGATTATTTGCAAAGATACAGGGTAAGTCTAATACAACACCTGCTTACTATGTCGAGCCCCAGAGAACCTGAAGATAGCGGCTTGGACGACCGCACAATTGAAATGACAATACATGACGTGCCACCACGACAAACCCCTGCATCAGATACAGTGGAATCACAACGGGCCGAGGGGGTCATATCAGCCGAAGATGAAAGAGCCGAGGATGAAGAAAGGTCAAATGAGCATATGGAAGGTGCTAGTGTATAACCAGAGGGGCTTATGGAGGAGACAATGAAAGAGCCAAGTAAGCCAGTGGAGGAGCCAAAAGATCCTATGGATGAAACCCTGGATGAGGAAAGCAGGCCTACGGATGAGCAAAAGGATATGGATGAGGAAAACAGGCCTAGGGATGAGCAAACTGATATGGATGAGGCAAGGATGGATGAGGAAAGCAGGCATACGGATGAGCACAAGATTATGGATGATGCAAGCCGACCACCCGAGGTAGAGGAAAAGACCTTGGAGGAAACCCTGAATGAGGCAGAAAGAGCCATGGGGGAGACTCTTGATGAAGATGTGAATGATGACTATGAAGATGTGAATGATGAAGCTAAAGCAGAGGAGAGAAACAACGAAAACAACACTATAGAGACCCAGTATGGACCCTTGCTACCTGTAGATACGGTTGTTCCGGTAATTTCTATTCAAGTATGGCAAAATATGTTCAGCTTCTAACTACTTATATGTACTTGTCAACTTTTACAGAGGTTGATTATATTTGACCTCAATGGATTGCTGCTGATGCGCGTGCCTCTGGGTGACACAGAACCCTTTGAGGATTTGCAAACATTTCGGATGGGAACTTGTCGAGTCGTGGTTCGTCTAGGAACCAAAGAATTTATTCAGTTTCTTCTTCCGCGCTTCAGAGTTGCCATATGGTCTTCAATGCAAAGGCAAAACTTGTCGCCACTAGTTACAATAGTTTGCGGTGTATGCGGCGCTCACCCGTCAGATTTTGCCTTTTTGTATGATCAAAGAAAATGTGTTACCGTCGAGGGCCACTACCACCCTAAAAAACCACATTTACCTCTTTTGTACTAACCGTTTAGCCAAATCGGTGTACCCTTTGATGCAACTAATACACTACTGATTGATGATACTCCTGAAAAGGGAGAACTAAATCCACTAGGAACAACTATCTCACCACCTTCTTTCGAGGGGCATTCGTTTGATTTTTACCTTGAAGACATTCTGATTCCATACTTACAGAAATTGTAACTAAATCCACCAGGAACAACTATCTCACCACCTTCTTTCGAGGGGCATTCGTTTGATTTTTACCTTGAAGACATTCTGATTCCATACTTACAGAAATTGTATCTTAGTCCATTGTTCACGGACGAGTTTGTACTTTCTAATGAATTAAGATGACTCTTCTATCATGTCTTTGTCTTGTCTAACATTGAGAGAGAGAGAGAGAGAGAGAGAGAGAGAGAGAGAGAGAGAGAGAGATTTGACATGCTAAAGAAATGTATTTCAAGAACACTTATATTCACAGGGCACAATTGACAAATGAGCTCAAAAAACGTCATGTATTGAAATTCATTCGTATACACTTGGGTTCACAAGAATCTCTGTTACATTGACACTATTTCAACCCGACCATCCAGCTCTTTGCACAAAATATCTTTTTCCCTTCACCGCATGAGCTTACGACCAGCTAGGAAAAAGGAAAAATCTGAAAGGTCCCTGTCCATTGACTCTTCAATTATGTCATGCCGTAACTGCAAAAGACTGCATAGCTCCCTTATTGTAACCACCAACATTAGGCCATGCTCTTTATCAATCACTTCCACATCCACAGCAGAATTATCTTCCAAACCTGCAGAAACCTGGTCCATAGGAATATACGTACCTTTGAGCATTTGTGATCGCATATACCAAAAGGAGACTAACAGTGATTGGCTTGCAATCATGTACTTTACAAAACTAGAGTATCAAGCGCGACCTCGCACCGTATGCCAATCTCTTCCTTTACATACCATCCTCTGTCAAGAAGTTTGTCACAGGATGACTGTTGAAATGACTTGCACATGAACATAGTTTTCATAACACGGATATTGCAGCTATGAAAAAACTCTATGAAGAGTGCAGCAGGACAAAAGTTTGCAATTCTAACCAGTTTGGTGGGAATAGAGCTACGTAGAGACCTCTGTATATCCTTGTGGAGCTTACTTCGCATTGCCTCCACCATTGTTTCCTCGGGAACTGGCCAGTCCACAGTGTTCCAATCGGTTGGTAGAGGCAGTTTCACCAACATGCCATTCTTATTCCCTGAGCTGAGTTGGTAGAAGTGGTCATAGAAAAATATTCCTTCATCAGCCAGGATTTTGCTGCTCCTCCCTGAATACTGTAGAGAACCAATGTGGGCATGAACAACAAGGAAGAGGCCTATTATGCACTCCACATGCTCCCATTGCTCATAAGAAGAGGGATAAACATCTGCAAAATATATAACAAGAGTTAAACTAAGAGTATCAATAAGTAAAAATGGCAAATCTAATGTAGTTGAGCTGTGAAGAATGGAGACATTGCTCATAAGAAGAGGGATAAACGTTGCAAAATATATAAGAAAAGTTATAATGAGAGTATCAATAAGTGAAATGACAAATCAAATGAAGTTCAGATGTCGAGAGTACTTAGAATTGCAACGTGGTTGATGCATATCTGATACATTTCCACCGTTTGCTATCACGTCTGGATGGGTAAACACATGCTGAACAAGAACTTCCTTTACAGATCTTTTGCCGATTTCAACTTTGAAATCCAACACTCTGGCCTTTCATGCTAAGCGGTAAACATTGATACCACTAGACCTCTTGGGTCTTCTTGGTTGCATGAGGACCCATGAACCTTTGTTTATCCTTTGTCCAACCCATTGGTTCTCTACACTTATTGAAGTTGATATTGTAATTGAGGATATGCTACTACTTGGCCTTCTAGGCAAAGTGCAGCTGTTGGTTGTTGGTGTGACAGACAGTAAACACCTAGAGCTTCTTGGGCGAGAAGACGTGGAAGCCATAGCTCTCAGAGAAAAGCTTTAGTGGAGGGAGATTCACTTTGAAAGCATTCTAATGGAGGGAAAGTGGTTTAGAATTCCAATATCTTGTGCGGGCTTAATGGTCACCCTCCAGTACGTTAATGACCATAAGAGAATATCAGCAGTGAGACCACTGGCAAGCACCTAACAGCTCGATAAAAGCAAGGAAGTTACGATGCCACAATCCTAGATTCGTGAAAGTTTTTAGTCTATTTTCTTATTTGTTGAGTCTTTCCACGTACTTTCCTACGTAACGTAGCCCTCCTGCTCATTGGACGCGCTCTATTTTTCTCTCTCTTCATATGGCCCTCCAAATGACCTCCGAAATTTCCTAATGTTTGTGGTCGGTAGCATCTTTTAGAAAAAAGATGACAATAGATGTCCAAAACTCCTTGAAATATTCTAAAGCGCCTAGATCTAAGGGCTTGAGTTGGTGTTCTCCTATTCATTGTTTCGGGCATATTTTTAACACTAGTTCTGTAATTGGACACTTAAGTGTCCTATTTTTCTACCAAGCTTTGGCAATTTATTTGTCAAGTTAGAAAGAAGTTTTTTACACCTTACTTCTACCATAGATTGGTTATGAGGGAAAGAAAACATTGGATTTTTCTCCATATCAAAATACAATCTGTATGGAGAGAACTTTGGTAAGTTCTAAGACATAGATTTTAGTAAAATTTCAAGTTGTTTTTCCAAAAAAATCATAAATTTATTATATCTTTTTGTAGAGATGGCTTTTTTTATGTTTATAAAAGCCAAGTTTTAGCACTTAGTGTTACAAAACAATGGAATGCACTTCAAAGATAAGTTTCAAAGTCACATGTAAGCTATAGACATTGATTCATACTTGAGCACGTGCTGATAAGAGCATAATTTTGGTCTTCCAAAGGTCCCCTCATGAAATTGGTACTATTCTAGGGCAATTTGACAACTACAAATGACTTTATATGTTTAAACCAAGAAACTATGTATTTTTTGGGCTCCCTAACTCAATTAAATCTCGTTGCTTGAACTCTATCTTGAATTCTTTATCGTGCAAAAACTCTTGAAAATCTTGAGTTCTCCATAATAACATTGAAACCAAGGTTTTAGGCACCCCAATTGCGTATGTACCATGTACTTTGATACATTTAGTTTATCGACATAGAGATTTTGATATTATTTGAGTTTTTGAATGCTTATGTCTCAAGAATGAAAATATGAAAGTTTTCTCTTATGCAGTTCTTCTGAATATTTAAAATGATCTAATAATTGTTGCATACCAAAGTCCTTCTACTTGCCACCTTGAGTGCTCAATGGAAAGGGCAAGCAATGTATCACTTTCTAAAACTCACAAATACATCAAAAACATATTTTTCTTTGTGTACAACGATATGCTTGAAATGACCATATCAAACACATGGATCTTTCCATTATTTTATATACTCCAAAATCAATTTTTTTGTACATGAAACTTTCAATTATCTATGGAAAAATTGTAGAAGAGTCACCTAAAATTTTCTACAAGGTCGCTTCATTTTTTCTTGAGCTTATAAAGACGATTTCCTCAAAGCGTCAATCGCAGTCTTACGAGGGTCAACTTGATGAGTATAGTTCTTGATCATGATAGATTCTAAAATGCAAGGTTATATTTTGTAAAAACCCTCTAGCTAACATATTTAAGCATATCAAGAGGGTTTTCTTAAATAATCTATACTACAAATAAAGGGGGAGGGAATTCCACCCCCCCCTGCCACATGGCGAATGCTCCTTCAACCGGCCAGTGGCGCCTGCAAGCCGGCACCACAGCGCGCTCAAAGCGAGAAAGAGAGAGTGACTGTTGCCGTCTGTCAGCACCGTTTTGAGCCCCCCTGCCATGCATCCCGAGACGTGCGCGCGCCAGTGTGCAACGAGAGAGAGAGAGAGAGAGAGAGAGAGAGAGAGAGAGAGAGAGAGAGAGAGAGAGAGAGAGAGAGAGAGAGAGAGAGAGAGAGAGAGGCGGCCTTCATCATGCGGTGTTCGAGAAAATTCATTTTCACAAACATCCAAAAATCCCTCCAATTACACTATTTTTCATGTATTTTTAAGCGCAATTTTCTCCTTCGTGCCCTCCCCTCAATCGGCTACTTTGATTCTGCAAACGGCTCAAGGTTAAGGTGAGACACACTTTTCCCAAACACTGCCTTCATGTCAAGCTCTGCGCACGATCTCCTCCGGAGTCCGGCCTGAGCTCCACGAGTCCACGGTCGTGCAAGGCGCCCTTCTTCCCTACCTTGACGAGCAAGATACGATCCATCGCGGGCAAGAAAGCGGGGGGCCATTTCGCGTCAAGCTGCCATCGATACACCAGAGGCCAAGCAGGGTTCACGAAACATTTTCGCAAAATTTTGTAGGTTTTTCCACTTTCAAAAATAAAATTTAGAGGTAAATTTCAATATTTGTAGGTGGGATTACACTACACCTATGTTTTTTTCGAGCACTGCTCCACGGTCGTGCAAGGCACCCTTCTTCCCTGCTCGCATCCCGTCTCTCTCTCTCTCTTGCGCTGCGCGAACAGTGGCGGAACAGCGCGTGAGTCTGGCCTGAGCTCCACGAGTCCACGGTCGTGCAAGGCACCCTTCTTCCCTACCTTGACGAGCAAGATGCGATCCATCGCGGGCAAGAAAGCGGGGGGCCATTTCGCGTCAAGCTGCCATCGATACACCAGAGGCCAAGCAGGGTTCACGAAACATTTTCGCAAAATTTTGTAGGTTTTTCAATATTTGTAGGTGGGATTACACTACACCTAGGTTTTTTTCGAGCACTGCTCCACGATCGTGCAAGGCACCCTTCTTCCTTGCTCGCGTCTCGTCGCTCTCTCTTGCGCTGCGCGAATAGTGGCGGAACAGCGCGTTTGGCCTAGAGGCCACTGCCGCGAGGGCGCCGGTTCAAGCAAACAGTGACGCGTGGGGGTGGGGGGCAGAAGGGCAAAAATATTTTTACCCTTCAAAAGAAGGGTAGAATATTGAAAAATCTATGAGTAGCCCTTCTAATTTTTTCCTAAATATAGCTTAATGAAGGGTAGGGTCACCCTTCAAAAATGAGCCTTGACTATGCGCATCGCAAGAGAGAGACGGGATGCGAGGTGGTCCGCTGGCACTGCGCACTCCTACTCCCACGTGCTTGCGTTACCAAACGACCACACGTACGAGAGAGAGAGAGAGAGAGAGAGTTCTTTTTTTGTTTTTTACACTGTTTTTCTCTATTCTGGGGCGGAATTTCTCCTTTTCCCCTTGCCATCAACTGGCATTTTTGAAATTGAAAACGGCATGATGTTAAGCTGAGACACATTTTTTCCGAACACTGCGTACGTCGCAGAGTAGAGAGAGAGAGAGAGAGAGAGAGAGAGAAGGGGGGGGGGGGGGAGAGAGAGAGAAGGGGGGGGGGGGGGGGGGGGAGAGAGTTCTCTATTTTGGGTCAAAGGCGGGCTGAGCATGAAGAAAGAGAGAGAGACACACACACACACACACACACACACACAGAGAGAGAGAGAGAGAGAGAGAACGCAAAATGAGCCTTGACTGTGCGTAGTGCCGACGGCCTGCGAACAGTGGCGGAACAACGCGTTTGGCTCAGAGGCCATTGCCGCGAGGGCGCCGGTTCAAGCAGACAGTGACGCGTGGCGGGGGGGGGGGGGGGGCGGAAGGGCAAAAATATTTTTACCCTTCAAAAGAAGGGTAGAATATTGAAAAATCTATGAGTAGCCCTTCTAATTTTTTCCTAAATATAGCTTAATGAAGGGTAGGGTCACCCTCCAAAAATGAGCCTTGACTGTGCGCATCGCAAGAGAGAGACGAGACGCGAGGCGGGCCGCCAGCACTGCGCACTCCTGCTCCCACGTGCTCGCTTTACCAAATGGCCACACGTAAGAGAGAGAGAGAGAGAGAGAGAGAGAGAGAGAGAGAGAGAGAGAGAGGTTATTTTTTGGTTTTTTACACTGTTTTTCTCTATTCTGGGGCGGAATTTCTCCTTTTCCCCTCGCCCTCAACCGGCATTTTTGAAATTGAAAACGGCATGATGTTAAGTTGAGACACATTTTTCCCGAACACTGCGTACGTCGCACAGTCGAGAGAGAGCGAGAGAGAGAGAGAGAGAGAGAGAGAGAGAGAGAGAGAGAGAGAGAGAGAGAGAGAGAGAGAGAGAGGAGAGAGAGAGGGAGGGGGGGGGGGGGGGGGGGGGAAGAGAGTTCTCTATTTTGGGTCAAAGGCGGGTTGAGCACGAAGAGAGAGAGAGAGAGAGAACGCAAAATGAGCCTTGACTGTGCGCAGTGCCGGCGGCCCGCGAACAGTGGCGGAACAGCGCGTTTGGCTCAGAGGCCACTACCGCAAGGGCGCCGGTTCAAGCAGACGCTAATGCGTGGCCCGCGGGGGGGGGGGGGGGGGGGAAGGGAAAAAATATTTTTATCCTTCAAAAGAAGGGTAGAATATTGAAAAATCTATGAGTAGCCCTTCTAATTTTTGCCTAAATATAGCTTAATGAAGGGTAGGGTCACCCTTCAAAAATGAGCCTTGACTATGCGCATCGCAAGAGAGAGACGGGACGCGAGGCGGGCCGCCAGCACTACGCACTCCTACTCCCACGTGCTCGCGTTAAACGGCCTCACGTACGAGAGAGAGAGAGAGAGAGAGAGAGAGAGAGAGAGAGAGAGAGAGAGAGAGAGAGAGAGAGAGAGAGAGAGAGAGAGAGAGAGAGAGAGAGAGAGAGAGAGAGAGAGAGAGAGAGGTTTTTTTTGGTTTTTTACACTATTTTTCTCTATTCTGAGGCGGAATTTCTCCTTTTCCCCTCGCCCTCAATCGGCATTTTTGAAATTGAAAACGCCATGATGTTAAGCTGAGACACATTTTTCTCGAACACTGCGTACGTCGCACAGTAGAGAGAGAGAGAGAGAGAGAGAGAGAGAGAGAGAGAGAGAGAGAGAGAGAGAGAGAGAGAGAGAGAGAGAGAGAGAGAGAGAGAGAGGGGGGGGGGGGGGAGAGAGTTCTCTATTTTGGGGCAAAGGCGGGCTGAGCGCGAAGAGAGAGAGAGAGAGAGTGAGAGAGAGAACGCAAAATGAGCCTTGACTGTGCGCATCGCAAGAGAGAGACAACAAGACGCGAGGCGGGCCACCAGCACTGCGCACTCCTGCTCCCACGTGCTCGCGTTACCAAACGGCCACACGTAAGAGAGAGAGAGAGAGAGAGGTTACTTTTTGGTTTTTTACACTATATTTCTCTATTCTGGGGCAGAATTTCTCCTTTTCTCTTCGCCCTCAACCGGCATTTTTGAAATTGAAAACGGCGAAGAGAGAGAGAGAGAGAGAGAGAGAGAGAGAGAGAGAGAGAGAGAGAGAGGAGAGAGAGAGAGAGAGAGAGAGAGAGAGAGAAAACTCAGTAGAGGCGGCCGGGCAATGCTCTCTGAGCGCGGACACAGACACACACACACACACACACACACAGAGAGAGAGAGAGAGAGAGAGAGAGAGAGAGAGAGAGAGAGAGAGAGAGAGAGAGAGAGAGAGAGAGAGAGAGAGAGAGAGAGAGAGAGAGAGAGACTCAGTAGAGGCAGCCGGGAAATGCTCTCTGAGCGCGGAGAGAGAGAGAGAGAGAGAGAGAGAGAGAGAGAGAGAGAGAGAGAGAGAGAGAGAGAGAGAGAGAGAGCCAAGAGGAAATTTTAGAAACTTAGGTTTATTTTTTGGGGTTTTAACTCTATTTTGGGGTGGAATTTCTCCTTTTCCCCTTGCTTTGAACAGAGAGAGAGAGAGAGAGAGAGAGAGAGAGAGAGAGAGAGAGAGAGAGAGAGAGAGAGAGAGAGAGAGAGAGAGAGAGAGAGAGAGAGCCGAAGATAGAAAACGGCACAATATAAAGTTGAGACACATTTTTCCCGAAACTGCTCACAACGCAGATTTTGAAGTTGATTGACATTGGGGAGATAGAGATAGAGAGAGGAGTAGGGAGAGCAAGAAAGACAACTAGAGAGAGAGAGAGAGAGAGAGAGAGAGAGAGAGAGAGAGAGAGAGAGAGAGAGAGAGAGAGAGAGAGAGAGAGAGAGGAGGAGGAGGAGGAGGGGGAGTGAGCAAGAGAGAGAGAGAGCCGCAGATAGAAAACGGGACAATATTAAGTTGAGACACATTTTTCCCAAAACTGCTCACAACGCAGATTTTGAAGTTGATTGACATTGGGGAGATACAGATAGAGAGAGGAGGAGGGAGAGCAAGAAAGACAGCTAGAGAGAGAGAGAGGGAGGGAGATAGATAGATAGATAGATAGATAGATTTTATTATCGTCCTCGGAGGTCAAATATGACCTATGGGACCAAAGTTACATGTGATGTAGTATGTGTATGGCTGATGAGTGACTCTCGATGCTCCAAAATTGTAGTGATGAGAGTCGCAATGGAGAGCCCACACTTTGGCTGGGAGAGGAAAGTGTGTAGGTCTAAGTTATGGCTGAAAATGTGAGAGAAGCAAGTTCGGATGTGATCAAAAGCTGAGCACTCTAGTAGTGTGTGGTACTCAGACTCTCGAACTTGCAGTGAGCATAATGTGCACAATCGATTTGACTCTTCTCCATTGCCCCAACGCCCTATCTCGCATCGAAGGAAATGGGAGCTAAGACGAATTGCTGCGATAGTGCGTATCGCGGACAAGGGAATAGGCTCAAGCATGTAAGTGTGAGTACGGTTTCCTCTCTTAGCGAAGAACATGGTTTTGTAGTTGGGGGCAATATAGGTGGTGTAATGTATGAAGCGTGACCCACCGGATTTCTCCCAAGCCGTAATACATTGGCGTTGTAGAAAAGCTTCATTCACTTGAGAGTCAATTGAAGCATCATGTAGCAAGTGTAATGCATCCCATCTCCCAAACCACTTCTTTATGTCTTGCATCCATCCCGTGCTCAAGATCTTGCTTTTATGCGTCTTTTGAACTTTTTTGCTTGCTTCCCATGCAATTGTAGGAAGTCGATGTGAGGGGTTTTGACGCATCTTTATCATGTACTCCACAACCCTTTCCATGCCCATAACCTCAATTGGAAGAGATCCCGACTCAAGAAGTAGGAGCATATATGGTGTTTGTGTCTTAACTTGGAGAAAGTTTGTAAGAAAACGCTTTTGGACATTCTCAAACTCTTTCCAAGTAGACTTTGAGATGCTCCCGCCCACACTTCAACTCCATAAAGAAGAACCGGTGTCACCAATGCATCAAAAAGATACTTCTTGAGAACCCAACACTTGATGTTTCCCACATTACACATGTTCTCAAATGCATAATATGCTCTCTTTCCCGCTTCCAAACGACGCATAGCACATTCATGCCACTTGTGATTGGATGGAACCTCAAGGCCAAGGTACTTAAAGCTCTCAACAACTTCAAGTGTCTCGTTGTTGTACACAATGCATGGCTTCTCCTTATGGTTGGTTTTCACAAGCATAACCTTTGTTTTGGATTCATTTACAATCAACCCACTATGCAAGCAAAAGTTCTCAAGGACAACCATAAGCTTTTGTGCATCTTCTAAAGTGTGCGCTAGAAGCACTACATCATCCGCATACAACAAAAGCATGATTACCGCATTGCAAATAGTGACCTCTTCAATGCCTTCTTCTTGCATAAAGTCAAGTACCATTTGTTCCAATTGATCGATGCATAGACCAAAGAGAGTTGGTGACAATGGACATCCTTGTTTAACCCCAATAGTGCTTACAAAAATTTCTGAAATTTCTCTTCCCATGCGCAATTGACAAATCACCTTCTCATAGATTCGAGAAACCGCAAGCATAAACTCACTTGGCACTTGGAGTTCTTCCATCCTTCTCCACAAATTGTTACGTGGAATCATATCAAAGGCTTTCTTAAAGTCCACAAAACAACAATACAATCGCTTGCCTTTCAACCGACTTTCCTCCATGAGAACAGGAAGAGTGACAAGATGATCAATGGTGCTATGGCATCGACGAAAACCCGCTTGTCCCTTTGCACGCTTGTCATTCTCTTCAGCCCAATCACTCAATTTCATCTCCATTATGCACCCAAACAACTTTGCCATAAGAGACCCAATCATTATAGTCCGGTAGTTGCTTACATTCTTTACATCCCCTCCTTTATGCAAAGTCTTAACCCAATTAGTACTCCAATCATAAGGCATACCATGTTGAAGTGCAAGGTTGAACATATCACACATCCACTCATGGGTAAAATCTCCCGTCCATTTGATCATCTCCGGCTTGATACCTTGAAGATCTCCCGCTTTGCAAGTGGCCAACTTTTCAAGCCCACCGCATACATCCTCAATAGTAAAAAAAGACGGCATACATGGGAGTGAACCATAAAATGGTATTTTTTCAGTATTTTCTTGCTCATATAATTGCCTACAATGTGTGTACATATCCACTAGACTCAAGTTACCAAAATTCTCAACCCGCTTGCCTCTCAAGTTTCTCCAAAATCTTCCACATGCATGTGCCTTTTCTTGGACTTGAAATTCTTGTTGCTTTACTTCCCATCTTCTTCTCTTCTTTTGAATCAATGCCTTGTATGTATGCAAATGACTTTGATAGTTGTCTTTGTCCATAGTTGCATCAAGCTTTATCAAGGACTTTCGAGCATCTTGACATTCTTTATCAAACCACCTTTTGCGTGATCTATCTTTGTTGATACCATGGAGATGCTTTATGGCAAAGCATTCTTCCGCACAAGAACAAATAGCTTTCTTGAAAGCTTCCCATTTAGTTTCCAATGGTGCATCACATTGAAGCTTTGTCATCCATAATTTTTTCTCAACCATTTCAATGTACATTGGTGCCCGTTTGAAATCCATACATAGTGATAACTTCTCTTTCCTTTGGCTGAGATTATCATGCTTAAGTTGCTTCTCCACATGAAAGGTCAATACATAAGGTGCGATGGTCGGATTCCGGGGTCCATTGACCAAACATAAAACTCTTTATGCGATACATGATGGCTTCAGAGAGTAGCATATAGTCAATCACACTATCCCCATTATGTCTTCTACATGTAAATCCATTGGTTCCACTCCACAAAGATACACCATTGGCAATGAGCATACCCGTGCTATTACACATGTGTAAAAGTAACTTTCCATAGTGATCCGGCTCTTTCTCATCCATTGAAGTACGATCATACAAGTGAACTTCCTCCAACTCCCTTGAAATGTATGGCATATCAAATTGTTGAGTATCATGTTGCAATGTTTTTGTGCGAGCATTCATATCCCCAAATACAATAACATCACCTTCACCTTTGAAATAAGCAATGTCCTCTTCCAAATCAGAAAATGGTTGATCTCTATCCATGCAAGCATAAAAGGGAGAATCATGATGAGGAATGTAGCAACCGGCTACAAAAATGGGTGCTCTTTTTGGTGTCATAATTTTCAGCCATACATAACGTTTGTACTTGTCATCTTTCACAATTGATACAAAATATTCCAATCCTTTCTTAATCATACATGCTAACCCTCCTTGTCCTCTTCGTTGCTTGAGATTCTTTGACCACATCAATGAATGTACATTGTAATCCTCCAAGCCGTTAATCCTTTGTGTATCATGCTCCCAAGTTTCAACAAGAAGTACAACATCGGCTTTGCTTGTTAGTTCATCAATGCCAACCCCCGCATTCCATGGGTATCCATTACAATTCCAAAAGCATATTTTCAATTGTAACTCGGTCTCATAGGTCACGCATCCCTATTTGCTTGAGAGACTTGCCTCCTCCTTGGGCACATTTTCTTTATGAGATATCTCCTTGTTTTTATTATTCTTTTCCTCGTATGCCTTGCGACGCATATTTTGTTGCTTAATAGTGCGATCTTCACATACAAAACATTTTGTATCCCTCAAATAGATCCAACTATTATCAAGGATAATCTTTCGCTTGGTCTCATCCGGCATGGTGCATACAATTGGCCGTTCTCCCGAGCGAGGAGCTCCTTGCTTCCCCACTCTATGTGCTCCATAGACCATAACTCCGGACATGCCAAAGTGGGTTTTGAAGAAATCTTCAATAACAATGGCAAGAGAAGGAGGTGTCTCTAACTTCTCTTCGGGAATTCCACGAATAACAATGTTCTTGGAACGTCGCTCCCGTTCCTTCAACTCCTCCACATCCACATTCTCAACATTCTTTGTTTGAACCATAGCTTGCATGAGTGAGGATTTAGAAACCACATTGCTACCACATACATCAGCCCAAGACTTGTTTGTGCATACATTTTTCATGTCGCATACATCCCGGCTCATAGTGTCAAATTTCTCCTCTTTCAATACATGGTCATGCTCTACTTTGCTCATCCGCTCCTTCAAAGCATTCAAGTCCACAAGAGAGCGTTTACATTCCTTGACTTCCTCTTCAAGTTGCATCAAACGTGTTGTTTGCATCTCAAGTGTCCTCTTGAGATTATCATTCTCAACCACAAGTACCCTTAGTGTGCCATTCTCCATTGCAAGTGCTCGTAAGTCTTCACCTTGTTTGTTTACGGTCTCTTGCAATGATACCAAGTACGCCATGATCATGGTTTCCGATGTCGTTGGTTGGGTGGTTGTGTTGCTATCTCCACACTTAGGAGATTTTGGATCATTTTCCACAATGGTTGTGGACCTTGTTGAAGAAGAAGAACCCTTGCGAGTGCCGGAAGACATTGTATGTAAAATAGGAGATGAGAATCAATTTTGTTGAACCTGTTCACTTCGGAAATGCTGCTACAGAAACGCCTTCCATAACTCTGAAAATTTATGTCTTTACATCAATGCGTAGAGGACTTTGTGATCTTCGATTGAGGCTATAGATCACCCAAATTATACTACATAAAACAACATTTATCAACGTAGTGATCAATGAATATCATCAAAGTATTAAGAAAAAATCATCATTGTATCAATAAAAATGAATAAATCATCATGGTATCAACGAAAAGCATCATGATATCACCGAGAATAATGATTGTATCAACGAAACAACATCATGGCATCACTGAGAATAACCATGGTATCAACGAAACAACATCATGGTATCACCGAGAATAACCATGGTATCAACAAGACAACATCATGGTATCACCGAGAATAACCATGGTATCAACGAAACATCATCATGGTATCAACAAAAATCACCATGGAATTAACGAAATATCATCATGGAATCACCGAGAATAACCATGGTATCAACGAAACATCATCATGGCATCACTGAGAATAACCATGGTATCAATGAAATATCATCATGGTATCAACGAAAATCACCATGACCAAAGTACTAACAAAACATCATCAGGGTACCATCAAAATCACTATGGTATTCACGAGAAATTATCAATAAAACGACGTAATCTATATCTCTAAAAGAATAATTATACGAGAATCAATGAACGAGTATATCATATAACAAAAGATCATGTACCAACAGTAGCTCGATAGAATTTGGACGATCATCAACGGCTCGACTGAATCGGAACGATATGTAACTGGCTTCTGCAGCAAAGTTACGTCTAGTAACAAATATATGATTGTGATGAAGAAAAAATATAATTGAGAAGTTTTCAATTATGAGAAAAATCAAAAGCAAAAAGTAAAATTTTGCTTTTCAAACATATTCGCAGTCCAAGACAATAACCCAAAATAGGTGCAGAATTTAGAGAAACTTTCTTCTGCAAAGTTATAGACCACATTGATTACGATGGCTTAAGCAAATAGTTTCTCATCTATTCCGATGCCTATAGTGGCTAGTTTCTGCAAAATCGTTTTCCATCAAGAGAAAAATCAAAAACAAAAAGCGAAGTTGCTTGAAGGCATGTAAGCAGTCTGCGAACGATAACTCAAAATCGGTGAAGAATTTGAAAAAAAAAATCTTTTGCAAAGTTGTAGACCACATCGATTCCGGTCCCTTACGCGGGTAGTTTCTGCAAAATCGTTTTCAATTAGCAGAAATATCAAAAACATAAAACGAAACTTGCTTTTCGGACATGTACGCAGTCCGCGAATGATAACTCAAAATCGGTGCAGAATTTGAAAAAACTTCCTTCTGCAAAGTTGTAGACCACATGGATTCCAGTCTCTCAGGCGCGTAGTTTTACCAAAATCGTTTTCAATCAAGAAAAAACTCAAAAACAGAAAGCGGAAGTTGCTTTTCGGGTATGTACGCAGTCCGCGAACGATAACTCAAAATCGGTGCAGAATTTGAAAAAACTTCCTTCTGCAAAGTCGTAAACCACATCGATTCCAGTCCCTTGCGTAGATAGTTTTTGCAAAATCGTTTTCAATTAGCACAGAAATCAAAAACAAAAAGCGAAAGTTGCTTTTCAGGTATGTACGCAGTCCACGAACGATAACTCAAAATTGGTGCAGAATTTGGGAAAACTTCCTTCTGCAAAGTTGTAGACCACATCGATTGCAGTCCCTTCCCCGGTAGTTTCTGCAAAATCGTTTTCAATTAGCAGAGAAATCAAAAACAAAAAGCGAAAGTTGCTTTTCAGGTATGTACGAAGTCCGCGAACGATAACTCAAAATTGATGCAGAATTTGAAAAAACTTCCTTCTGCAAAGTTGTAGACCACATCGATTCCGATCCCCCTAGGGGGTAGTTTCTGCAAAATCAATTTTGATCATGAGAAAAATTGAAAAAAAAAATGTACTGCTCTGATACCATGTTGAGAGAGAGAGAGAGAGAGAGAGAGAGAGAGAGAGAGAGAGAGAACCCCAAAGTGTGTAGAATATACACATGAGATGATGTATATATAGAGGGGACTTGGGTGCCATATATAGAGAAGCCATATATTGAGTAGCTTCACATATAAGCTCAACATGGTCTTGTGGCTACCATAGCGTACATCAAACTGCCAACTGCTGAAGAATATGGCACTTTCCCCATTTCCTCTTTCTCAGCATCTGTCTTGGGAAAATCGTCCTTGCTAAGTTTGGAGTATTCTTGCATTGAAGTACTCAATGAATTTCCCCCCTGCATACTAAAACGTTGCAAGAGTTTGTGGATGTACTTTTCTTGAGATAATTCAAGAATTCCATGTTTCTTATCTTTATTGATGTGCATATCAAGAAAGTGATTGGCATCTCCCAAATCTTTCATGGAAAATTGAGTGCTTAGCATCTTTTTCAGCTGATTGATCTCATCAATTGATTTACCTGCAATAAGCATATCATCTACATACAAGATCAAGATGATTAAAGAACCATCATTCAATCTTTTTTTGTATAAGCAGTGATCCTCTTCACTTCTTATGTAACCCTGAGACTGCGTGAATTTGTCAAATTTTTGATACCACTATCTTGAACCTTGCTTGAGGACATAAAGTGTCTTTTTAAGTCTATAAACCAATTCTGCCCTTGTTGGCTTTTGGGTTTCACATACAAAGCCCTCTGGTTGTTTCATGCAGACATCTTCATTGAGATCCCCATGAAGAAATGTTGTGTTCACATCCATTTGGACAAGTTTCATGTCCTTGATATCAACCAAGCCAAGCACAGTGCGAAGTGTAGGCATCTTGACTACTGGAGAGAAAATCTCATTGAAATCCACATCTTTTTGCTGCTTGAAACCCTTGGCAACTAGATGAGCCTTGTACCTAGGCTCGGGATCTTCCGCTGTATACTTCTTCTTGTATACCCACTTACAAGGTAAAGCATTTTTGCATGTTGGTAATTCAACAAAATCCCATGTCTCATTAGCCACAATTGAATTGTATTCTGATTTCATAGCCTGCTCCCATTGAAGGCTATCATCCATTTGTATAGCTTCTTTGTAGTAGGTTGGCTCTCCACTGTCAATGACCAAAATGTGGTGTATACCCGGCTCAAACCACTTGGGTGCACGTGATACTCTTACAGAGTGTCTCAGTGCCTGACGGCTGGACTCTGCTCTCTTTGGAGCAATAGTAGTATCTTGCACTTGAGGATTAGGTGCAACACTACTGAACTGAGTTGGTCCAGAGGCTACATCCTGAAAATTAACTCTACTCAACTTCTTTAATGGTCTTCTTGTGCATTTTTGATTCATTGAAGATCACATGTGAGGTACGAATGACTTTGTTGGATTCTGGGTGCCAGATACGATAGCCCATCTCTCCATTTGCACCATAGCCGATAAAAATACATTTATGTGACCTGGGATCTAACTTGCGACAAAGTTGTTTGGGCACATGTGCATATGCCTCACATCCAAATACACAAAAAATGCTCATAGCTTGGCGTTTTCCCATTCCATAATTCCTCTAGAATTTTGAAATTCAGAGGAGAACTAGGTGACTTGTTGATGATGTGCACTGCTGTCAGAATATCTTCCCCCCAAAACTCTGGAGTAAGCTTTGCCATAGACATCATAGAGATAACTTGCTCTTGAATCGTGCGATTCATTCGTTCAGCTATCCCATTTTGTGCAGGCGTGTATGGAGCAGTAAATTTCCGCCAAATGCCTCTTCTATTGCAAAAATCTTGGAACTCCATGGAGACGTATTCTCCACCATTGTCCGTGCGAAACACTTTGAGCTTTTTTCCTGATTGGTTCTCAACCATGGCAAGGAATTTTTGGAACGTTGAAAAGACCTCTTCTTTACGCTTAAGGAGATACGCCCACACCTTTCTAGTAGAATCATCTATGAACATGAGAAAGTAGTTTGCCCCTTCTAGAGTTTTATGTGGCATTGGACCACACAAATCACTGTGTACCAAGTCTAGGGGTTCACCTACTTTCTTGTTCAATGGCAAAGATATCAACCTGGTGTGTTTGCCATATAGACAATGCTCACACAATGGAAAGTCCGTGTAATCTAACACATGTAAGTAGTCAAAATGCTGAAGTGTTTTCATTCCCTTTTGGCTAATATGCCCTAGCCAGCTATGCCACAACTCAGTAGACGGCAGCTCGGTAACATAGTTAGAGTGTTCATCGACACTCAACACAAACAAAGAGTACAGGCACCCATTTTTACTACCTTTCATCATGATAAGGTTGTTCTTGCAGATCATCCAAGAACGATTACCAAAAACTGTAGTGTAGCTAAGATTATCCAATTGCCCTATAGAAAGCAAGATCTTTGTAAGCTTGGATGCATGTCTGACATTCTACAACACAAAAACAATGCCATTATGCATTTGAAGTTTCACATCACCAATGCCAATAATGTCAAGCTCGTAGGAATCACCAAGCTTGACTATGCCATGCATGGATGCATAAGAGGAAAACCACTCTCTATGCGGTGTGACATGAAAACTTGCACCAAAATCAAGAATCCAATTCTGTGCATAACCCTTGTCCTATGCAACCAATGCATCTGGTGTAAGTTTTAAAGTGAAAATGAGAACATCTGAGGGATCTACTGTCACCTCGGCATGAATCTTTGTGGCCATAATGATCATCATTGGAGGAGGAGCATCCTCTACTGCATTGGCCATAATGATCATCACTGGAGGAGGAGCATCCTCTACTGCAATGGTAGGTATGGGAGACTCAACCACATTGAGCTCCTCAATCTTTACCGTACTTTTGCCTTTGCCAAAATTATTTTTTTGCATGCTTTTCAGATCTCTGAGGAAACTGCGACAATCCTTTTTGTAATGGCCCTTCTTGTGGAAATAGTAACACTCAACATTTCCTGCATTGCGGTCTCTACTTTGGTTCATGTGTCTGCTAGGACTACGAGGATTTCGCTCTATACTTTTGCTTCTGTATTTGTTCATGTCACGACCTCTTGCCTTCATTGAACTGCCAGCCATAAATACATCTCCATGACTAGCACCATCAAGATTTTTACGTCAAATCTCTTCAGTGAGCAACGCATCTATGACAACATTGAACTCTAACTTTCCATTTGGAGCTGAACTGCTAATTGCTGTGCAAAATATGTCCCATGAACTAGGTAGAGAGCATAGCAAGAATAAAGACTTGAGTTCGTTGTCAAACTCCTTAAAGGATGTCAGTTGTCTGAACAAGGAGTTGAACTCATTTAAGTGACTAGTAACTGTGCTACCTTCTTTCATATTGAGCTTCATAAGCTTTTTCATGAGAAAAACTTTGTTGGATGCACTTTTGCTCTCCCATGCTGAACATAAGCTATCCCAAAGTTCCTTGGTTGTTGTCTTCCCTATGATAGTGAGAAGAACACTGATTCGGCTACATGTAGACGTATCGTAGCCATTGCTTTCGCATCCAAAAGCTCCCACTGAGCTTGCATATAGTCATCATCCTCTGTGCACACTCTTTTAACAGTTTTGAGAGGCCTTTGTTTATCAAAAAATCTTTCATGCGCTCTTTCCACATGGTGAAGTTGATGCCATTGAACTTGGAAATGAAATATTCCTCCTTTTTTGAAGAAGAAACCATCACTGACAAGAGGGTTTAAGAGGTGCCAAACTATGGCGAGAAGCTGCTGAAATTTGGGCAGAGTAACCTTTGAATTGGGAGTAAAATCTCAACCAAAATAGACTCAAAAGTGCCAACAATGAAAGTCACGACTCGCGGGAAGTAAATCCGACAGAGTCTCCTTTGTATGAGGAGTTAAAACTCAACTCAAAATACGCATGAATGTGCCAACTGCACTAACTGGGAATCTACTGCACAAAACCACTACTGTGTAACCGCCAACTCGGTGTTAAAAGCATAATAACTGTCGAGATATATATCCTATGGCGAGGGTACCGTAAAGGGGAACTCCAACTACCTATATCACCGAAAGTGTCTCAACATTTGAGCACACCCCAGCTCAAAGAAAACCTCACGTTATCGACCTCCAAAGGCTAATGCAGACATAAATGGAGTAGCCACAGTCTCAGAAAGGGCTCTTCTGGTTCGAGTCTCAGAAACGGTCAAGAAAAACTGCCAAAATAGCCAAAAATGGCTCCACACGTAGTATAGTGGGCAGTGTCCGCAACTCAACGTACATGCATAAAACGCGCTCAAGCAAGCGCCAAGAACTACTACATGCAGTAAAAGTGATCCATGCGGGATATCTGCTCTTCCAGTTCGAGTTATCCGTGTGAAACCAGTGTCAAGTTGGATTTTGAAAAATCCACCGCAGTGTGTAAGTAATGCCAAGCCGGTGCCGAAATGTGAGAGTCGGTGTCAAAAGAGCTCTAATCGTTGATGTCAATGTCGTCTCTTGCCGTCCGACGGGAGTGGCTAGTTGGGTAGCCGCAAATGCCTATGCTCAAGATTGGTGTCTGGCCGTAATGTCAAGTCGAACAAGTGTTGAAAATCGATGCGCTAAGCTCTCAATACGCAAAGCCAAGGACGATGTCGTTGACGCTCAAAACTGAAAAGGAATCGTCTAGGAGATACTATCTCATCCGAGATGTCGTAGTCCGAGCCAAAGAGGAATTTCCAAAATCAAGTCGTTGAAGCCTTGATCTCTCTCTCACTCTCTCAGTCACTTGCTCGCTTTGTTCGCAACTCGGGGTTCAACAATGGGAAGGGGAGCTTGCACACACAAAGTGTGTGGGCTTAAAGTTAAAAAAAACTTTTTTGTTGCACTGTCGCAATGCTGCAGGAATTGACGAGATGAGGACGGATGTGTGGGGCTACTCGGTAATGCCCGGACTCGCACTACAAGGCTCAATTGCACGCACAACAAGATCTCCTGCCTTGCTTCTCTCTCTCGCTGCCCGATTTTGCTTCCCTTTCTCGCTGCCCAGGGTTGCTACGTGCAACTTGCTACACACGGTGTGTGTGGATGTGGACGATGCAAAACTTTCCCAATTCCTAGTTTTGCTCACTGTAGCCCGGATTGCTTTGACAATCACCACCTTGGGAAAGGATGCCTTCAATTACTCAATTTGCTTGCTTTTGTGCCAGCACTACTGCTAAGAAAACCTGTAAAGAGTCCCAATTTGCTTTGAATGCCCAAATTCTCATAGTCGAATGTGAGTGCTGCCTGCAATGCTTGATTTTCTTGCAAAATCCTCTACTTTGCTTAATTGCATAATGCCCGATTGGCAACATTGCAACAATGGGTTCATTGCTCAATGCCTTGTGCCTTGCTGCTATCACACCAAGCTCTGCAGAGATTGTGCCGAAGTGCGCGTGTGAGGTAGCATGCAAGAGAGGGGAATAAGAGAATGGGGAAGGGGATGATACACAGACAGTCTCTGTTTGGGTTAGTGAGAAGAAAGATAAGAGTCAACCCTCTCTCTTTTTCTCCCTATATTGATTAGGTGAAATAAAGTGCACCAGGCTGGTTTCCCATGACCACCTGGCCTATACCCCAACACAACTCTCTTTTGGAATCTGAGGTGGGGGGACATGGATCGTGATGCATGTTCCACCCCATCTAGAAACTGTGATTGCATAGCTAGTTTGTGCTAAGTGAATGGAGCATTCCTATGCACTTATCTTTGAATTTGGACTTGTTTATCCGTCCCACGATTTTTTTTGTTCCATGGTTTGTCTATTTTTGTTCCACGGTTTGTCTACTTCATGAATTGGCTACATCTTGAGGGATTTAGCCTCATCTTGTGTTTGCAACAATCCCTATAGTCCATGGTTCTCTCTTACCCTCTTTTCCGGTTCAATTCTGTTGTCAAGATTTTTAGCACAACGTATGTGAAGGTGATTCCTTTCAGAGTGGCCACAAAATCCCTTGATTTTAGGTTGTTTGCATTTGTTAGTTTCTTCACAAACCCCTCTTTTAACATTTTTTGGATCATGAATTATAGGCTCAAGAGTTTTTAAACTTTTTGGTTGTATCAAAGCTTGAGAAACTTCTATGAGTTTTTTGCACATCTCCATCCGTTTTGTTTTGAATTTAGGATGCAGTTAGGTTAGAAGCCTTTGCTCCAATGTTTGGTTGTTCTTCAACCTCGCCTCGTAGGCTTGAAGCATGGCATATAAATGCTCGTTTACCTTTTTGACTAAGATTGATCTACCAGAGTCAGTCTTTGACTCTTCGTACCCTTTTGCATTTTTTTTAATCTCTTGCTCACCTCCAAGTTGTTCTTTTGTTTGCTTCAATTTTGTTTCCAAATCTATTTTTTTCATTCAGCCTCTCTGCTTTCATTTTGTCCCATTTGGATTTCCAAGATTTTCTTTGAGTCCTAATTAACCCGTTTTCAAATTGGGTTTGTTCGAGAAGTTTCAAATTGTCTACTACAGACTGATTTGCTTCTTGAGCCTGAACTCTAGTCACCACTTTAACTGAAACTGTGGGGACTTAGACTCAGATCCACTCGTGCATGGTAAAATTCCAATGACATTGATAGTTTCCTTCCCTGGTTTGTCAAGATTCTCTACGCAATTATGAATTAAGTGATCTCTCCCACACCCGTCGCGCAAAATCCAAAAATCTTTATTTGCTGACCTTTATACGAACACTCCCATGCCCAATGGTTGCCTCCAGAATTCATAATGGGCCCTCAAGTCGGGATGATGATGGTGCCCCTGTTGATTGGCTTGCCCTAGGCGGATATCCCTTGGGCTTGTAGTTCTGGTTAACTATGAACATGAACATGTATTTGTCCATTGTGAATTTAATTCTAGTTGTTTGAGCCACATATGAAGGTTCAATGGCTTCATCAGCACTAGCCCAAAATGGACTTTTTTCAGGGGCATAAGCTACATTTTTTGTCTTCCTCACTTGGATTTTGATTGGTTCCTCATAATAAAAAATTGGTGGCATCAATGGTTTAGATATGAGAGGATTTGTCGGTTGTGCATAATGCACAATGGCCCTATTATCATGAGGCAAAGGTGGCTATTGCCCCAACACTGGTAGCAATTTGTCCCTTCCTTGTATTGCATTGTGGGGTCCGATGTGATACCATGGAGGTGGTGGCAAGTGTGGTACTTCCAGTGGTCCATACGGCCCTTCCCTCTCATAGTTTTGGTTGTAGAAGAACTCACTAGTGTCATGGTTTGTGTATTTTTTTTCTATGGCACACCACTTCAACAATCTTGGGGCATTGATTGATGGTGGCTACTACGGCTTCAAATTAGGGTTTTGCCTTTAGGTCTAGCTCATGTTGTGGACCCTTTCTTTGACTAGCCGATCTAAAATTTTGTGTGATTGAAGCACGATCACTACATTTTGTAGGGGAGTCACTAATGGTAGAAGAGACACTGTTAGTGTTTATCTTTGTATCTTTAGCTACCTCCACGTATGTTTTGCAATTGTCAACCAGGTACAATGCTTCCCTAGAGACTTGTTCGAATGTTGTGCATTATTTTAAGTGTAAGTACTTTTTGCAAGTTTCATTTCTCGAGCCCTCAATAAAGAGAACAGATAAGCAATCATCCTGTGGTAACTCTTGCATTGGATATCTTTTGATGTGTTTCTTGAAATGAAGTGAAGCTTCCTTCACCTTTTCATTTTCTTTTTGTCCTAAAAGCATTGATCTAAGAAACTGTGGTGTGCTTCATTCCCGTCTTAGACAATTTCTCAAAAAACTCTTGTAAGATTTGACCAATGTTGAAGAAATCTCTACTATTAGTGGTTGGAACCAAGTCAACACCATTTGAAATGTTAAACCAAATCCCTTGTATTGTGTGTGGAAATTTGCTACTTTTTCTACTCGTAAGACTTGCTTAAAAATGGAAACATGCACATATGGATCTTTCAATCCATTGCACTTCTTTGGCACACACTTAGCCACTTGAGAAGGTCTCATTCTGTGAGTCTCTGCTACTATCCTCATCATCCTACGTTCTCCTACCATTATATCTCTCATCTTGTAACCACTAACGGGTGCTTTCCCTTGGGTCTTACATCCAGGAGCAAGGGCACTGGGTAGAAATCACATTGCATCAACATCCATGGGGACCATCGCAATGCTTTGTTTTAATATAAAAATTGGATTTCCCTTGTCCTTACCAATTTTGAGATGATTGTTTGTTGCCTAGGGAGGACCGCCCCGTGCAGGGCGACGTTCTACGGTCGTCATCAAGTGGGCACGCGAAGGCCCGCCCTCGCCGCCACTAGGGTAGCTTGGGCAGACCCCTGATAGCCTCCGGTGTCGGACCGCAAACCCCCTAGACCCAACCCTTAGAGCCAATCCTTTTTCCAAAGTTATGGACCATTTTATCGACTTTCCTTACCTACATTGTTCTATTGACCAGAGGCTGTTCACCTTGAAGACCTGATGCAGTTATGAGTACGACCAGGCATGATCGGCATTCGCTCCTCAAAATTTCCATGGGTCATCGGGGGGTGCACCGGACATCGCAAGATGTGCGTCTCTCCATGTTGTCATACAATTTTTGAATCAGCATAAAGTCACTAAGTCATACCTGGAAGCTTTCCCAGTAGCCTCATGTATAAAAATGTACACATCCCTACAAGTCTTGGAAGTGACGATGTAAAAACTCATGTACAAAGGTGTGATTTTGCCAAGCTTGAATGCTGATTTTTTGGGTTTTTTGAGACTCCAAAACATGGTTTTTAATAAGTATTTTCAGCCATGCTTTACAGCCTGCTGTGAATCGGACTTGTACATCATGAGTTATGAGCATCCTAACCAGGCGGTCTCAACTTAGAAGGTGATTGTAGGTGCATGCAATGAGGGCAACTAGGCCAACTTGAGAGTCTAAGATTAGAAATTCTGAATTTTTATATTTTTGGAGATAGCCGAGGTGATGGGCTTCGAGCCGTGTGTTACGGTGCGTCATTCGGTGACCGAAGCAGCAAGTTATGCCTCAGGGAAAGTTGTCCGAGAGGTCCTCTTGCTCAGGGGAGAAGCTGGAAATTGGTTGGGCTTGAGGGAGTTGGGAGGAAGTTTCCATGTGGCATGGGGATTATCCCACATGAGAAGAGGAAAGGGAAAAGTGGAGGGTACATAGGGTACTTTGGGAGTCCACTATAGGTGTATCAAAGGTGAGAGGAGCTCTCTCAAGGCTTGGCTATGGTGGCTTGTGGGGTCTTGGGGAGGGAGATGGTGCATTTTCTAGTTCCCACTAGCTTGGACAGGTGCTTGGCACACCTTTTTGGTCCACGGACACTTGCCCCCACCCCATTCCTTGGTCAAAGGGTCACCGAGAGCTCATTTTTTGCCCAAACAAGGCCTAAAAGGAGCCACTTAAAATATGCTTGAGAAGAGAACCTTGTCGTCTATGAAGAGAGAGAAAATCTAGGGGATAAAAGATAAGAAATCCCCCATTTTAATAGATGCACAACTTCCAGAGAGCTCTTTTTTTAGCAAGAAAGAGTGCACCCCCGACTTTGAGCGGCCATAACTCCTTCATCTGGTTTTTGTCTGTGGATACTCTCCGGGATCTCCACCGAAACAACTTCCTCATGATGTCCCTTATTTCTCTTAATTTTGAGTGTTTCCATGCTTGAAGGCTTTTTCATAAATCTCTATAGGTGTTTTCGACCGTGCAATAGTTCTTTCTTCTGATGGCGTGGCTCGTGCAAGGATATAGAGGCATATATTTTCCTTCTCGTTTGCATGCTTACATTGTTTTGGTGCTCCCACGGAGGAGGAGCTTCTCACATGCTCCAATTCATATGAAATATGTTTATTTCTGCAGACAGAGAATGTAAAGGGGATGTGGGTCCATGTGGACAACCGCCTATGTATGTGCAAATATTGGACAACACTTGAGGCAATCGTATAATTGGCATTGCATCCTTTGGAGGGTCGTGAGGTTTTGTGAAGCTAAGCATTGGGGGCCTGGTTACCCCATGCGAGGTGGATTAGGCACATGATCGATCCATCAACATCCCTTGAGCTTTCGACGTCACATGTTTGTGGGAATCAAACATGGCAGACAAGCTCCCACAGTTTCATGGATTGTCTAATGAAAATGCACAGACTTTTATTGAAAAATTGGAAGTCTATTGCTTACTTTGAAATATACTAGATCAATCTATATTGTTGCAGCTGCTGCAATATGGTTTACAAGATGAGGCAAAATTTTGGTTACACGATCATGAAGAGTTGGTGTAGGCACAAACTCCAGGGGTAGTTTTGCACTACAATCATGTGAAGCAAGCTTTCCTGGCACAGTACAGATCCATTAATAGTACCTGATGAAGTTTCACATGAAAGTTTGGGGTAGACTCAAAAGGGTAATCAGAGTGTTGATGATTTTCTCATGCAGTTCACCCATTTATGGGATAAATGAGACCGAGCTTTGGGGAATGAGATCCCTCCATCCATGTTAAAGAAGGACCGTTTTGTGGCGAACTTAAAAGAAAGCCTGAAGTCCAAATTTGAGCTGAAAAGACCCGTCACCTTCGAGGAGGTAGTCGCTATCGCTAGGGAGAAAGAATGGAAGGGTCAAAGACTTAATGAGTATGGGAAAGCGGTCCTTGTGAAGAATAATGGTGGCCAAAAGAAGGAAAATCAGGTAGAAGTAGGAGGCCAACCTGTTCAAAGGGCTGCTAATACTGAACAGTTACAGCAAAATATGCAAGACATGATGACCATGATGCATGAATTGCAACTTAGTGTTCTTGGAGGTGAGGTGGTTGTGGTCGCGGTCGTGGTAGAGGAATGGCCCAGGCATGTGAAGCTCAGTCTAATGCTAATACGGGTTGTGGACAAGGCGGTTTTGATTTGTAGAGAAGATTCATCCCTACCTGTTATAATTGTGGTGAACTTGGTCATATCAGTACTTATTGTTCAAAGCCACCAAGGATGGGAGGTGATCTATTTCCACTCCCCCAACAGATTCCTAATAGAGCTAATGATTATGCATTGGATATACAAGGAGATCAAGGTACTGAATAGGAAAATCATGCTTCAACCTCTGGTGGTCATGTGGGTATTGTGCAGGTTGAAAAGAAAGAAGCAGATGTGCTGCCTGTAGGCAAAAGAGAGAGGGAAGGCTATGCTGCACCTAGTCCTAGCAAAAGAAAGGGAAGGAGAAAGAGGGTGAATATGCGAAAGCCAAGAGGAAGAGAAGACCTTGTTGTAGATGGTTTGAAGTGGCAGATTTACCTTTGGGAGAAGGCCAAACAACCTACAGTTTAAAGGAAATCCTGATTGGGGGGAAAGTAGATTGTACTTTTGGACAGTTGATGAATCCCAAACTTAAGAGGCAATGGAAGTCATTAGTGAATCCAGAGAAAGAGCCAAAGCATGGACAAGTCAAAGTGTTGGCTGTGGGAGAGTTACCCGGCAATTGTCCTGTGAAGAACACTTGGCACAAAGGTGTGGGCATGGGAGAGGCCTACATTGATGGAGGTGCGCAATTTTGTGTGATCACACAGTCATGTGTTGAGAGACTGGGTCTCATTACATGAGAAAGCTCTGGGTTTTGGATCTGACTTGCAAACCATGCCAAAGTGAAGTGTTTGGGAATGATTAAGAATTGAAAGTTGAAGTCTTCAATGTGAAGGTTATAGTAAACTTTCATCTTATGTCAGCTAGTCTTGGAGCTTTTCATCTCATTTTGGGACAAACATGGTTGAGGGTTGTTGATGTTGTGCAAGATTGGGGCAAGGGCACAATTTGTGCGTATGGCAAAAAGGGTGAAAAGAGGGTGTTTGATATGACTACCAAGAAACCTATGGCACTAGAAGATGTGAGTGAGAATGATGAATCCAAAGTTACCAAATGAAGATAGTTTTGAAGATTCAAAAAGTATCTCTACTTTGAGTTCCATTGATGAGGGTGAAGTGTCATTCTTGTTGTTGGACGAGGAAAAGAGAGAAGTTAGTGAAATGTTGCAAAAATCACGGAATATAAATGCTTCAAGCCATTTAGAGCAACTTGAAGAGTTGATGCAACCTAAACAGGAATTGTCAGTGAAGAGAGAGTTGATTCAAAATATGTTATGTATTGATTTGACGCAAGGAGAAAGAGGGGAGTACTTAAAAATGTTAGACAGGTTTCCATATCTTTTCATCATTTCAAATCAAGAAATAAGGGATTTTGTTGGGGATCCTATGAAGATCGCGCTAGTTGAAGGGGCAAAGCCAATACGATAGAAATTAAGAAGGATGGGTAAGGAGAAAATGAATGCCTTAAAGGAAGAAGTGGATAAGCTTTTGAATGCAGGGTTCATTGAGCCAGTTGATAATACTGAATGGGTGAGCTCTGTAGTGGTCAGTCCAAAGAAAGATGGGCGTTGGAGAGTTTGTGTTGATTACAAGCCATTAAATACAGTGACCAAGAAAGATCCTTACCCTTTGCCTTTCATTGATCAACTTTTAGATGCAGTGGTTGGCTTTGAAAGATACAGTGTCTGTGATGGTTATTCAGGATATTTTCAGCTTCTACATGCTCTTGAAGATCAGAAAAGACTACTTTTATCTTGCCATGGGGTTGTTTCTTCTTTTGCTGCCTTCCTTTTGGGTTGAAAAATGGACCTGGAGCTTTTGAAAGAAAAGTGGATTGGGTCCTTACCCTGTTCCTTGGGAAGTTTGTCAAAGGATTCATAGATGATTTCTGTGTATACAACTCAAGGAAAGAGTATGTTCAAAAGCTTGAAATGACTTTTGCAAGGTATGATGAATGCGGGGGTCAGTTGAACCCTGAGAAATGTCATTTAGCGCAGCCAAGGGTAAAGCTTCTTGGACATGCTAGTGATTTCAAAAAATGGGATTGAAGCAGATCAAGAGAAAGTGGAGGCTTTGTTGTTGCTGTGATCTCCAAAAGATACTAGACAGTTGGCCACTTTCATACAGAAGGTTAAATATCTGTCTCGTTTCATACCTTTGGCATCACAACTATTGTATCCATTTCAACAAGCAGTTAAGAATGATCCCTTGGAGTGGTCTCGTGATTGTGACGATGTTTTTGATAGGGTCAAATAGGTTTTGAGTACACTACCCATTATGCAAGCTCCTGACTAGAAAAAGGAGTTTTATGTTAACCCATCAGTGGGAGATGATGCCATTGGGGCCATGTTATTGCAAAAGAGGAAAGAATCTCAGTATATAAAGCATGTTCATTATGCTAGCAGAGTGAAAATTCCTCATGAAAGAGATTTCTCTAAAATTGAATTGGTGATTACCTGTATGGTTTATGCTTGCAGACAATTCAGACACTACTTGCTGCAAAAGTCATTCACCTTTCTCACTAGTTATTCATTGCTTCCCAGTTGTTCAACAATTCAAATACATCAAAAACAATGATGAGATGGGTCATTGAACTTCAGGAGTTTCAGTTCATCTTTTTGGTGGAAGAGAGTACACGGTCTACCCTGGAAAATTTACTCACTTATAAAGACACTCCTGTTTTGATTAAATAAGAAGTGTGCAGAAGAAGAAAGTCGAGACTCTTGCCATTTTTGATGCTTCATTGTTATACTTTGATGGTTCTTACCGAAGAAGTCATGATGATGCTTTAGGAGGAATTTTCATATATGATGCACAAGGGAAGCTTCTAAGGAAACAAGGGTTAAAACTTGATGCAAAGAGTAATAATGAAGTAGAAGACATGGCTCTTGAAGGTGGTTTACACATCTGTTTGTAGCTAGAGATTAGACGCTTATAGATCAAAGGAAATTACTCGTTGGTCATGATTCAAGTATTGGGAGTATGGAAGAATAAGAATCCTAAATTGAATAATTTATGCTTCAAGGTGAAATAAGTTTGAAGCATGGAGTCTGCAGCATATTGAGAGGTCTCAAAATGAAGAAGCTCATGATGTTGCCCAAGAAATGATCACTTGTGTGTTTGTGTTGAAGGCAAATACCACTTTATATCATGGAAGAGAAGTGTTGTCAAAGGAGATGGATTTTCTATTGATAGGTATCCTACCTGAGGGTTTACCATCCTACAAAAAGTATGCGTTTATAAGAAAAGCCAAGAAATATAAAATGCTTGATGATGTGCTTTACATGAAAGGAAGTGATTTGGTTTTACATCGTGTGCCCTCAAAATAGGAAATCTACAAGATCTTGGAAGAAAATCACCAACGATCTTGTGGAGGCCATTTTTCCATGAAGATCATGTTGCATAAAATTTTGCAAGAAAGCTTTGTATGACCAAATATTCAACAAGATGTTAACCATTCGTGCAAGTCGTGTTTGCCTTGACAAAATATGGGAAAGAGAATTTTCAAGCCCAAATTGTGACACACATTTCTAGCTTTTGATGTGTTTGAAAAATGGGGTGCTATTGGACCCTTACCTATGACTAGCAAAATAAATGCTTACATTTTGACAGTAGTGGATTACTTGTCATGATGGGCAGAAGCCAAGGCTGTCAAACAAATCACCAATAAGGAGATGGGAAATTTTTTTTATGAGCATATATGCTACAAATTTGGTGTGCCCCTAGAGCAACTTTCTGATAGAGGACCAAGATTTAGAGGAGAGCTATTTGATTTCTTATGGGAGAAGCTCAATACACAGCATAGGTACAGTTCTCTTTATTATCCACAATATGAAATGGTCTCAATGAGAGATTCAATGGAGAGTTGGTAAAGATCTTGACAAAGATGACCCAGACACATGGAAAGACTTGGCATTCAGAGTTGCCTTGTGCATTATGGGCCTACACAACTGCTATCAGAACGAGCAGAGGATTTTCTGCTTATCACTTGGTTTATGGCAAGGCAGCTCTATTGCCAATTGAAGTGGAGATTCTTGCACTCAAGTTATTGTCATTGGAAGATGAAAATCAAACAAATGCCTGGCAGAAAAGATTATTGGATTTACAATGTTTGCAGTTGGACAGAGTTTTAGCTTTGAGCTACTATGAGGAAGTGTCAAAAAAATTTCATCTCAAAGTCAATGAATGCGTGGAGGATAAGAAAATTGAAAAGGGTGAGTTGGTATTGTGATACAATAGTAAGTTGGAAAATACCTTTCAGCAAAAGTTTCAAATCAAGTGGGAAGGTCCTTTACTATTGTGAAAAAATTTGATAATGGCACATATCAGTTGGCTGATTTGAGTGGTACACAACATAAATATCATGTTAATGGTTATAGATTGAAGAAGTATCTGGCATGTTTGATGACAATTGTGACAATGAGATGCGAGGAAGACAGTGTGAAAACATTTGAGGATGTGGAGGAGGTTTTTGGGGATGAGATGCAGTAGTTTCTCACCCTAGGAACCTCTGCTTTTCATGCATGATCAAGCACGCTAGGGGGGGGGGGGGGGGGGGGGTTGGCAAGCTATGTCAGACATTGTTTGAATGAGCACCAGGAAGCTTGCCCACTAGCCTCCTGTATATACATGTACATAGCCTTGCAAGTTTTGGAAGTGACCATGAAACTTCATCTACAAAGGTGTGATTTTTCCAAGCTTGAATACTAATGTTTTGGGTTGTTTGAGACTCTAGAACGTCGTTTTTAATAATTATTTTTATCCGTGCTTTATAGCTTGTGAAATCGGACTTGTACATCATGAGTTATGAGCATCCAAAGCAGGCGATCTCAACTTAAAAGGTGATTGCGGGTGCATGCGATGAGGGCAACTGGGCCAACTTGAGAGTCTAAGATTAGAAATACTAAAGTTTTATATTTTTGGAGATAGCCAAGGTGATGGACTTTGACCCATGTGTTACACTGCATCATTCGGTGATCGGAGCAGCAAGTTATGCCTCGGGGAAAGTTGTCCGAGAGATAGCCAAGGTGATGGGCTTTGACCCATGTGTTACACTGCATCATTCGATGATCGAAGCAGCAAGTTATGCCTCGGGGAAAGTTGTCCGAGAGGTCCTCCTGCTTAGGCAAGAAGCTGGAAATTGGTTGGGCTTGAGGGAGTTGGGAGGAAGTTTCCATGTGTCATGGGGATTATCCCACATGAGAAGAGGAAAGGGAAAAGTGGAGGGTACATAGGGCACTTTGGGAGCCCACTATAAGTGTATCAAAGGTGAGAGGACCTCTCTCAAGGCTTGGCTATGGTGGCTCATCAGCTCATGGGGAGGGAGATGGTGCATTTTTTGAGTTCCCACCAGCCTAGACAGGCACTTGGCAAAAGACTAAACCAAAAAGCACACATTTTTCATACATTCTAATGTGTCCATTCTAGTGGGCAAAAATGCATAATACTATAGTGTAGGGAAACTTACCATCAATTAATACATTATCCAAAAAAATTACATAGAGGGCACTGACACAAGAATCAACCTTTTAAAAAAAACCATCATGATCCTGTGATAGCCGTAGGAGATAAATTTTTGAAGCTAAATTCAAGGTAATTTTGTGGGTGATCGATCAATGACCAAAGCCTAAGTGGTTGACCTATCAAAAGGGTAACAAATAACTTTATCCAAAAACATTACATTACAAACATTGATAAAATAGATAACATGAAGAATTGCATTTCCAGTTTGTAGTTCAAAGTTGTCTCCACATTGAGTGATGTTAGAATAATAAAATTACATGCATTACAAGATAAAGATAAAAAGGGGGGGTTAATTCAATAGACAATGTACAAATTTAAAAGAGGTGCATAGTAGATATCTTCATCAAGTTTGAACGAAGTCAAAGAGACAAAGAGGATCATTCATGGGGAATTAAAGACATGAAAATATATGTGGTATCCCTAGGTGGCATCATTAAAACTATCACAACCAAAACTAGCACCATTGTCATCACCTACATGGCTACATGTGTAGCTCAAAGAGGATTTATTTGGCAAATAACCCTCACTTAACCTTTTCTCTAACGGCCACGTCCTCCTTCTTGCAATCAATGTTTTTGGGCTCCAAGTGGCAACATCCAAGACTAGAAAGCAATGGGATTTTGAAGAAACCCTTAAGGATTGAGAGTTTTTTTAGTCCACTATCCCATATCCTTCCTTGCTCCCACATTGTAATTACAAAACCATAAAGCAAAGAAATAATTCCCTTTTGGGATTCTACTTTACAATGTGTGAAACTGAAATTCCATGTGTGATTTTCTCAAGGAAAACTCTCTAAAAATTCTTATGGTGGGAGGCAAGGTTGGACCTTTGCGCGACATTGAAGGCAAAGAGTTGCATCTGGCCAAAGGCGATGGTGTCAAGCTAGTGGGGTCAATGCGAGCAGTGAGTAACCATCTATTATTGTGTGGCTACAACATTTCTCTCATTGCGCCAAATTCTTCTGACCTAGCACACCTTCTACATGGCTAGCTAGCATTTTCATGGCCTAAAGCAATGGATTGATCAAATGGCCTTGTCTTAGCCACACAAACATGAGCAATGCAGCTGCAACTTTGTCTTCATCTTTTTGCACTAGAATGGACACATTGGCCTATTACTTTGACATGCTTGCTTTGTCTTCATCTTTCACTAGAATGGACAAACTAATCAATTATCTCATATTTTAAAATTTTAGAATACACATAAAATTGCAGGTCGCTTCCACAAAGAAGCCTTCCTTCAAGGCCTCCAAGAAATAGTACAAGGTAGATCTTCGTTCGTAAAGGGAGAGATTCACAGCGGGAGAGGGGCTGAGTCACTCATCATTGAATTTGATTGTGGTCGTATAACTGGATGATCTTGCCCTCACGGTTTTGCCTTGTTGCAAATTTTGAACTTTCAAAGCCTACAACGATATTGTGTTTCTGGGGCAGAGAAGGGAAAAAGGAATTTGGAAAGAGTTTAATTTTATTTTAAAAGAGTTGTTAGTAATAGGTGTTTCAATAACAAAAAGTAGCTAGAGGAACTTTTACCGAAAAGAAAAAAATTATATGTTTGACATGGCTTTGCGGATTTGCATATATGCACCTTGAGTATTTTTGAAAACAAAGGGGAGCTGGAGCTTACCCATCATTCATGTGCACGTGGTGACGATAAGAGGGATCCAACCCTTTTTCCCCCCAATTTAACCATTTTGTCGATTTTCACACGCTGATGACAAGGGGACTCGAGCCCCCCCCCCCCCCCCCCCCCCCCCCCCCCCTCTCAAATGCACTAGTGAAGCCTCGGTCTGAGTTGGTAATGGGCATGACAATGCTGATATAGGTAGAAGAATTCACGATACTGTCAACAAAAGATCTACTTGTGTTTGAACTATTTTTTCTTGCCAAGAAGCTCTCGGATGATGGCAATGCTTGCATCTTATAGGCATGTGGCATTATGCAAAATGCTAATGCTACTTTGTCCTCCTTGTTTGAGTCTCCATGACATGTTGCTCTTGATAAAGGTTTTTTTATGCAAGCATTATATATATATATGTATGTATGTATGTATGTATGGCTTAAGAGGAATGCTGAGAAAAATCATCTTAAAATAACTTCAAAAAATCCTAAAAAATATGTAGACATTTCATAGGTGCCATTCCTTCAGGCAGTGCCAACAATCAGACCCTTGTTATATTACAAATGACTGGTGATTATGTATGATTCTATGTCACACATTGCGGACGCCACTTACATGTGAAAGTGCAAAGTTTTGTTTGATAATAGATTAGTTGGATCGTGTAAGAGTTTTTGAATCTCAAGTGAATTGCCCAATGTGATCCCATTATTTATTTTGGCTTTTAGGTATTCATTTTACTTATTTGTCATAGTCTAGGTAGGGAAATTTATTGAGTTTTCTATAAATGCAACCCCTTGCCTCTGACATCTCAAGTGAAGTGCCCAATGTGATCCCATTATTTATTTTGGCCTTCAGGTATTTATTTTACTTATTTGTCATAGTCTGGATAGGGCAATCTACTGAGGTTGCTATATATGCAACCCCTTGCCTCCATTGTATTACACTTTCTGTTATTCATTTCCAAGGTTGATTAGTTCAGGACTCTCTCTCTCTCTCTCTCTCTCTCTCATGCTCTCTCTCCTTGGTCTCTACACTTCCACATCGTCGACTTTGACATGGTATTAGAGCTCTTGGTGAGTCTCTGTGCTTGAAGACTCTTGGAGGAGGAGCTGCAAAGAAAAGGAGAAGAACCTCTTTAGTCGCTTGTGTCCAAACCCCCCCACATTGTCTCTAGGGTTCTGTCACACTGCCCTATCAGAGGCTATCCCGTGCAGTAGTGTTTCAAAATGCTACTCCATTCTGATCTTTTTTGATCTCTACCCCCTTGCTACCCAAGTTGGACCGTTGTGTTGGAGTTTGAGTTATTGGTGTTTGAACACGTAGGGTGGAGTTCAAGACACATGCATCTGGCAAAGGAACCAATCAAACATATCTAAAATACTATGGATGAGTGCCCAAACCATTGTCTTTAGTCGGATCATGGACCTGATGTGTTCCACAATTCATTATCTTGGAGTATTATCTTTTGGACGTGATGTGTCATAGGTCACAAATGGGGATTCTTGGACATAGTGTGGTCTACAGTTCAAATTTTCTAAAAAGGAAACCAATGCTCAAGATGGGAAAATTCTCAGGTACCAAGTTGAGGGTCACAAAACCAAGGTGTATCTAGTTGGTGGCCACTTCTCTAGTGTCCATGGTAGCTTCTTCATTGACTTGGTCTCACTATTGATGTCCACTGTGAGTTGTAGAGAGGGTATTAGTCTTTAGAGTTTTGGCAATTGGAATCTTAAGTGGCCCAATGTGATCCCATTATTTATTTAGGCTTCAAGGTATTTATTTTACTTATTTGTCAAAGTCTGGCAGGCAATTTACTAAGGTTGATTGGTATTACACCTTCACTTATTCCTTACCAAGGTTGATTGGTTCTAGAGTGTCTCTCTCTCTCTCTCTCTCTCTCTCTCCTTCTCCTTGTTATCTATGCTTTCGCATAATCAGCTTTGATAGATCGGTGTCTCCATTTTGGCAAGGGTCGCCCCCATAGTTGATAGCATGTCTGGGAAGATGGTGTGACTGGATTTTCAGTGGTCGCCTCTCCTCATTGGGGCATGTGAGCGCAATTACATTCTTTTTTCCTTGTGTGACACAGGTCTGAAGTATGAAAAAACAGCGAGGGGGGGGGGGGGGGGGGGGGGGGGGGTGGGGTGTGGAGTCCTCCTATCATCCGCACACGCGTGCAGACAATACGGGGTTCCCCCCCCCCCCCCCCCCTTTTTTTTTTTCCTTTCACACTTAGACGTGCCCTCCCTCTGCTCTGTTGCTGCTTCTTGCCACCACCTCCTTGTTTTTGCATGCAACATTAAAGTCAAACAGGCTACAACCACTAATGAGATCAAACTTGAAGTCCGGTCAAGGAATTGAATGCCTAGAAGGATTCGATGAGGGGCATATGATAATTTTGTGTGTTCGCACACATGCGACGATGAGTGAGGGGGTCAAGCCGGAGCATTTCGTGTTCTCGTGGACATTGCAATGTGGTTTTTCCACTTTAGTTGCACACATCCGACTGACATGTGTGAGAGGCCTAAAGATTAAAAAAAAAGGGGGCCAAGCTAGAGTCCCCCAATCATCTGCGCGTGCAGATGATATGGGGGCTCCAGCTCCCCCCTTTTTTTATATAGAGCTACATGTTGTTTTTAGCAAGACTCTCTGCACTGGTTTTAGCATGATGCTTTGCACTGTGTTTAGTTGTTTGGGTGAACCATGAGAGGGGACTGCCGTATGGAGACTAGAAGCTCTGGGTTGTTCTTATTAGGAGACAAGTAGATGCATCTCTCAAGTGCAATCACCTATGCTACTACTATGTGGAATAAGCGAGAGGGGATGTGCTTGTCGAGGCGGTCCAGCTGGTAGTGGCCGCCGTCACAGGCGAGTTTGCGGGCTCGTTGACAACACCCCTCATGCCACTACGCGCTCCATTCCAAGTTCCCACCCTTGCTAGCTATGCTCGACGATGGGTTGTGAAAAGCTTCATCAGCTTTAGGCCATGGAAACACGTAGTCTCGTACATCGTCTAGTGCACTCAAGCCTCTTCAATTTTTTGTATTGCTGCAAAACAAAGGGAAGCTTGTGAAGCCTCTTCAATTTCCTGTATTGTTGCAAAATGTGGAGGAGTTTGTGAAGCAGGTGTTGACACTTCAAGTTTTAGACTTTTTCTTACCTATAAAAAGTAGGTATTAACTCCGTCTTTCACACCCTATGGTGTGAAAACCATTTTTTATAACAAAAAAATATGAATTTCTATGGAGAAGTCATGTTTTCACTTCTATATATTATTTCATGCTCGTATTTTACACTAATGTTTTTTTTAAGCGATTAGAGTTAAAAAACTCCATGTAAATTTGATCAATTTCACTCTCCAATATTATTCATACCCTTGTACTTTACATTGAGATTTTTTCTTTATGACTCATTTCTAAAGGCACCTGTAATTTTTTCAACATTGAAAACATTTCTATATGTGATATAAGTATAAATATATTACAATCTAGCATGCTGTCAACATGTTTTCCTATAGAATTATTCACACCATTAAGAGAGCATGCAAAATTCTAATTTTTATGCTATATTTTTTTGGTCAAAAATTTTCTCCATGCAAAAAGTAAAAGTCCTTTCTGATCATAATTTTTTTAGTTTGAAAATTTTCACACATATAATGTCTATGATGGTAAGCTATTAAAAGATTTTCATTCAAAAAATTTGCACACAAACCAGTGCGCATGCACACACAACAAGTTCAAGAACTTTTTCCAATTGCAAAATTTAGTGGAAAATTTGAGATTCGCACCTAGTGAGTGAGAAAACGACATTTTCGTCGTACGACCTTGAAAATTTTGAGCGTAAAAAGCAGCTTTTTGACTGAAAAAATTATATTTCTCACTCTTGGAACAGTACTCAGGTGTCTTGACTGTTCCAAAACTTAGCGGAAAATTAGTCCACATTCACTACATTCCAAGCAGCTTTTCCATTCAAAAACAATTATTTCTCACTCTTGGAACAGTACGTATACTCACAATGCCAACGTGATTGTTCTAATACTTAGTCGGCTTCACAACACAAAAATCGTTATGGAATTTTTTTAAACATTATTGTGAAATTTTTATACTTGCTCCAAAATTCTCTGAGGAAGTGTGAAAATGAGTGGGAAAAACGCCCTTTTTCTCAGCTAGTGAAAAAGTCTAAAACTTGCAGTGTATAAGAATGTGTTAAAAATAAACGGATTAGTATCACTAATATTAAGGAATGTCGAAATAGCATCACTAATTATTAAGGAATATTAAATTCATGCTGTTTAGAATTGTACTCTTCATGATGTGCAATATGCAAGAACTAAAAATCACAATAACCAACATAATTGATTCAGGGGAATCTCATTCTGAGATAGTCGCAAAAAATACAATAATATTATCGATAGAAAAAATTTATCAACCCAAAGTACATAAAATTCAGCTTCAAACATTGCTCAAAAAGATCTAGAAGTGCTCTTAATAAGTCAATGTTTAATTCGCTGCTTTGAAGCAAGTAGGAATGCCATCTACAAGATCTGAATAATGAACCGGAGACCATCCTTGTAAAATATCTAGATATATGCTTCAATCTTGCCATGTGCTTACTTCACCCTCTTGCATCCCCTTGTGTGCTTGTTTTGGGTATTAAAATTACAGTCCAGATCAGCCCCAAAACAACAACGGATCAGTCCCAAAGGTGAGAGTACTCACAAGCCTCGCAAGAGGTTTGGAATGTGTTCATTGCTATAATTTTTCCACTAGATGCGAAGTGAAGGGTTTTTGACCAGAAAAAGTGTCAAGAGTTTGCTTTTGCATCCATGCCGGATGTGGTGCTCTCACAAAAGCACGTAAATTTCTTGATGGTCATACTTTCCAGGATGCTTGTGAGATCATAGATGTATATAGGCGATAGCACAAACAAGGTAGTGCATCCCCTTGCATGCTTGTTTTGGGTATTACAATTACAGTCTAGATCAGCCCCAAAACAACAACGGATCAGCCCCAAAGGTGAGAGTACTCACAAGCCTCGCAAGAGGTTTGGAATAGACTCATTGCTATAATTTTTTCACTAGATGCGAAGTGAAGGGTTTTTGAACAGAAAAAGTGTCAAGAGTTTGCTTTCTCATCTATATGCCGGATGTGGTGCTCTCACAAAAGCATGTAAATTTCCTGATGGTCATACTTTCCAGGATGCTTGTTGATTGCAGCCAATCATGGAGTTCTTGATGGGCTTCTTGTCTTATAGAACATGTTGATTGCAGGATATGCCTAACATGTCTCTAGCAATGGCTCACCTAGAGACAAAAACCCATGTGAAAGCTCCGCAATGTGCCTGACTCAATGACAAGCTCGAAGGGCGGATGGCTGAGCCGAGATCTTGTGAGTTGGTGGGTAGACATCTACAAGACGCAAGGAAGCTCAAGGTTGTCCCTAGACCACCTTTGGTCAAAAAGCTGGTCTCTTAGAATGGGTTGATTGTTGGATGGTTGTGACGATGGCTCGCATGGAAGAGGTGGCAAAGGTGAGAACTTAAGGGCCTGCCTAGTTCACGGGAGAGCTCCGAGGGAGATGGCTCAACCGGGAGCTTTTTCAGATCAGCCTACAAGGGCTTACAAGAGCCTATGAGCTCATAGGTACAAACAAGCAGTGGCATCCACAAGGTAGCAACCCCTTACAAGCTTGTTTTAGGCATTTGAAATCTCACAATCACACTCTCGATCAACCCCAAAACAAGAGCATTTTGGGTCCCAAAACCGTAACGAATAAGTCCTTAAATAGAACCATTCTTTGCCCCAAAATAGGAGGAAATCAACCCCAAAATAGCACCGTTTTTGGTCCAAAAACTGCAGCAAATCAACCCCAATATATGGTAGAGTTCTCAGCTCACATGTAAGCACCACATTATGCAGGACAAAGATGAGAGAATTCACATTCCTCACGAGAGCATTAGGACGCGTTTATTGCTACATTTTTTCATTAGATGTGAAATGAAAGAGTAATTAGACAACACTACAATTACAATCCAGATCAGCCCCAAGACAACAGCGGATCAGTCCCAAAGGTGAGAGTAATCACAAGCCTCGCAAGAGGTTTCAAATGTGTTCATTGCTACAGTTTTTTCAGTAGATGCAAAGTGAAGGGATTTTTACTAGAAAAAGCGTTAAGATTTTTCTTTCGCATGTATGTCGGATGTGGTGCTCTCACAAAAGCATGTATACGTATGTGCCTGACTCAATGGCAAGCTCGGAGATCAAGGTCAACCAGTATTTTTAGGGGTATCAGCGAGCCTTTTCATATCCATGCCTAATACCACACTCAGTGCTACTTCTTGGCATCAGAACAAGCTGGCATTTTCAATTTTCAGCGGAGCAGGCCATCATTGTTTCCATCGTCGGTGAGGCAGTGCGAGATTTGCTAACGCTACCTATCCCAGATGTGGTCTGGTAATTTTGCAGTCCATTGAGCCCTCATCTTGGCCATTCTTTTGCCGTCATCGAGTGATCCAATGCTCTCCATCATCGGCATATTGTGATCTGTGTTTTCAGCCCTGCTCTACGTGAGAGATTTGCTGCGTTTTTCATCGCAAATATGCATTTTTGCATCCAGATCTCAGTCCTTCATTCCTCTCACATTCTGAGCGCAAATCAGCCCTAGATCTACCCTCTATGGCCATCCACAATCCCACATCGAGAAGGATTCGAGGTGCATCAAATCAGTCAGTCATCATTCCAGTCAGAAGAGTCTGCACTTGAGGTATTGCATTCCTTCAACATAATGTGAATCTTATGATTGTCCCTAAACATGCTTTGGTAGAGAATGTTCTCTCTTGGAGAATATTCATTGTAAGATATGCCCAATATGGCTGTGGCAAGGAACATGACGGACTTTTACACACCTGCAAGTGGTTGATATGTATGCTAAAGTGTTATATTGTCTTGTCCTCTAGAAGTTCATCTCTTAGAATGCATAGATTGCATAATATGCCAAACATGGTTGTGACAATGGCTCGCATGGAATCGGCGGCACAGGTGAGCAAGAGAGCTTCCATTTTCAAGTCAAGTTGTAGAGGTAGTTGCAGGAGAGTATCTTCCTCAGTGTTTTTGAAACAACCAGCCTAGCATTTTCAGCCAGCAAGATGAACCATCATTTTTAGGGATATCAGCCAGCATTTTTAGATCCATGCCTCTTACCATGCTCTAGTGCTACTTCTTGGTATCATAGCAAGCCAATGTTTTCAGTTTTCAGCAGAGCAAGCCAGCATTTTTTCCATCGCTGGTGAGGTAGTGCAAGATTTGCTAATGCTACATATCCCAGATGGGTCCGGTACTTTGGCAGTCCATTGAGCCCTCATCTTGGCCATTCCTTTGCCTCATCGACTGCTCCACTGCTCTCCATCATCAGCATCGTTGCAATCTGCGTTTTCAACCCTGCTCTACATGAGAGATTTGGTGCGTTCTTCGTCGCAAATCTGCGTTTTTACAGCCAGATCTCAATTCTTTATTCCTCTCACATTGGGAGCACAAATCAACCCCAGATCTACCCTTGGTGGAAATTCGCAATCCCACATTGAGAAGGATTCAAGGACTATCAAACCAGTTAGTCATCATTCGAGTCAGTACAGTCTGCACTTGAGGTATTGCATTCCTTCAACATAATCTAAAGCTCACGATTGTCCCTAAACATGCTTTGGTCTAGAATGTTCTCTCTTGGAGCATATTCATTGCAAGATATGCCCAATATGGTTGTGGCAAGGAAGATGACGGACTTTTACACACCTGCAAGTGGTTGATATGTATGCTAAAGCGTTATATGGGCTTATCGTCTAGAAGTTCATCTCTTAGAATGCATTGATTGCAGAATATGCCAAACATGTCTGTGACAATGGCTCGCATGGAATCGGCGGCACAGGTGAGCAAGAGAGCTTCCATTTTCAAGTCAATTTGTAGAGGCAGTTGAAGGAGAGCATCTTTCTTAGTGTTTTTGAAACAAAGAGCCTGGCATTTTCAGCCAGCAAGATCAACCAGCATTTTTAGGAATATCAGCCAGCCTTTTTAGATCCATGCCTAATATCACACTCTAGTGCTACTTCTTGGCATCAGAGCAAGCCAATGTTTTCAGTTTTCAACAGAGCAAGCGAGTATTTTCCATCGTCTGTGAGACGGTGCGAGATTTGCTAACGTTACCTATCCGAGATGGGTCAGGTACTTTGGCAGTCCATTGAGCCCTCATCTTGGCCATTCCTTCCCCGTCATCGACTGCTCGAATCCTCTCCATCACTGACATCGTTACGATCTGCATTTTTAGCCCTGCTCTACGTGAGAGATTTGGTGCGTTTTTTGTCGCAAATCTGCATTTTTGCAGCGAGATCTCAGTTCTTCATTCCTCTCACATTGGGAGCGCAAATCAGCCCCAAATCTACCCTCATAGGCCATCCGCAATCCCACATCGAGAAGGATTCAAGGTACATCAAATCAGCCAGTCATCATTCGAGTCAATACAGTCTGCACTTGAGGTATTGCATTCCTTCAACATAATCTGATGCTCATGGTTGTCCCTAAACACGCTTTGGTCTAGAATTTTCTCTCTTGGAGCATATTCATTGCAAGATATGCCCAATATGGTTGTGGCAAGGAAGATGACGGACTTTTACACACTTGCAAGTGGTTAATATGTATGCTAAGGTGTTAAATGGGCTTGTTGTTTAGAAGTTCATCTCTTAGAATGCATTGATTGCAAGATATGCCAAACATGGCTGTGACAATGGCTCGCATGGAAGTGTTAGCAGCAAGCTAACACGGATACCACGGAGACCATTTTTCGGAGCTCTCATTGTAAAAACACTTATTATTTTTTATAAATCAGGAATATTGTAATTGATGAGCCGGGGCTGCAAGCTTCCATATTGTATGAACATGTCATTGCCTATCTTTAGTTAGAGCTCCCAAATTATTAGTTTTGACCACCAAAAACTTTGGCTAAGGTATAAAATCCAATTTTTGTAAGTTATTTGTAGATTTTGGATAATGAAATACACAGCATGAGCTAACGGCGCTCAGTTCTCTCCTTCTCATGCTTCCTACTCCCTCCTCGGTTGTCACATTGCAGTCGCGTTTGTTGCATTGCAACCGCAGGTAAGAGCTCTACACATTGACGTAAAGACATTACAGTATTTCGTAGCATTTGGCATCGCCGAAACCCGCGGTCTAATTTTATCACAAGTAGGAATTTACACTTCAAAATCAAAAACTAAGCATAGGCAAGGTATTGGGGCATCATTGCTCAGCATTTAGGTGCATTATGAGTCGAAAATGACTAGGTCAAAAATCCACTGCTATTAATAATCCTAATTTTGGCACTTGACCTAAAGTGGGGTTTGAGACCATAAGCATGTGTGCTTAGGTCTTATAAACATGCCCTAGAACTTTTGTTACATTTGGATGTCATTTGATGTTGTGACGGATATGATTTGTTTGCCGATGAGCGATTGGCTTTTGGTGATTTCAGTCACTTGAGTGTAGCTTGAGTTAGATGCGAGTTGTTAGTTGTTTTGCGAGAGATTGACAACCTCTTGTAGCCTCTATGCACTAGTCAAGTCAGCTTCGTCCCATGGATTGACAATTTAATCGTGGTTCTCGCTAAAATTACAATAAGATAGGATAGTGTGGTTAGACACACGTCCCACATTTGGCAGCGTTGCCTGGGATCGAAGAGACCTAAACTATGAAAAAATAGAAGCGTCTTGTGAAGTTATCCTTTAACTTCCTTAGGATCTCCTAGAGTAAAAACTTTCTTTTAGAAACCGCATAGCTTAAGATTGTCATCTTTTGCTGTGTAGAGGTAGCTTGGAAGTAATCGTACTTGTCGAGTGCCTTTAGGATTGTAGGATTGTAGAATTAGATTAGCATTTTGAGATTGGTTGATAGACAAGACAAGTCTTAAGATCAATACTCAAGAAACCATAAAAAATAAGAAAACGAGTGTTTATGGACACTTTCCACAACCCCATTGCATGAGAACCTAGGAGTAGGGTAAGTAGGATCCGAGGTGGATTTCAGAACATTTCTCTCTCCGAAAGAATCATTGTGAGTTGTATTTGAAGTTGCAAAATTTCAGGTCTACGGCTAGAAATAGCACAAAAAGACTCCAAAGCACTTAATCCGAGTGGAGAGTAAACTTAAAAGTTGTATGAACCAGTGAGTAAGCTCAAGGACACATTGATGTAAAAATTTCAAGAGTTTGCAAAAACTCATATTATTTACTTTTTCTTGACATTTTAGGTCAAATTAAGTTTTGACTTGATTCATAGGCTTAAAACAACTCATGAAAAGACTGTCCATGAAAAAATTGCAAAAAATTATTCATTTTGGGCATAAAGTAAATAATCGCGATTATTTACTTTCAGCTCAAATGTGACTAAGGTTGATATCAATGACTCATTGCATGTGTATAAACAACTTTTGTAAAGGCACAAAAGATTTGGATCAACAAACTGGCAAAAAATTGGGAAAAAGCTAAAGTTTATACTAACTTTCTGAAACTTGAGTATAAATTGGAGAAAAAAATTGTCCAAACTCAATGAAATTTGATTCATAGGCTTGTATCGATGTGATAGACATGTGTACATGCTTACTTGACAAAAAAGATGCAAAAAGGTGCCAGTTATAAATAATCGCGATTATTTACATCTGCCCTATTTCTCAACTTTTTTGACCAAGTTATCATACCACTGGTTTTATCATGTTGTAATAAGCCCACAAACCAAATTTGGTAAGATTTGGATCATTGGATTGAAAATTGTGAGCAAATTTGCAAAGTCAGTCTCTGCGGACAGAAAACTGATGACCATTTGACCAAAAATAGTCCAAACTTGATGAAACTTGGCTAGACACCTTAAGTTGAAGTGCTTAACAAATTTTTGTCAAGATTGGAGCAAAAACTTACAAAAAATTAGCTAGAGCAAATAATCACGATTATTTATATTTGCTCCAAAAATTGATAATCTTGCATATTTGAGCATACCATAAGGTCAAGCATATCAAGTAGACCACACAAATAATTTTTGGTGAAATTTGGATCACAAAAGTGAGATTTAAGCCAGATTTTTGAAATCAGAGTCTGCGGACACGAAACAGTTGATAAACTTGAACAATTTTTTTTCAAACTTGTTGAAACTTGTCCAAGGACCTTAACAGGTTGTACACTTGGCAAATCAAGCCAAAAGTGCAAAAAGCTGACAAAAGTAAATAATCGCGATTATTTATTATTGCTACACAGAGCCACCCATTTTGACTTTTGAGCTTGTACTGTGTTAGACCAACATAATACAAGGCCACCGAGAAAGTTTGGGTTCAATCGGATCCAAATTGGTACATGTTCACTCAGTTTTTGAATTGCAGATTAGTGCTTTGATTTTTACTAAAGTCGAGTTTGGAAATTTCAAATGTTGACTCAATTAGCTCGATTTGCAGTGATACACATAGACCAATCATAATAGCTAGCATTAATTATACTGTCATTGTGAAAGAATGGCTAACTTGATCAAATTTGTACAGGAATCAGGTTGCAGACTCCTGTAGCTTGACAAAAAGTGCAATCCAGTCAAGTGGAAGAAATTGATAACAAGTCAATCCAAAGGTAAGGTCCATCTAGGGCTTCATAAGTCTTTATAAACCTTAGATTTGGTCGTGTATTAGGAAATTAGGGCATACTTGGAGAAACCTCTAGTAGAGTATCCACTGAAAAAAGCCTGAATCAAGGCAATTCCTTGCACACTATCCCTGAAGAAGTCTCAGACACTTTTTCTAATTTGACATCCGAAATGTCTTCCTATTCGACTCACTCGGAAACTGGAACGACAATGCGCTATAAGCATATACTCTCTTTTTATAAGACTAATCGCCATGGATCTCAACTTTACCTGGATCCTAACGAAGAGTGTGCTATTTGCATTAATGACCATGGTATTGAGTTCGAAGAAGAGATTAGGGCAAACAAACAAGGAAAAATGTACATGGATCAAAACGGAACTCAGTATTTACAAGTCGAACACCCTGACGTGATAAACAAATGGGGTTTAGAAGTAAATACCATAATTCTAGATATGGCTGCAAAAGAAGGACCACCAACTTTAGAATTTGAGGAATACGATCAAGTTGATTTGAAGCCCTTGAAACGGCTTAGTATTGATAATCCTAGGATCGGAGTCTATTATTGGGAGGATAGAAACGTAAAAGATCTTCTGTGGACGTCGCATGCCAAATCAGGACAATTGTGAGCCATGAAGGTCATCTATATCTTCAAGATCAAGGATAAGGGATCAACAGACCTACCAACCTACCTGTTTAGGGATTGTTATAACAACAACTTTGTTATGATGACTCCTGAGGAGGTAGAACAAACCAAATACCAAGGGTATTCCGTAAGGGATTGGATATTGGAACAAGGACCAGAATCAATTCCAAGAGATGAACACCGTGAGATAATCTGAGAGTAGTGTTAAGAAACCAAAAACCACCTCATCACGAAGAAAACCGGGTGACACTAATGCCAGTCCAGGGCTACATGAGTCACTATTTCCAATAGACTAGTTTGAAGGATTCGGAACAGGACCAACTGCCAGGAGACCGGGAGTTGAACCAAATAGACGTATTAGACCAGCTGATTTTCAAAAATGGGTCAGAAAATATAGTGGATCAGGAGATCCATACGACCACTTAGCAAGCTTTAAGCAAGTGCTAAGAGCGGAATGCATATTCCATTTCCATACTCAATTCGAGGGGTTTGGAATGACATTAGAAGGAAAAGCATTAACATGATTCCAAAACATTCCACCAAGGTCAATCATGGACTTAAACACTTTAGCTCAAGGATTTGTAGCTGCTTGTTCCAAAACTGGAATCAAACACAATACGGTAGCTCAAATCTACAACTTTAAACAGAAACATGGTGAGTCTGTTAGGGGTTGTGTCTAATGAAACAATACATTGCCATATACCCAGGGCTAGAGATACATGTAGAAGAACGACTAGTATCATTGTCTCTGGAGGGACTGCTAAACAAAGAACTTCTTGATATACTCTATAGCAAGAAGCATACAACCCTAGAAGAGTGTGTGTTAGATGCTATTGACTTAGGAGACAATTGTGGTATTTTCAACGAAGAAGATGTCCCTAAGGATAAGCAAAGTGAGAAAACAACATCCACTAAACCAACACCAGTGTCAGCCATAGAAGACATGCTCAAAAGAACGAATAACATGATGAATAACATGCAAAAAGCACCTACGAAAGGACCACGACAAGGAATACCTCAATAGGGACAACCAATCAGAAGTGCAATCGAGGGTAAATGGACCAACCATGAGACCAGTGAGTGCTATTTCCGACCAAAGTATGATAAAAATGTTTAGTATGTGCCCATGAGGCCACAAGGACAACCCATGTATAGATACCAGCCTAACATGGCAACAGTTCAAAGGCCACCGATGGGTATGGAAAGACCTCAACCCATGTTGGGTCAACAACCTCTGTATCCAGGACATAATGCAGTGCATGTAAAGTACATGCATTCAGAAGGAGTCATAGATGAACAAGCACTAGTGCCTGTTACACCCTATGCTGAGCTTAGTCCATCTACAGTAATGGTAGAAGGAGATTGGTATAATTCACATCCACCACCAATGGAAGAACCTATGACTTATGCTCCACCAGAGCTCGCACCAATGTATTATGTAGTTGTTCAAGGTGTTAGACCTCCTATGGTAAGACCCATGATTAAGCCAAGAATGGGAAACTGTCACAATTGTGGTGCAAATGATTATTGGAAAAATGAATGCCCATAGCCTGACAAGAATCTCAAGCCAATTGAAGCTTATTGCATACAATGGTGCAAAAAGGGAGGACACTTCCCAGAAGATTGTCCTAAAAATCCTTTAAACAAGGGTAAAACAGTAGTAAACGTAGTTCAATTGATACCTAGTATCTCATTTGAGAGTGAACCGATTGTTCCAATCAAGGTAATCACTAGAGCGTGGGCTAAGAAAAAAAAACATAACTCCTCTGATGATTCGGAGAACACAAAAGTTACCTCTCAAAAGACCAAAAGAAGCAAAAGTAAAAGGTATGAGATGAGAAAACAGAAACAACGAGCTGAAATTGAGGAAAAAGCAAAATAGCTATTCCAGCAAAAGGTGAAAGAACCTGGAAGCAAAAACAAAGAAACAACCGTAAAATCTGGAGGATCAATTTTGGTTGATAAAATTTTTGAGCCTATTAATGCAGCCTTGTAAGCCTAGCAAGCGGGACTTAAAGCAGGCCAAAACATGGAAAACAAATGGAAAAACTATCCTTCTCCAGATATGGAAGCAGCTAAGCTTGAGGCTTATCAAAATTTGGTAAGAATCACGCAGGAGTTGCTGGAAAAACAGAAACCCAAGCTCGAAAGTATGGCAAAACCTGAGGAGCTTGTGGTAAGAGATACTAAAGAAAAATCCAAAGTGGTGGTCGAACCCCACCTTAAAACAAAAGAGCTAGAACTTATAGTGCCGGACAGGAAAGATACCTTAGACAGGATTCCATCCGTAGAGGAAGACTGGCCAGGACACTTATGGAAAAAAGTTTGAGAAATCAATGATGGGAGCCTAACACTAAAGTCAGCTCCTATAGCGGAAGTTAGGTTAGACAACCTACCTCCTGATATGTACATGGATGTACAATCCTTGTATCGAGATTGCGTATCTAGAGCTTCAAGAATGTCTAAACCATTGACCTTGAAAACATTAACCCTCTTACTTGGGAGATAACGAAGATGAATCCATATTGTGTAAGACCACTCAAGTAAAAAGAGAAAAATAGACCCTAGAAGTAGACAACATTCATTCAATCATGTCTACACCCATCCAATGCACTCTTACTTTGAAAGAACTGCTAAAAATCAGACCATATTTATGGAATGATCTACAGAAAACCCTAGAGAAGGTGGGAATAATGAGGCTCATCGTAAAAAATTTGGAAAGATTGAAAGATGAAATGGATAACAAGGAGATTTTATCTGTTCCAATGAACAAAGTTGGAGAATAATACGAAGAAAAAGAAGGAAACACCACCCTTTCAGTGAAATATAATGACATTGAAACCATGGCAATACTGGATAGTGGGGTAGGCATAGCCATAGCCACGAAAGCAATATGGGAATCCTGGGAACAACCAGCCATTAGACAAACTCGAATGAAATTGAAATTGGTTGATGGACACATTGAGAGACCATTAGGGCTGCTTGAAAAAATAATAGTTAATTCGTGTGGGATTGAATATCAACAAACATTTGCCATAGTAGACTTTGAGAAGAAACTCAATTACAAAATCATATTGGGAAGATCTTTCATGCGACAGGTACAACTTATCCAAGATTGGGAAAACAATTATCTGTACTTGAAGCAAATTTGATCTATAACAAGGGTTAATCTAGAAGATCACACTTATAGAGATGTCATGAAAACACCCATACAAGAGTTCGATTCAGTTTCAGTCGTGGTTAAACAAAGACACTCCTATTTGGATATGTGGAGCTTCAAAAGAGAAGAATGTATCTTAGAAACGGATTGCACAAACGAACCCTATGTACCTGAACCCTTTTCGAAGCATTTGTTTGAGACATTTGAGAGGACATAAATTTTAGCGACAATGGATGTATGTGTGAATACGTCTATGCCTACTCAGTTTTGCAATGAGGACAGCTATGATATTAATTCCCATGCAAATGATTTCAACCCTCTACATTGAAGATGAAAATGAGGAACCCAAGGACTTGATGAAATCTCAACAAGTCTTTCCAGACCTCTACTATGATGCAACAGATGAGTTAGAAGAACACTCAGCTACCTCTGAAGATTCGGGGTCAAAAAATGAACATGTGAGAGCTAAGCTACTCATGAAGGGAGGGGAGGAAAAGTTTTTTGACTTTTCTAACCAGAAACCGAGAAGAAAAAAATGGTCTAGACAAAAAAGAGACAGCAAAAATGTGAAAGCTAGACATATGCCATCAGTCTCCAATCGAGAACATAGGTTCTTGATGCAGAGAGATGCACATGATTGTGTCAAGGACAAAATCACTGGCAGATATCTTTCAAGCGAAAACCCAGAAATGTCAAAAACATCGAGAAAAACGAGGAAGGATACCCAAGAAAAGCCAAAAAAACAGGAAAAGGAGTCAACCATGACAAGAGTTGAGCAGAAAAAGAAGTATCAAGAGTTGAAAAAAACTCTAAAGGAAATATATACGACTGAAATGAAAACCATAGAAGAGGATGGTAAAGATGTAATGAGTGTTCCATCCCATGACAAAAATATACTCTTCAAGATCGGCGGAAAATCATAGTCGAACAACGTGTTAGAGAACTACGAAAACAGGGCGAGTCCTACGAAGGGCCTGAGAATGCGAAAAAGATAGATTTGGCTGATCCAGGAGAAGACCCTAGACCTGCTTACATTGCAAATGACCTAACAGAAAAAGAATAAGAGATTTTGTTAAGCTTGCTAAAAGAATACCGAGACATCTTTGCTTGGTCTTACAAGGATCTCAAGGGTGTTGATCCAAAAATCTATCAACATACCATATCCATGAGAGAGGATGCGAAACCAAGTAGACAAAGGCCATACACATATAATGAGACATTTGCCAGGAAGATCAAAGAAGAGATTGAAAAACTAAAGGAAGCCGAATTCATTTATGAAATTGAACACACGGATTGGGTGTCTCCAATTGTGGTAGTACCCAAGAAGAATGGAAAATTACAAGTGTGTGTCAACCTCAAGAAAGTGAATGTAGCTACCATTAGAGACAACTTTCCTCTTCTATCACTAAGCATGTGGTAGAACGAGTTGCAAGGAAACAAGCTTACAGCTTCTTAGATGGCTTTTCAGGATACAATCAACTTTTGGTTGACCCAAAAGATCAGCATAAAACTGCTTTTGCAACGGAATGGGGTATTTTTGTCTATCGGGTTATGCCGTGTGGGTTAACTAATGCTCCTGCCACATTTCAAAGATTGATGAGCCATGCTTTTAAAAAATATCTTAGGAAATTCTTGGAAGCGGATGATCTATGCGTACATTCATCAATCCGAGTTGATCATTTTGAACACCTCAAAAAGGTATTCAAAAAATGTAGACTTTATAGGATTTCCCTAAATCCTGAAAAGTGCACATTCATGGGTAGACAAGGAAAATTTCTTGGATATATAGTGTCTAAAAATAGCATACCTATACTGATATGGATAAAATTCATGTTGTTGTTGATATGCCTAGACCAACAATAGTCAAAGGGGCTCAAGCCTTCATGGGACATTGTGGATATTACAGACGATTCATTTACATGTACGCTATAATTGCAAAACCCATGTATAGCTTGATTACACACTTTGAGTGAACTGAGGCATGTGAAGAATCCTTCATGAAGCTTATGCAAGCTCTCACTTTAGCCCCAATATTGTAAGCACCAGATTGGAATAAGATATTCCACATACATGTAGATGCTTCCAATCATTGCCATAGGTTGTATACTAGCTCAACCAAGAGACGAAAAATTTGATTTTCTTATTTCTTATGCTAGCTTACAGTTGAACATGGCAGAAAAGAATTACATCACCACCAAAAGAGAAGGATTAGGAATGATCTATGCCATAAGAAAGTATAGACATTACCTATTAGCAAACAAATTTGTGTTCTTCGTTGATCACCAAGCCTTATTGTACTTGGTCAACAAGCCATGCAACACAGGAAGAATAGTGCACTATATGGTCTCAAACAAGCTTCGTGGGCGTGGTATACAAAATTTGATCTTTTTCTCACCTCTAAAGGATTCATCTCTTGCTCTTCAAAGCCCAACTTATACATAAAGCACCAAGGTAACAGTTTTGTGATTCTTGCTCTTTATTGGGATGATACCATCCTTGTTTTCAATGATTTGGGATTTCTTCAGCAAGTGAAAAATTTATTGTCTTATGCATTTGATATGGTGGATCTTGGAGTGATTCACTCCTGTCTTGGCATTCAAATTCAAAGGAACCGCATAAAAGGTATTTTATTTCTTTGAAGGTCAAAGTTTATTGTAGATACTATTCAAAAATTTGGTATGGAATCTGCACATTCCGTCAACACACCTTGTCTTGCGAGTTCTACAAAGGACACTTCTGATAGTGGCAGTCAACTTGTCACAAATCAACCTTATGCTAACTTGATTGGATGTCTTCAGTTTGTTGGCATGAACACTCACCCTGATATTTTGTTTCTTGCTAATTATCTTGGACAACATCTTGCACGCCCTTCTTTTAAGCATTGGTCTACAGCAAAGCCTGTATTGAAATACTTAAAAGACACTACAGATTTTTGTTTGGTCTATCAACAACAACTGACATCGGATTCTATGCACACTCTTTCTCTTTTGGGTTACACAAATGCAGATTGGGCAAGCTCACATTTATCTATACAAACTACTAGTGACAATTTCTTCTTTATAAATGGTTGTCTTGTTTCTTGGACCAGCAAGAAACAACAATGTGTTGCAGTTTCTACAACTAAGTCATAATATGTTGTGGCATCACTGAGCTTGTGAGCTGATCAGGCGTCGACAAATGCTGGTTGATATTGGTCATTCTCCTCTTTCTAGCAAAAGACTATTTTCAACATAATAAGTCAAAGAACATTGTTGTGCATTATCATTATGTCAGGTATGAAGTACACAAAGGCACCATAATGGTTGAACACTATCCAAGTGAACAGATGATTGCATACATTCTTACCAAAGACCTCAACAAGTCATGCTTCATCCTCTTGCGCTCGGAACTTGGAGTTGCTTCGGCCTGACTCTTTCTACATTAGATTCTCTGCTTTTGTGATAGCTTTGTCCTTATGACATTGTAATCATATAAGTACCATGCACTATGCACACTCCACACTTGCACATTGTGATCTCTGAGTCACTTGTATATTTGTACATAGATACACAATTCACTATCACATCATCATCATTGGTTCATATTTTCACATTGTATAGGGTCTTGGGCTCCCCAAGGGTTTTTTGATCCAAAGCTAGAGACCTTTGTTTGCGTGGGGATCTTGGAGCTATATATGTCTCACTCTACTCAACTTGGTATTATCTATATATTTGTACCTTGTCCTCAATATGGATCAGTCTTTTGGGAGCATACATGGTGTGTCTCTTGTCTCATCTCTCTCTCTATTTCTCTCTGCTTCTCTGGCATAATCTACGATGAATATATAGATATTCTACAATCATAACCTTTGCTAAATCATGAAACAACCTTAAGCAAAAGAACAAAGGTACGAAGGGGCTCTAGTCTCAGAACAGCTTGTGCACAGCTATGGCGGTCCACCACTGTTTTGGGGCACAACACTCTAGGGCCAAGGGAACCTTAGCGGAAATACCAAAGGAGCACTCAATAGCACCTCCCTCCACTACTGAAGGCAAGGCAAACGGCCCTTCATGGTGGGAGGGCGGGAAGGGGGCATTGTAGGTCCTCACGGCTTACCTCTATTTGATAGCTCTAGTCTAGCTATGCATCACAAGCTTCAGATCCCTTTAGGCCATCGTTGGGGGCATTGTACGTCCTCACAACTTACCTCTCTCCAATAGCTCTCACACCAAGCTACCTAGTCTGGATGTGCATCACAAGCTTCAGATCCCTTGTGTGCAGAATGAGGCCATCGTTGCATTCTACCTTAAACTTTGGAATAAAAAAACTTTTTTTTTGGAAACTAATATGTTTTACCACTAGATTTCTATATGAAACAATTATCTAGCTTAAACGAGAATACTATAGAATACTAAGTACCCCTCATCCCCAAGAGGGGTGCATTAGAAAACAAGATTCTTTCAGAGTTATTTTAGACTCCAAAAATTTAAAGATTCAACTATATAAGTACAGGGTCGAGGGGAAAATGTATGTGATAGAGAGATAGTGGAAGATGTAGGTCTCTCTCCCTCTTCCTCTCCCTCCAAAATTCACCCTCAACATTGTTGGTTCATGTGGTTATACACATGTTTGGGAATGATCTCTCTCTCTCTCTCTCTCTCTCTCTCTCTCTCTCTCTCTCTCTCTCTCTCTCTCTCTCTCTCTCTCTCTCTCTCTCTCTCTCTCTCTCTCTCTCTCTCGTTTCTCTCCCACTCTAAGGTCTCTCTCCCTCTTCCTCACCCTCCAAAATTCACCCTCAACATTGTTGGTTCATGTGGTTATACACATGTTTGGGAATGATCTCTCTCTCTCTCTCTCTCTCTCTCTCTCTCTCTCTCTCTCTCTCCGTATCTCCTTACGTGAGTTTTTATTTTGTGGGGGTCTTTGCCATCATTTTCTTAGTGGTATTACTCCTTGTTGGATTTGAAACTCTCACCTTCCACATGTTCTCACTAGTATTGAAACAAAATTTGGGGTTCAAAGGCCTAGGGAGCAGTGCCTTTATAGGGGGGTCACTATCTGTAAACCCTCTATATCACACTCGTTCAAGCAGTATTAAAAAAACCCTCTATCTATTGAATTTTTTTTTTTTTATCCCTCTTATGTAATATTTTGTATAATAAGAGTATCCCTTATGTATCAAATTTTTTATTATTTTGAATAGAAAACCCCTTATGTATATATACTTTCTATAGCTCTACCAAAATAATTAATGCTTTTGTTAAATGCACGTGTTATCTTAATAATTTTTTGGGAAGCCCCCAGCTTTGCCTCTCTTAAAGTTATAGCATCTCAAGTGAATGGCCCAATGTGATCCCAATATTTATTTTGGCTTAAGGTATTTCTTTTACTTATTTGTCAAAGTCTTGGGTAGGGCAATTTACTGAGAGGGTAGGGCCTCCAAGCTAGTATATAAGCAACATCTAGCCCCCATTGTATAATCACTAATTCATTTCCCAATTGATTTCAACACTACATCTCTCTCTCTCTCTCTCTCTCTCTCTCTCTCTCTCTCTCTCTCTCTCTCTCTCTCTCTCCATTGCTCTACGCTTTTGCATCATTGACTTTGACATGGTATTAGAGTTTCAAGCTTGTTGATCGTTAAGAAGACTACACCCATGAAGAGAATCAGCATTCTGGAGAAGAAGAGCAACAGTGAAGCATCTCAAAATGCTAGAATATTGGAGGAAAATGGCAACGTTTTGAGATGTGTGAGTAGTGTGGCCAGCTGCTAACTGCCATAGACAAGGGCCACCAACACCTACGTTTTAAAACACCAGTACAACAAGGCATCTTGTTGTCGTACGGCTTATGGTGGATAGACTAATGAGGCATTCGTGGTCGCACCATAGCCAATAGATAATCAAGCATAGACTAGAGAGTGAGCTCAATGCATGTTGTATAATGAAAATAGCTTGCTTGATTGATTAAAATTAGAGAGGGTTGATAAGCTTTGGATATTGGCCATTTATAGGCTCAATGTGAAGAAGTGCGATCAATGATTGGATGGATATGATGTAAAGAATGAGGATGCAAGAGAGCTACACAAGACAAGCACACGGCACACAGAGATGGAAAGCTTCTTCTTCTTCACAGAAAAGAGAGTACAAAATGACTAAGTGCTAAAACTGAAAAGTAGCACATATGTACATGCGGTCACTAAGTGTGAACTCGCTAGAAGCATACTAGGCTGGCACTATAAGTGTAGTCTAGTTGTAGAATCATTGGCAGAGATCCTCTGTGTCGATCACCTAATGCGCCAGTGAGTAAATGACGTAAGCGGCCAAGACCCGTAGTGGATGCCAGCTCATGATGTAGAGCTCAACATCTCAATAGGCCCCCTCGAGCTCTTCATGTCGCAGAGTCCAAGCATAGTCCGGAAACGTCGAAGCTTCTCAGCTCCGAGGGCCTTGGTAAAGATATCCGCTATCTGCTCCTCTCTGCTGATGTAGACCAAGTCGATGTCGCCCGCCAACACTCGCTCTCGAACTTAGTGGTAATGGACCTCTATGTGCTTGGTCCTGGCATGGAACACTGGGTTCCTAGCCAACTGCATGCTGCTGAGGTTGTAACAATGGATGACAATCTGCTGGTCCACCTGCACTCCCAAGTCCTCAAGTAATGTGCGTAGCCAAGCTACCTCGCACGCCGCAACTGCTGCACCTCTATGCTCGATAAAGCAACCGTAGGCTGCTTTTTGCTGCTCCAAGTAACAGCAGCACTCCCAAAATCGAACATGAAGCCACTCGTAGATCTCCTATCAACAATGCTACCTGCCCAATCTGCATCTGTATACCCATACAATGCTAATGGCGCATCTGTTGCATAGAACAATGCGTAGTCAAGAGTCCCTTGCACATACCGAAGTGTGCGTCATACTCCATCCAAATGTGGCTTCATCGGAAGCTGCATGAACCGACTCTCCAAGACTACTGTGTAGCTCAAGTCTATCCTTGTGATAGTCAAGTAGATTAGACTACCCACATTCTTCCTGTACATCTTGACATCCTCAACAACATCACCCTTCTCTGCACTCAGCTTTGCATTCACATCCAATGGAATAGAAATTGGCTTACAATCAGCCATACCATACTTTGACAACATGTCCAAAGCATATTGTCTCTGTGACAGCCGTACACCCTCTGGAGTCCTGATCACCTCAATGCCAAGAAAGTAGCGCAACTCGCCCAAATCTTTCATTTCAAACTCCTGTTTGAGAAGACCCTTCACATGGTCAATCTCCATAGCATTGTCACCCACAATAATAAGGTCATCTACATATATGGTAATGGCCACAATTCCCACATCACTCTCACGTACATAGAGTGAATGATCAGCATGAGCTCTCCTAAACCCAATACTGACAAGATACTTGGCAATCCTGTCATACCATGCTCTAGAGTCCTGCTTCAAACCATACAAAGCTTTGAGAAGCCTGCATACATAATCTGGGTAACCTGGATCGACATAACCAGGTGGCTGATCCATATACACTTCCTCTTGCAACTCACCATTCAAGAAGGCATTCTTTACATCCATTTGATGCATAATCCATCCTCTAGATGCAACCACTGCTATGACAGCTCTCACAGTCGTCATCTTTGCCACTGGAGCAAAGGTCTCATCATAGTCTATGCCATACGCCTCTGCATAACCCTTTGCAACCAACCTTGCATTGTGACGCTCAATGTTACCATCAGTCTTATGCTTGGTTTTATACACCCATTTACAGCCAATAGCTTTCTTGCCACTTGGCAATGGCACCAACTCCCATGTGTTGTTTGCTTCCAATGCATCCATGTCTTCATTCATTGCATCATCCCAATGCACATTTCCAACTGCATCTTCAAAACATGTGGGCTCCACATCCTGTATCACCTCAGCCATGTAGGCTTGGTGATGCGCTAGATACCCATCATAAGTCAATTTCTGAACTGGATTTCTAACTCTGTTAGATCTGCGCGGTCCTGGGTCACTCCTTTGCCCTCTAGCATCTTCTTGTACTTTCACCAGGTGTCCTGACAGCCGGAATTCCAAATTCCTCATCAAGACTTTGTTCAGAACCATCTGAATCCATGTCTACATGTGAAAAACCTGATGATGCATTAGCCATAAAGGGAGGTTCATCAACCTTTTTCTTTCCTTTTCGTGATACATTCCCTGTACCTGCTGGTGGAGTAACCTACATACGTATTCTACCATTCCATGGCTTCTCAACAGAGCCACGAGAATAGGACTCTTGTGGTCCACTCAAAACCTGTGACTGTGGCCTCACATTTTGTACAACCACATCATCTTTTACATCAGCCCCAATAGTGCCATGTGCATTACTGTACCAGCTGCTCATCTCATCAAAGACTACATCTCTGCTCACTCGTAATTCTCGTGTAGTAGGATTGTAGCACCTGTACCCCTTTTGTTCTAGGGAATATCCCACAAGAATACATTTCTCTGCTTTAGGATCCAATTTCCTACGCAACTCATCTGGTACATGCACGTAAGCTATGCAACCAAACACTTTCAAGTGTGCCAAATCAGGCTTTGTACCTGTAAACTTTTCCTCAGGTGTTACATCATGCACTGCAGCTATAGGTGTCATGTTCATAATGTACACAGCTGTATTTACAGCTTTAGCCCAGTAATGATGAGGCATGTTCTTCTCATTCATCAATGCACGTGCAACCTCTGCAATGTGTCTGTTTTTCCTTTCTGCGACCCCATTCTGCTGTGGAGTATATCTACATGTAAACTGCCTGCGGATACCATGCATTCACAAAAAATCTGAAAAATTGTTGGAGAAGTACTCGCCCCCTCCATCTGACCTCAATGTCTTGATTTGCATCTCTGTCTCCTTCTCAATCATGACTTTGAAGTCCTGAAAGTGACCAAACACTTCACTTTTGTTACGCATGAAGTAGACCCATACTTTCCTTGTATGGTCATCAATGAAAGAGACATAATACCTGCAACCATGTATACTTGCAGTATCGGTTGGACCCCAAACATCTGTGTGAACCACCTCAAGTGGCTTTTTACATACATTGCGCTCATGTGGAAATGAGCCCTTTGACTGTTTTCCAAATTGGCATGCTGCACACACTTTATGCATACCATCCACCTTGAATTTGGGCAAACCTTTTACAATCTGTTTTGATTGCATGCTGCGCAATCTCTGCTCATTGACATGGCCAATGCGTTTGTGCCAAATGTCAACATTAGCCACAACACCTGTGCCATGTGCAAATAATGCAGCTTTTACCTCAGGCATGTCTACATTCAGCGAAAACATTCTACCCACACATTTGCCCTCTGTGATCAGCTTACAGCCATTCTAAAAATCTTCTCCATAACAGCCATTTGGATTGAAGCGAACCTGCAAACCCTGCTCAACCATTTGTCCAACAGAAACAAGATTCTTTGTAATGTTTGGGACATGAAGTACATCTGCTAAGTACTTTGATTTCAAACTCTTCGTATTTAGAGGTATGTCCCCTATATGAGCAATGGGGTGAGCTGTGTCATCTCCTGTCTGCACATAGCCTGACACATCTGGTTTGCGCATATCTCTAAACCACTCTCCACGAGACGTCATGTGATTAGAGGCACCTGAATCCACATACCAAACATCATCTTGGGTGGAATTCTCTGCAGTCATTGTATTCATTACATGCTGCATAACAAACATGCGCTCGTTTTTGCTGTCATCTGCATCTCTGCTAGTAGATGCATAGTTGCCCTGTTCTCTCTTTCCACTTGCTTTTTCCTTTGGACAGTCACGTGACATGTGACCTCTTTCACCACAAGTCCAACATTCTCTGTTGTCTAGAGTATGTTGCTGCCTGCTTGATCCTGCACCACAACCTCTTTGACTCCCCATGCCTTGAGACTGGTTTCCCCTGCCACCTGTATTGTTTTGATTTGATTGAACTTCTTGAAATTGGCCCCTACAACCCCTTGGGCCTCGACCACGACCACGACCTCTACCTCTACCTCTGTTGGAGTTAGAATAGAAGGCCTGTTCAGAATTATTTCTGCCATGAGAAGAAGATGTGTCAAGGTTCTTCTCCTCAAGAATAAGCATAGAAATCAAATCTTGGAACACGGGGATGTCGTCTCTTGTATTCATGGAAGACCTGAAATGTACATACTCATCTCCTAGACCATCCAAGCATGCACGGACAATGTCATCGTCTTCCACTGAGACTTTAATAGATCCAAGAGCCTCAATGATACTCTTGATCTTCAAGGCATAATCATTGATGGAGAGGTTGTTCCTCTTAACCTGATTTAGCTCTGACTTTAGTTGAAGATTCTTGGCCTTGGTGTTCACATCGAACACTCTGCCTAAGTTTTTCCATGCAATGGCGGGGGTTTCAACATCCTGTAGATAGCCCATCATGCCATCTGTGATGCTCATAGAAAGCCAATACATCACTTTGCTCTGGCCTTGTTGCCAGTCCCTCAAAGCTTTCCTTTGTTCTGCTGTAGCATTTGCCTCGGGAATCTCTAGTTCCTTTTCATTGTCTCGTTCTACATAGTCCCAATAACCTTTTCCTTTTAGGAAATTTGTTATTCTGAACTTCCATGCAGGGTAGTTATTTTTCTCAAGCTTCTCAGTAACAATCTGACTGAAACCATCAGACATCTTGAAGCACTAAGACAAAATAGCTGCAATCTGCAAAAACCTGCAAATCTGCTGAACCTGTTGTCGTGGTACCTGTAACGCTTTCTACACTCAACGAGTGTCCACAATCAAGCATACATACAACCACTGTACTTGTACAGTAAATCTCTGTATACTTCACTTTGGAGACCTGTGAACGAAGGGATTGTGATGCTCCTGCTCTCTTAGCCTCTCTTGCCTGCACCAGGCTCTGATACCATGTAAAGAATGAGGATGCAAGAGAGCTACACAAGACAAGCACACGGCACACAGAGATGGAAAGCTTCTTCTTCTTCACAGAAAAGAGAGTACAAAATGACTAAGTGCTAAAACTGAAAAGTAGCACATATGTACATGCGGTCACTAAGTGTGAACTCGCTAGAAGCGTACTAGGCTGGCACTATAAGTGTAGTCCAGCTGTAGAATCACTGGCAGAGATCCTCCGTGTCGGTCACCTAACGCGCCAATGAGTAAATGTCGTAAGCGGCCTAGACCCGTAGTGGATGCCAGCTCATGGTGTAGAGCTCGACATCTCAACATATGAACCACAAGTGGAAATGGAAAGGTTCATGTGAGCTACCACAAGTGGCATGTGGCCATCAAGTGTGTAGCATGAATTTAGGGAATGAGTAGCATGTGTGAGGCTTTGTAGGTTCCATAGGAAAAATGTGACTATCTACTTAAATGGTGTATGCTTGGCTTTTAGGGGGTGTTCTTGCTGTGAGTGTAAGTTAAAGCTTACCCCAATAGTTGAAATAACATTGTGAGATGCATGACTTTGGAGGTCAAAACGGGTCCGTGTTTTCAAACACTCCTGGATCTTGGCTTGCGGTTTTTTGGTGATTTCGGAAATGCCTAGGAATTTAGGCGTCCTCTCCCTCTAGTCACCACCTCTTTAGTGTTTTACAATGATGTAGCCACTTGGGGGCTTGGAAGGTAGGAATCTAGGGGACCTTTGAAGTTTCTTTAGGGGTGAAAGAAAGAAAAAGAAATTGAAAAAGCAAGATGGATATCACTCTAAGAAAATGGCTCGATTGACCCTGGTATGTGAATCGGGGAGGTAGTATCAAAAGGGAATGTGTTTTGGCACCTAGGGGTAGACATAACCCACAAGAAAAGATTCCTATGGATCTTAGATAAGGTAAGGACAAAGATTCTATTAAGGTCAATCCAACTTGAGCAGTCACATTGTGTAAACAACATTTATGCCTATTTAAAGGGCTTAGAAGATCTAATGAAATCCTCTCTTATAATTTCTATAGTTTGTGTGTATTCTCCTTCTTGTCTCTCTTCCGCTCAATCTCCTTGCTAATGTCTGTGCATGAGTGTGTGGGCTTCAGCCCTTGTCTGTGCTTCCGCTCCCAACAAGTGGGGTATCAAAGCATGGTTGGCGCTTCCCTCCTTTCGCGTGTGCAGACCCACTTGGATCATGTGAGAAAGGGGCACAAATTTGAGAGAAGTATAGAGCTGACAGAGATAGAGAATTGAGGAACTCATGAGCAAGCACCAAGCCAAGCAAGGGAAAAATGCAGGCAGTAGTAGGAAATTTTGAAAAGATTGGGGGATTACATAGTCGCGTTAAGCTAGGATGAGAAAGTCATGAGATTTGCACAAATTTGAGAGTACAAAGTCAACGAAATTCAAGCAAACAGATTTGAAGTGTCATCACATCAAGAAGTGAGGCAAAGATTGACAATCAATCATAATCGGGTAGAGCTGTGAGAGTTTGCATAGGCAAGCAATTGCGAGAAATCGGTAGCTAGTTGAATAAGGAAAACTCAAGAGCGTAGTTTAGAGAAAACAAGGTGTGAAGGAAGAGAGAACGAACTAGCCAGCCCATGAGAAAATTGTTGTCGCACAGATCCAGGGTGGAGCGAGAGCAAATCCATGGTTGGAAGGGCCTTGTCATTATATGGCACGGCTCTGGCTCAGAGGGGATCTAAGGCCCAAATTTGGGGGGGCGAGGCGGCTTTCATATTAGTTGTCGGATCATGCAGTGAACTGGGGGTGAACTAGCAGTGGGTGAACTGAGATGAACTAAGGGTGAACTAGGGGCGGGTAAACTAGGGGTGGGTGAACTAGGGGTAAACTAAGGGTGAACTAGAGGCAGGTAAACTATGGTGTGATCATGTGCCATGCCAACATGGGAAGCGATGCACGCTAGCGTAGTGGTAGGGAATTTGTGTGGCAACCGAGACATCCTGGGTCGACCTACACCCTGCGAGGCGGGTGAACTAGGGGTAAACTAGGAGTGAACTCGAGGCACCATTTTGCCCGGAGTTCACCCTTAGTTCACCCCCTAGTTCACCGAGTCAATGGACGACTGAGATTGCATTGTGATTCCGCTTCTCTTTCCCACCATAGATCACCCTTGCCTGGAGCCATGCCATATAGTGATGCTGGAAGGCCATGCAACAGATAGAGATCAGAGCAGGCCGACACCTTTTTCCTCCCAATGCACGTCATTCCTGACGTTTCATCATAGTATTACTACTATTTGGCAGATTTTTTATCATTTTGGCATTTAGTGTAATTACGAGCATGTTCACACAAGTTTTTGATTGACTGGCAAGCAGCTAGTGTAAAATCGATTGGACACAGGATTCAAGACTTTCATCTTGCCTTCATGACGTCCTCCATGATGTAGAATTGAGTTTATGAAAACATTTTTTTTTCAATGATTCATTGTAAAACAATGATTGGGCACACTGACAATTGTCATCCCCATGTTTATCTTTGTATCCAAGATATGTAAGGGAGTAGACACTGCCTCGGCAAATATAATGACGCCACCGATAAGACCTTCCCTCACACATTATGCAAAGCCCCATTCCTTGTACATCAATACTCATGAGATTAACGGGTAAACCAAAACCCAAGGCTAGCTAGAGTATACCAAAAACTCTAGGGTTTGGGCGTAGAACAAAATCCATGCATGATGGTAGCTCCAAAGTAGCAACAAGTTGTGAGAAAACCAAGAACTCATGGTTTACGAGTATACCAAAAACTTGTGGTTGAGGGTAAACCTAAAACTCTATGTGTCATGAGAGTGCGAGTCTAGTTCTAGGGGGCGTTATGATAGATAAAATGCCAAGTTTGGCTTAAGGGGTTGATTGTTGGGGTCAGCCCAACTTCGATAGTCACATTGTGTGAACAACATGTAATGTCTATTTAAAGGGCTTAGAGATAATGAAAATCTCTCTTATCATTTGTACAATTTGTGTGTCTTCTTCTTCTTCTCTCTCTTCCGGTCACTCTCCTTGCTCAATGTCTATGTGTGAGTGTATGGGCGTCTAGCCCTTGTCTATGTGCGCTTTCGCTCCCAACAGATGCAAAGGCAAGAGATTGTGCTTATTACTTTCCCAAGCAGAGTGAATTTTCCAGACAGCTCAACAACAAAGGGCTTCAACATCTAAGCCAGTTTTGGAATAGCAAAATAGAGCGAAAGATGGAAAGAAACAGATCAACTGGCCTCACAATTCTAGCTTTGTAGGACTAAAGGTCTGCTGACCAGTAGAGCTTTAGAATGGCTAGAGAGAGGTTGTCTATCCCCTTGCAAATCCAAGTTTGGGTGGAAGGCATGGCGGTGGCCCAAGAACAAACATTTTCTTAAATAAAAAACCAAGGATGGGTACAACTCTCTAATGTTCTCAATGGATCGTTTCTCCCTTCTGAACAAGTAGTGGAGCAAGCAATGGCTGAAATCAAGATGGGTGACAATCACAAAGAACGTTTGGTCCCCTCAATTGGGGCTTGGGATGATTGGAAGGTTCTTTGGTGGGGCCTTACCTACGAGTGTGAAGATACAAGCTAGAGGTATTGATCATGATAGATGCTTGCAATGCAGAACGGCTAGAGCCTCTTCACCTATTCAAGCAGTGGCTAGCAATTTGTGGCCTGGCAGGTAAGATTTGTAAATGGGTTCAAAAGACCTAGAAGATAGGGTTCTTTTAGAACGATCTCTTCCTGGGCAGGATAGTTTTCAAGAGCCAAGAGCTACTTATCGGCACAAAAATTGTTAGATTCTTCTACTTCAACTTTTGTATTGAAGGCCACAAAATGTCGGCTATTTGAAAATGTCGTGGAAACAACTAGGTTCATTGAGATTTTACAAGAAAGGAGGGAAGCGTTGGTAGCCATAGGGAGACAAATGAACTCAGTGGAGTGGAATTGGGAGATTTTGCCTATATATCTAGATAGATATTTGGGTCCCTACTCGTGATGGGGACATCATGGCTTGCCTCAAGCATAATCAGAAAATTTAATTTGTTGGTTAAGCTAATATAGTAAACTCACCATTGTGAGTTTTGAAAAAAAAAAAAGGGGGGGGGGGGGGGGGGGGGGGGGGGGGGGGGGGGGGGGGGGGGTGCAAGAAAGAAGTCCAAGGTTGCCTTGCGACCTAGAAGATTTTTCTAACTTGGGAAGGTTGTTGAGACTTTTGTGTTGCATGTTGGGGGATGAATTTGGAACAAATACAAAGTGCAAAGGCTTGCTAAGGCTTGTACTCACAAGATCCCCCCCCCTCTCTCCTTCCTGGGCGATGAAGTGCGAACAACCAGCACCAACTAAAGTCTATGGAAAGTCTATTGGCTAATACTCCGGTAACTATCTCGACATAGTTGGAATCCTCAAGGGAGATGAAATTTCTTTTTTTGGTTTAGGAATGTGAAGTCAAAGGAAAATACAAGACAAAAGCAAAGGCAAGCTTGACAAAGATACCAAGGATAAAGATTTGATAGAGAAGACTAGCATGGCACACATGGTGGTGGCCATAGTGACCATGACACCAAACTTCTAGTCAGGTGGTTGTTTGCTGCAACTAGCTTCATCCAAGGAGAGGCTTGTGAGCGGCAAAGAGGCGAAAACACTTCTCCCTACAAACGATTTGGACCCATGTGTTGGAGTTCAAGTTATCGGTGCTTGAATGTGCATAAGGGAGGGGAGGCTTCGCACCATGTGGGGAGACAAAGGCAATAGCCGTCCGGCTTGTATAATACATCAAACACTTGAAGTTGACTCACCAAAACAAACCATAAAACATATGTGCATCTCTCATCCAACTCACGACGTCATATGGTACTCCCCTTGGGTAGAATTTCTACATGTATATTAGGTAATCCAGTACAAGGAACAATCAATAACTTGCACTCGGGTAGTGATCTCAAAAATCTAAATACATATATCAGCAAGTTTAATCAAGGTTTTGATTTGGTTAAGTGTGTTTTTTCATCCAATGAATCTATATAGTGGTTCTCCAAGGAGCCTGGGGTCCAAAATTTTGACCGTGCAGAGGACAACAAGCTGTATTTTGACAATAACTCTATGCTCATGCAGAATTTTCATGTGACACCAAAGAGAGAAAATTTTCTAAATGATGTGTATAATCTCTGGTTTAAAGAGTTTGACTTGATTCATAGCAGTTTGAGGTATATGATCAAAATAGTGTTCCTATTGCCTGCATGATGTGAAACAAAAGTGCTTTTTATGTGCACACATGACCATAAACAAATCATGCGTATAAATCAGTATGCTAAACACGATGAAACAAACATGGAGCAACTTCATATACACCCAAAAAGTCCATACATGCCCTCGCATACAAAAAAGCAACCATCGAGATGATAGTTTTACTTAGATAATGGAGTAGAGAGAGAAAGAGATGATGGCTATGGAGTTTAGTGATTCTTATTGTACTTTAGGAGTGATTAGGGATTGTCAAAATGCTTCTTCCTTGATGCAAGAGAGCGGTGATGAGAGCTAAGTAGAGGTTTTCACCACGAAGTCATTGGAGAATGCACACACCGTGGAAAGACAAGAGAAGATAGTAAGAAAGTAGATAGAGAGTGTTCTTCTTCTTCTTCTTTCCGCAAACGAGAGAGAAGATCTTATGTAGATGGTGATAAAGAGCTTGCACCACTCCATATAATACGTATGTATTATCGTTGTGTAGTAGTCGCAATTGTTGACAGTGAAAATTGAGCTCTCTATGACAATTTATAGGCACTAGATGAGGTTGAAGTGTGTCCCAAGGCAACATGTAACGCACCCTCGCAACCTGGATTGGCTCCTGCTTTTGGGAAAAGACTCCAGTCTTTTCTAAAAACATGGCGCAGCTTTTGGTAGTCAACTCTCCCACTTACCCTTTAATTTTTTATAGTAAATTTGATTAATTGGCAGTATCTTGGAAACTAATGTGCCCGTGACTAAACTATGCTGTACCGTGATGCCCGACATATTTAAGACTTTTTTGTATTGCCCCGGCATATTTACAGTGCCACTTTTTAAAAAAACAAAACTTTCTAAAACTAAACCACGGGTTCCTCTTGTCCACCGAAACAAGAAAGCAGCCTCTCTTTTCACTAAATTTTTACAAAATTGAACCATAGCTTCCTTGAGACTTGTAGATTAAGGATCGGGCCTTGCTTTTTGCAAAAAAACACTAAAAAGCACAAAAGGCATGAAAAAGCTTTTAAAAAAACGAATTTTTCCAAAATTGAACCAAACGTTTGTCTCACCTACTGAAACATGAAAACGACCTTGCTTTTCACTTTATAACCTTACAAGGTTGTCAAACAAGTATTCTAAACCAAAACTTGATGAAGCAAATATTGGAATCTATTTTTTTTATTTTTAAAAGAGACCCAAAAATTGGGGATCTTACAGAGTAATTCGGGAGGTGATATCGTGGGTTCTACCCTTGTAAGAAGAGTGTCATCAACTGGATTCAACTACTATTAGTCTCCGTCCTCTTGACGTTCAAGTTTCTACCTCTTATTCAGTGTTCAAAAAAAGTGTGCCTTGAAAATTTCCTCTTTAATTTTCTCTTTAAATCTATCCTAAAGGTAATTTTGTATGTTTGTGAATTCTTTTTTTCTCGAACACTGCTCTTGTTTCATCACTCAACTCTCCTCGCTTCTCTCTTCTACATTGGAAGACTCATGCCCAACTCTCTCTCTCTCTCTCTCTCTCTCTCTCTCTCTCTCTCTCTCTCTCTCTCTCTCTCTCTCTCTCTCTCTCTCTCTCTCTCTCTCTCTCTCCCCCTCTCTCTCTCTCTCTCTCTCTCTCTCTCTCTCTCTCTCTCTGTGTGTGTGTGTGTGTGTGTGTGTGTGCGCAAGAAAACCCTAGGGGCAGTAGTCTCTTCCTCTCTTGCTTCGTCGACCTCCCCCTGGGCAAGGGGCTGCCCTGCGGGGGGTTCTAGCTCTAGCCTAGCTCTAGCCAACGCCAGCGCTGTCGCTTTCAGCCAGCTAGCCAACGCTATCGTGCCATTAGCCTCTTCTTTGCATCACCGCTTCCCCTGCTCTCTCTCCTCACATACCCCGCCATCCTCGTCACAAGTTCCCTCCCGATCTCGTCCTCATCGCTGGCTACCTTGAGTTTCCTGCTCTCTCTCCTCGCATACCCCGTCGTTCGCATCACAAATTCCCTCTCAAGCTCGTCCTCATCACTCGCTACCTTGAGTTTTTATTTCCTGACCTTCAAGCCTACCCACACACAATCAAATTATTAATTATTGAGAGGTCTTTCCCACCCCAATACTATTGATAGTCCATCCGTGGGTCTTCTGAGTAGCATCATGGCCACTCGGGCTTCATCCCATTGGTGCACCCAAAACATGTCGATGCCAGATATGGGCTCATGCAAGGGTATGGATGCATACGGGTGCACATGATGGTGCTAGGGCATGTGTCTAAAGCTGTTGTGGCCAAGTGGAAGCGGAAATGTATGTCCAATGCGGTTTTTTGGGCCAAGAAGGCTCCAGATGGTGGCTAACAGGGCTGGCAGTCAAAAGGTATCCAGAAGGCGGCCATCATGTGCCAAAGTGTGGTCCTCAGTGTGCTCTCCAGGCCGGTTCAAACGGCTCGTCAAACGAAGCCCCGGGGCTCTAGATGTTGCAGTTTAAAGAAAGGGTGTGTAGCAGATCCCCGACAGGCAGGGCAGATGGGGGTAGGTGGCCCGGGCTGATGTGAGTGCATATGTGTGTAGTGCTCGAGTTATGGAGCATGCCTATCTTCTCGGATTTGGAATCGGAGCTCTGGATAGCAAGTTATGGCCATTTGAAGATTTTCCAAGGGCCAGGTCTGAGCCCACTTGGCCGCATTGGGGTATGAGCCATCTGGCACTTCCTAAGCCTCAACAAGATTCTAGGTGATAGAGTGAGTCATGTGGAGTTAGCACAAGTCGACGGCGTGTCAATCGGGTACTTGGTCAGCAAGTTATAGCAAGTTGAAATTGGCAGCAGGTGCTAGAGAGGATGGTGCAGGTACTTTTCTTGGTTTTTGGCGGCCTCGGATGGCGGGCTAAAAGAAGTCAAAAGCTGGTGGGAATTGTGTAGGACGGAGCCGGGGAAACGGTCTTGAAACATGGCTTTACAACTCTGGAGTGGGATCTGTCAACACTGAAAGGGAAAGAGGCCAAGTTGGCACTCCAAGAGAGGGTCTCTCTCTCACAAAAGTGTTTTTTTTTTATAAAAAGGGCTTGAGGGCTTAGCCTTGTGGAGATGCCACGTGTCCACTGAATGGCCCCATATGTGCAGCAAGGCCGCGGGTGTTCACACTTCATAGGGTAGGCCTTCAGGTATCACAAAGGAAGAGAGGAGCTCTTGGAGCTCGTGGCCATGGCGGAGCGCTGGGCGCTGTGAACTTGGTGGCGCGCGGCCCAGTGGGGCTCGGCACGGCGGTTTTGGGCGGCAATCGGCGAGGCGGGGCGGCTCTGCCCGCGCGAGAGAGATGATGACGTGGAGCCCGTGGGGGTTGGGTTCATTTCACATAGTGCGGACCTCGGGGTCCCCCCCCGCCCAAATATTTTTGAAGGCAAGCTCGCTCTTGGGAGGAACGACGGCGCCATCGTTGCTTCCTAGAGGGCTCCCACATGTGGGTGTGCAAGTGAAGCCTCGGGATGTGTTCAAAATGATCAAAGCAAGGTCAAGTCTCCCAAGGGGAGTGCCACATGTCGGCCTACCAGGAAAGATGCCTAAAAACTCAAAAACGAGCCCAGAAAAAGGGCCAAACTTTTTGAAAGAGGGGGACTCTTGTTTTTTTTGCACTGGAGGTGGAGGAGAGAGAGAGAGAGAGAGAGAGAGAGAGAAGAAGAAGAAGAAGCTCAGAGAAGCATTGTAATGGAGTTGGGAAGCTATCAATGAACAACCTTGTTGGGCAATTGTGTCGTGTCGCTCCCCCCTTCCCCTTTTCTCTTTGCCGCCTCGTCTAATGCCAGCCGCGGTGCCGATGAAGCGTGTGTACGCCCGGATCGTCGGTGCTTTGCAAAGAGAGAGAGAGAGAGAGAGAGAGAGAGAGAGAGAGAGAGAGAGAGAGAGAGAGAGAGAGAGAGAGAGAGAGAGAGAGAGAGAGAGAGAGAGAGAGAGAGAGAGAGTAAGTGTATGTGCGGAGAGAGACAGAGCAGGTGCAGTAAGGTGTGGGCACATTTCGTAATCTTGGAAAGCGCATGTGCGCTTGGGAACTGTGCAAATGAAGCGGATTAGGTGCAAATTGTCGTTTTGAAGGTGTTTTCGAGTGGATTGGGGTGCTGTGTTGACCCTGAGCTATAGAGAGGCATTTCTGGTCGTGCCGGGTGTCGTCCCCCATTCTCCCTCTCCATCTTCTGGTGCCCCCACTAAGGAGCACAGTGATAGCTCCCAGTTAAGTGGAAAAAGAGCAGTTTTTGGTGATCGGTCGACATCGAAGCTATGGTCCGATTTTACAGGTGAAGAGAATCCAGATGAATGGCTTGCAAATTTTGAATTGTATATGTTGTCCTTGAGAATGCCTAATGAAGACAGCAAGATGCAAACCTTCCCGTTGGTGATGCGCGGAAAGGCCAAGCTATGGTCGAAGCTTTGGAGATTGAGCAGAGGCAGGCATGGCTGGCTCTATGGGCAAGATTTTTGCATGATTTTCATAAAGAAGCTTCTCCAGTTGAAATGGATGCAAAGCTAAAGGCTCTAAAGCAGTATGTAGCTGAGGAATTTAGCTTGTTTTTGGACCGTTTTGAAGCATGTTGGGCACAGTTAGCAGCGGCTATGCAGCTAGCCAATGGTGAGTACTTCAAACTGGATAAGTTTATGGCGTGTTTACATCCAAAGGTGAGAGAGAAAGTGGACTTTGAAAGCCCAGAGAACTACAATGGCGCAGTGGCAATTGCAAGATCAAAAAGCAGGAAAATAAAGAAGAAGATAGAGTAGGGCGTAGCAGGTTATGAAGCGATGGCACCTGTTCAACCACAAAGGCCATGAGAGTGGACTCAAGAGGAAAATCAGGGGAATAGAGCTACTGTTGCTATTCCACAGCAGTGGATACGTACGGTTCAGGATCTGTCAGAGCAGATACAAGAGCAGATGCAAGATCTGTCAGAGCAGATGCAAGAGCTTCGATTGAGTGTGATGGATCTGTTCAGGATCTATCAGAGAAGATGCAAGAGCTTCGATTGAGTGTGATGGACAGAGGACAGCCAAGAGGGGCAAGGGGAATGGCAAGGCCTCTAGCTAGAAGGTGCTATAATTGCGGTGAAGAAGGGAATTATGCACCCGACTGTCCCCATCCGGTGAGGGAAAGAGGTGGTATCTACCCATTGTTTGGCAGAGGGAGATGCCAAGCACAGTTTAATGGCCCAAGGGAGCAGGTGGTCGAGAATCCTGTGCAGCAAGCCCAAACAGATGGCGGTGAGGTCCCTAGGGTGAACATCATTGGGGTGGATAAACAGGATGTCGAGGTGTTGGCTAACAAAAGGGCTAGAGTTTAAAGGGAGACAGAAACCGAGCGGGAGACTAGAGCTCGTAAAGGCAAAGAGATGGTATACGAGGGGAAAGAGAAGCCTGAAACTAGCAAGAAAAGAAGGCGTCATAGGATTAAACAAATAGATTTCCAACTTGGGCGCGGCCATCCAGAGTATGATTTGGTGAGTGATGTCCAAAGTCAAAGAGCTAATATTACTTTTGGACAGTTGTTGGTATTGAACCCAACATTGAGACGACAGTGGTCGACTAGTGTTAGCACCAGACTACCAAGGGGGAAGGGCAATGTGCAGGCAGTGCAAAATATGGCACTCAGGGTAGGTAGCCCGACGGATGTTCTTCCTTTGGTGGATGTTGTCATCGAAAAAAGGATGCAGGTTCAAGCCTATATAGATGGGGGAGCACAGGTTTGTGTCATGACGGAAGCGGCGATGAAGGAAGCCGGGGTTAAGACGGTATCCAAGTCAAATGTGCGCATGAGGATGGCTAACCATGCTAGAGCCAGGTGTTTGGGAGTGGCCCAGGATGTGAGGGTGAAAGTAATGGGCATAGAGTGCCTGATCCACTTCTTTGTGATGAAAGCAGGGGATAACGCATATCCTATAATCTTGGGGAGTTCATGGCTGTTGGTAATAGGTGCCAAACAGGATTGGGAAAGCAAGGTGTTTACCCTACCTGATAAAGAAAGAGGAAGGCAAGTGGTGTTGGATCTGAAGACCAAGGAAAGCCATTCTCATCCGATAAAGACTAAAGACGAGGAGGACACCACCAGCTATGAGTACGAGACTGAAACGGCCTATGATGAGGGCTATACAGGTACAGAGGAGGAAGAAAGCGAGGATGATATGCTCAAGATCGATGCTGACTTGTTCGGGGTCACAGTGGAAGAACCTGGTGTGAAAGAGGAGGTGCAAGAACAGGTGCATGCCATGGGTACTGAAGAGGTGGTCAATATGCTAAGTGGAGATTTGACCAAGAAGGAGAAAGAAGGCTATGTCCAATTGTGTGCATCTTTTCCGAACTTATTTGCAAAGGAGTATAAAGATTTGAGGGGAGCCAAGGGTGTTGAACACAAAATAGCCCTCAAGGAAGGGTACAAACCTAAGGCGCAGAAGCTAAGAAGATTGGGTGAGATTCAAAAGGAAGCCCTTTGGCAGGAGATCAATCAGTTACTGGATGCAAGTATTATATACCCCATAAAGGAATCAGAGTGGGTTTCCCCAGTGGTTATCACTCCTTTAAAAAATGGGAAATGGCGGGTATGTGTTGACTATAAGCCATTGAATGCTGCTACCAAGAGGAATCACTACCCATTGCCGTTTCAGGATGAAATTTTGAATCAAGTGGCAGGGCACGAAAGATATTCCATTATGGATGGGTTTTCCGAGTACTTCCATATAGGAATTGCTCTAGAAGATCAGCTGAAGACGACTTTTATATCCCCTTGGGGATGCTTTGCCTATCGGAGGATGCCCTTTGGTTTGGTAAATGCGTATGCCACCTTCCAGGAGTGGATGAATAAGGTTTTCGGACCTTACTTGGGTAAGTTTATCCGAGTTTTCATGGATGATATTGGTTGCTACAGCTCTAGAGCGGAGCATTTGTCAAAACTGAGGCTGTGCTTTCAAAGGTTGGATGAAGAAGGTGGTCAGTTAAACCCGAAGAAGTGCAGGTTGGCTCAACCTAGGGCCAATTTGTTGGGCCATGTGGTGTCGCAGAATGGAACAGAAGCTGACCCCGAGAAGGTGAAAGCTTTAGTGCTGATGGAGCCCCCATCAGATGCTCCAAGATTGGTGCCATTTGTGCACAAGCTAAAGTATCTGTCAAGGTTTTTTTGGATGCTGTCGCAGTATGTGTATCCCCTACAAAAAATGGCTCGACAGGTTCATGGATTCCGGTGGACTGAAGAAGCACAGGGGGCTTTTGATAGAGTAAAGGAAATATTGTGTCAGTTGCCTGCAGTGTGCCCTCCCAACCGTGAGGATGACTTCTATATTGCCATGACAGTAGGTAATGTGGCCATTGGAGCAGTATTGTTGCAGAAGGTGGGCAGGTCCTACAAGCCCATCTACTTTGAGAGCAGGGTGATAAGCCCAGGGGAGATGACCTACACCGAGGTGGAGCAGTGGGTGATGGCTTTGGTTTTTGACTGCAGGAAATTCAAAGTCTACCTCATTGTGCGCAAGTTTTTTGTGCTCACAGCGAACAATCTATTGCCGGAGGTAGTGCTGCACTTGAAGCCATGAAAGCGCATTATGAAGTGGGTGTTGGAGCTGCAGGAGTTTGAGTTTGAGTTTAAAGTGGACCACACTAGCAGGTCCTACTTGGCGGACATTTTGGTCAACAAGAACGTTGATTTACCGGTCTATCCAAGAGTGGTTCGAGATGATGCTGGAGGAGAGCCTGACCTAGAAGGGGCTTTCACCATGTGGTTTGATGGAGCTTATAGGAAAGTGATGCAGAAAGCAGGAGGAGGTGTGGTGATCCAGGACCCGAAAGGTAAAATCATCTTCTCTAAAGCCTATGATCTTGAAGATGTCCACACCAACAATGAAGCAAAGTACCTCGCTCTCCATTTAGGGTTGAAACAGTGTGTGGAATTTGGTATATCCAAGCTCATTGTGAAGGGTGATGCGTTGCTGGTCATAAAGCAACTATTAGGGCAATGGCAGGTGAAAAAAGATTTCTTGAAGCATTGGTTTTTTGCCATCAAGAAGCTGCTAAAGTTTTTCGAGACCATACAATTCAAGCACATTAGGAGAGAACAGAATCAGGATGGCAGACCAGTTGGCTAGCGGAAAAATACAGGTGCATGTTGCGGGATTGTATGTAGCCCCAGCTACATATGTAGGTAGGGAAACTTTGAAGGATATCGATGACTTTTTGAGTACAGGCCAGTGCTCACCCGAAGTGTCCAAGTTGCAGAAGTGAAGGATTATTCAAAAGGCTCGCAGGTTCGCTTTAGTTGGCGAGGATCTAATGACCTATGGCCGAGATGGCATACTAAGAAGGGTTCTTTACAAAGAAGAAATTGGCATGGTTTTAGAGCAGTGCCATGAGGAGAGTGGACATCAAGGCAAGGATCAGGTGTTGTTTCGAGTGTTGAGAGCAGGTTTTTGGTGGCCATCCATAGTTCAAGATATACACTATTGATGCAAGACCTGCAATGAGTGCCAAGCTATAGGTGAAAGGAAATTAATTGCGGAACCACAAGGGGCTATCATAGCACAAAATGCTTTTGAAAAGTGGGGCTTGGATGCCATTGGTCCCCTCCCAAAGTCGTCGAGTGGGAAGAAATACATTGTGGTAGCTATAGACTACCTTACCAGGTGGATCGAGGCCAAGGCTGTCAAAGAAGTAAATGCAAATGTGGTAGCTCAGTTCGTGTTTGACAGCATTTGTTGCCGTTTTGGTGTTCCATGGGTGCTGATCTCGGACAGAGGCCAAGGATTTTGAAGCAAATTAGTGCGGGCTTTAGTGGAAAATCTAGGTATCCAACACCGCTTCTCTTCACCATACCACGCGCAATGCAATGGTCTAGTAGAGAGTGCCAACGGGCAGATTGTGAAGATGTTAACCAAGTATGTTTATAAGAAGGTGACAGAATGGGAGGTGAACTTGGAGAAGTGTTTGTGGGCCTACCGCACATCCTATAAGGTGGCCACGAACTTCACTCCATTTGATCTAGTTTATGGTAAAGAGGTGGTTTTGCCAGTGCACGCGCAACTAGGTGCATTGAAAGGTATGTGGCGTGTCAGTGCCACTCAATAGCATATGTTGCAAGATCGGATCACTAGTTTGGAGGCTTTATAGATGGATAGAGAGGCTGCGGGCGGCAGACTTTTATGTGAAGCAGAGGGATAAGCGAGTGGCGAAGTTCAACAAGAGTTTTCCAAACAGGAGATTCGAGAAGGAGATATGGTGATGAAGTATGAGAGCTACTTGGACTTTACCTTCTAGAAGAAGTTCAAGAAGAAGTGGGCAGGTCCGTATAAGGTGCATAAAGCCTTTCCGAATGGGACCTATCAGTTGGTAAGAGCCAATGGCAGGCATTTAAGGCATAGAATGAATGGTGTGCGGCTCAAACTGTATTTTTCCCGGGGGTTAGTACCTGACGTACACCAGATTGTGGCTACGAGGGTTGGGCAACCAACCTAGATAGAGGGAACTTATAAAGAGAGAGGACACCTTGTACATACTATGTACATGATATGTACATACAGCTATGGTTTTTGCTTCATTCCGTGCTTGTCAAGTGTTGTAGTTTTCAGGTTCAAGAGTGTGCTTTTAGTTGAGCATGAATGCTCAACAAGAGGGTTGGGCAATGATGGTGCACCCAAAACATGTCGATGCTAGATATGGGCTCATGCAAGGGTATGGATGCATACGGGTGCACATGATGGTGCTAGGGCATGTGTCTAAAGCTTTTGTGGCCAAGTGGAAGCGGAAATGTATGTCCAATGCGGTTTTTTGGGCCAAGAAGGCTCCAAACGGTGGCTAACAGGGCTGGCAGTCAAAAGGTATCCAGAAGGTGGCCATCATGTGCCAAAGTGTGGTCCTCAGTGTGCTCTCCAGGCCGGTTCGAACGGCTCGTCAAACGGAGCCCCAGGGCTCTAGATATTGCAGTTTAAAGAAAGGGTGTGTAGCAGATCCCCGATGGGCAGGGCAGATTGGGGTAGGTGGCGCAGCTGATGTCAGTGAATATGTGTGTAGTGCTCGAGTTATGGAGCATGCCTGTCTTCTCGGATTGTGAATCGAAGCTCTGGATAGCAAGTTATGGCCATTTGAAGATTTTCCAGGGGCCAGGTCTGAGCCCACTTGGCTGCATTGGGGTATGAGCCATCTGGCACTTCCTAAGCCTCGACAGGATTCTAGGTGATAGAGTGAGTCATGTGGAGTTAGCACAAGTTGACGGCGCGTCAATCGGGTACTTGGTCAGCAAGTTATAGCAAGTTGAAATTGGCAGCAGGTGCTAGAGAGGATGGTGCAGGTACTTTTCTTGGTTTCTGGCGGCCTCGGATGGCGGGCTAAAAGAAGTCAAAAGCTGGTGGGAATTGTGTAGGACGGAGCCGGGGAAACGGTCTTGAAACATGGCTTTACAACTCTGGAGTGGGATCTGTCAACACTGAAAGGGAAAGAGGCCAAGTTGGCACTCCAAGAGAGGGTCTCTCTCTCACAAAAGTGTTTTTTTTTTATAAAAAGGGCTTGAGGGCTTAGCCTTGTGGAGATGCCACGTGTCCACTGAATGGCCCCATATGTGCAGCAAGGCCGCGGGTGTTCACACTTCATAGGGTAGGCCTTCAGGTATCACAAAGGAAGAGAGGAGCTCTTGGAGCTCGTGGCCATGGCGGAGCGCTGGGCGCTGTGAACTTGGTGGCGCGCGGCCCAGTGGGGCTCGGCACGGCGGTTTTGGGCGGCAATCGGCGAGGCGGGGCGGCTCTGCCCGCGCGAGAGAGATGATGACGTGGAGCCCGTGGGGGTTGGGTTCATTTCACATAGTGCGGACCTCGGGGTCCCCCCCCGCCCAAATATTTTTGAAGGCAAGCTCGCTCTTGGGAGGAACGACGGCGCCATCGTTGCTTCCTAGAGGGCTCCCACATGTGGGTGTGCAAGTGAAGCCTCGGGATGTGTTCTAAATGATCAAAGCAAGGTCAAGTCTCCCAAGGGGAGTGCCACATGTCGGCCTACCAGGAAAGATGCCTAAAAACTCAAAAACGAGCCCAGAAAAGGGGCCAAACTTTTTGAAAGAGGGGGACTCTTGTTTTTTTTGCACTGGAGGTGGAGGAGAGGAAGAGAGAGAGAGAGAGAGAGAAGAAGAAGCTCAGAGGAGCATTGTAATGGAGTTGGGAAGCTATCAATGAACAACCTTGTTGGGCAATTGTGTCGTGTCGCTCCCCCCTTCCCCTTTTCTCTTTGCCGCCTCGTCTAATGCCAGCCGCGGTGCCGGTGAAGCGTGTGTACGCCTGCAAGAAAGAAGAGATGGAAGAGATGAAAGACAAGTTCAATAAAACAGAGACAAAAGTGGAGACCATCCTCCCAAAGGAGGTCAAAACACAAGTGCAAGAGGTAGTGTTTTGCAAGGTCAAAGACCGTGTGGCATCCACGCTACACGAGAGAAAACGACAAGAGTACATCTTCCTCAATGTTTGCATCGGCGGCCTCCCAAGTGACTGGAAAGGGGAGGGGGATCTCAAGTTTCACAAGTTTTTTTTCCGTATCGAAGCAATAGCCCACTTGGTACAATGGGATCCAGCAACAATCACCTCTCTTACACATGAGCATCTCACCAATCACGCAATCCTCACTTTCAAGACCAACGCAAATCGAATCAAACTTCTTGAGCAATCAAAGCTTCTCAAGGATACTAAAATTTGGTTTGCAGAAGATCTCACTCCCGCCCGACTCAAACAAAAGAAGGTAAAACTCCAAAAGATGTGAGAGGCGTGCACAATAGGGAAATGGGCAGTCTATCAAGGAGGTAAAGCCATTATTCAGGAGTTTCGAACTCCCAAGTCGGCTCCCTCCTCACCTTCCCCTTCTTAGTTTTGTTCGTTTTAGCTTTTTTTTTTTGACACCTCTTTGGAACTCAGTCCTTAATTGAGATGTATCTCATGATCCTTTTGTTTAGAAGAACCCCTTTGTAATGTTTTAATTTTGGTCCCATGGGTTATATCTCAACTTCTCAGACGATAATATTCTCTCTCTCTCTCTCTCTCTCTCTCTCTCTCTCTCTCTCTCTCTCTCTCTCACACACACACACACACACACACACACACACACACACACACACACACACACAAAACTCAACTCAAGTCATCATACAAAGCTTCTAAGTAGCCCACCTATGCTAGGAGAGTTGTGATCACGGTCCGGGCTACAATGATTTGAGACCTATATTGGTGATGACGATAACACCAAAAAACTCAAAGCTCGCAAATGCTTTGACATCTAACAATGATGATATCGTCACAAAAGATTGAAATTCTCGCAAACGCCCGTGTCTCATCACCAAGGAGCACACACACGTGCACGCACAGAGTAGAACGTTCTATACACACGGTCTCTTGTCTCTTTAGGTTGTGATTACAATCCCAAAGCTCTAGACTGTTGCTACCAAAGATTTCACGATGAGGTTCCTAGTGAGGGTTTGCCAAAAAAACATGTCCTGCTTGAAAATGCTTTAACTGATATGTATGTCAAATGTGGAAACTTGCAACCTTCTATTTTTGGATGAGCTCCTTGCCCAAACAGTCGTCTCTTGGGAAAGGTTAATTGCAAGGTATCCTCAGCATGGTTGTGGGCAGGGAAGTTCTCAAGTGTTTTGGATCCTTGGGGCACCTCTCTCTCTCTCTCTCTCTCTCTCTCTCTCTCTCTCTCTCTCTCTCTCTCTCTCTCTCTCTCTCTCTCTCTACACACACAATCAATGTGTTTCTAGGATACATGGAGCACCATTAGAAGAAGCTCCTTCTGCCACGTGCCTAGGGGAGGGACCAAAATCCCCCAGGCACGTGGCATATAGTGTTTGTATTGATGAGGATGTGAAAAATATCTCAATAGCACATTTCCCATATATGATATAAAATAAGGGATCAAATATCAAGTTGGTTCAGCATAAAGATACTTTTAATTCCAAACGTTGTAACATTTTTGGCATACTAAAGGCCTTAGTATCCATACGGGTGAAATTCATTCAATTTAAGTTGTTTGACATGTGTCCCTCAAGAAAGCTTTAAAAGTCTTCAAGCCTCTCTCTCTCTCTCTCTCTCTCTCTCTCTCTCTCACACACACACACACACACACACACACACACAGTCATATCTAGGTAGGTTTGTGTATCTGCTTGCGCACGTGGGAGGAGAACGAAATTGTAGTCCTTGGAGTCACTCTAGGAAGATAACAATGTCTCTCTCTCTTTCTCTCTCTCTCTCTCTCGCACACACACACATGTCCCTTTTTGGATTGTTCCTACTATGTTCTCTCTCTCTCTCTCTCTCTCTCTCTCTCTCTCTCTCACACACACACACACACACACATACACTCACCCACACACACATGCCTTGGATAGATGTAAAACATCTATAGCTTCTCCAAACATGTGAAGCTAAAGTAGTAGGCGAAAATGGCTCCTAGAAGCTAAAACAACATTGCTAGCCATAGAAGAAGCCCAGATGCATCTAATGATAAGATGTTATGCATCCTTGCATCCCCAATAAAGTCTTTTTGTACTCACCATTGCAAGAAAAGGAAACATTTTAGATTTTTTCTTTAATTAGTACATCACCATCATAACCTGCAAATAAATATTTCTCAATAGCTATCCTGATCAAGGTCTTGGTCTTGGTCCCAATGACCCACCTCACTCTTTCTCTTTATTTTTCTACTTGCTAGTGGTAGAGCTCTCTCTCTCTCTCTCTCTCTCTCTCTCTCTCTCTCTCTCTCTCTCTCTCTCTCTCTCACACACACACACACACACACACACACACACAGGCTGACAATGGGTTGTCAAGTGTATAATTTTGAGTATTGCAGTTTATTGAAAAAGGATGGAATCGTATAGAATTTGAACTACAGTCAATTTTCAAAGGCTCTTTAATGTGTCTATGGTAAGGAGACGACCCAACAGGGTCTCAACAACTCAACGTCGGTGTTGATCCAACAGGCCATGCAAATCAACCAAAAAAAACGCGTGTAGGCCCTCTCCTTCCTCTAATTTTTCAAACTCCATTATAAAGAGTATAGATAATGGACTATTAAATAGTATCAAAAATCTATTGTGTAGCCCAGTGCTCAAGAAAAACCTAGGTTTAGTATAATCCCACCTACATTTTTTCTCAACTATATCAAATACACATTGGATGCCCTTGCCACATGACACAAGAAAAGGGCGTGGAAGGGGAAGAGGGGGGGGGGGGAAGACCAAGGCAAAAAAGGAAAGAGAGTGGATTGGGTGCCAAGAAAAGGGTCTCTCTCTCTCTCTCTCTCTCTCTCTCTCTCTCTCTCTCTCTCTCTCTCTCATAGGAAGGGCCACACACTCCTAAGATTTAATTTGAATGTTAGGACACCCACAATGATTGGAGGAAAAAACTTAGGTTTAGTATAATCCCATCTAATTTTTTGATATTTATCTCTAATTGCAAATGGATTTTATCAAGCAGGAGGAAGCGGTTTTTTGAGAAGAAGAAGATAGGTCCTTGATAGAAATATAGTGTACTTGCAAAAATGTTCGGGCATGTTTTGGGTCACAGTGTGCACATATTGTATTGGATGGAAACCCATGTACAAAGGATATTGCATGTATTCTTTTTTAGTTAATTCAAATCAAGCCCTTAAGAGAATTAAAAAAAACAAAGAAACTACAAAGGTTAGAGAACATAAATTATTGTTTAGAGAAGCTACAAAGTGCAAAGAATTCTAGTGCAAAAACCTTCAAATATAGTAAATTTGCCTCTAAAATTTTTGAAAAAAGATTTGGTATAGCCAAGTGCTTGAAAAATCCTCATTTTAGTGTAATCTCACCTACAAATTTTGAAATTTTTCTCTAAATCATAGAGTTGAAGGTGAGGAAACTACCAAATATAGAGAGCCTTCAAATATAATCAAGTTGCCCTTAAAATTTATCATATAAAAATTTTCTAAGTTTTTAGTAGAAAAGCACTATGCTTCAACTTGATTTAGTGTAATCCCCCTTACAAAATTTTAAGATTTGTCTCAAAATTTCTAATTTGCCTTTAAACGCTCGAGAAAACTTAGATTTAGTGCAATCCCACTTACAAATTTTGACATTCACCTAGATTTGCCTCAAAAAATCTAATTTGCCTTTAAACGCTCAAGAAAACCTAGATTTAGTGCAATCCCACTTACAAATTTTGAGATTCACCTTTGAATTCCAAGTCAACCCAAAGGCAGGAGCACTAACAAATCTCAAAGAAATCTAGCATAAAAACCTTTAAAAATAGTCGAGAATTATCGGAGTTCCCTTCTGTCATCGTTTGTTAAGGTCTGCTCCTACCTTGGGCTTGCACATCTTCTGCCTTGGATTTGTCAGATTAAACTTTTCAAATTGCGTCAACTCTCAATTTTGTAGATGTCGATGTCAATTTTTTAGTTTTTACTCTCGATTGTGGATTTTGTCAATTTTTGCTTTGTCGATTGATGATTGTAAAATCAATGCTTATTCTCCCTCCCCTCTCTCTCTAGTGCCGATGTGAGAGCTCTCTTACACCCTCCCTCTCTCTCTCTCTCTCTCTCTCTCTCTCTCTCATATACACACACACATAATGTGTGCAGGACATCCATAACAGATTGTTAGACTCTAATCGCCACTTTTTGGACACCTACTGGGTCTACTTTTGTTTTTCATTACATAGAATCTCCCCAAGATGCTTTAGCATCTCTAATTAGCATCACCATTTAAAATCAATCTTAATGAATAGGATTTGAACACATCACGTATATAGTATGAAACTCAACCTTAACCACAAGGCTATATGCCTACTTTGGTCCTTGAGCCCCTTTGAGCCATTAAAAAAAAGAATACACCACCCCCCCACCCTACCCAAACCCCCCCCCCCCTTTCTCTTTTCCCTTTTTTTTCCCCCACCCTTCCCTTTTCCTTTCTTCCCCCCCCCCCCAAAACTAATTAATTAATGGCTTTTGAAAAAGTCATTTTGGCTGCCTACTCTCTGAATTGTTGAGCTCAATATACTTCATTAATGCAATGTAAATGTGGTTATCCTTCGTGCAATGCACCAACACCTTAAGGAATGGAACGTTGACTTTGTCTCTTATATTCACACACATCGAGAAAATGGATCTCTCTCTCTCTCTCTCTCTCTCTCTCTCTCTCTCACACACACACACACACACACACAAATACATACATCTAACTTTTGAACTTTAAGCATCGAGGTCAAAGATCATTCATGACATAGAAAGTATGTGCAAACCTTCGAAGGGAGGTTCATTGAGCAACACATGGAGAAAAATTCTTGATAGCCTTCAAAATGTAAAGGAAAGCCACCCTTCAAATGCTTTTCAAAAGTAATAGTGAAATTCAAGGCCGGAGTGAAATGACTTGAGTATTATAAATTTAGATAGAAAACTAAGGTCTTTCTAACTTTCCAGTGCCAAGACTCCCTCAAAAGTCTTTTCATTTTCTACCATCTTAGTACTTACCCTTCAAAATGTAAAGTAAAGCCACCCTTCAAATGCTTTTCAAAAGTAATAGTGAAATTGAGGGCCTGAGTGAAATGACTTGAGTATTATAAATTTAGATAGAAAACTAAGGTCTTTCTGAATTTCCAGTGCCAAGACTCCCTCAAAAGTCTTTTCATTTTCTACCATCCTAGTACTTTACCAATGAGTGATACTGGATTGTCCTCATTTGATTAGGCCGAATCTCACCAGATGCTCTTTCCTTATTCCTCTTCACAAAAAGAAAACTATTCAATATACTGTCAGTTCGTTCTATCTCCATGGCCTCTTCCTGTGCCCCGATCCCTGGTCACGCCCTGGCTGTCCTTGTGTCTGGCTCCAATGCTCTCCATTCGCGTTCGCAGACGTAGATCTACCACGTTGAGGCTTGCAGGTTTAACGTCCAGCAAGCAAGCTCTGTACACAACGACTCTCTCTCTCTCTCTCTCTCTCTCTCTCTCTCTCTCTCTCTCTCTCTCTCTCTCTCTCTAAGCAACGACAGCTCTCAAGACTCTGCGCATGAGCTCCAAGGCTGCCATCCCGAGCTGTCTACTGCAATGGTGATAGCATGAAGATCACCGCGTCATATCGAGCCACACAAAATTAAATCTCTCTCTCTCTCTCTCTCTCTCTCTCTCTCTCTCTCTCTCTCTCTCTCCAACGATCTCGCGTGAGGTTCGACCCAAGCAGTAGGTTGTCTACCTCCAACACCTGCCGCATCGCTTCTGTGTATGCATGTCGTGCGTGCAGAAGTGCCGTCATTTTGTCAAGCACTCCAAGATAGAGACTGACTGCCCTTCTTCCACGCGTCAAAAACATACAAATCACATGCTGACCACTCAAAAATAGATACACGTTTCTTATTCAAACTTTTACATCCTTTTAAACAAAAGTATCTCCGCAGATACCCATTAATGAACCTGCTTCAAAATTGGGGAGACATACTTATCCTTCACTTTTGTATTTTCAATTAAATATTTTTTAAAGATTCTCTTTGAAATGAAGCAAATGTGACCCATGGAGAGTCTCTCATTCCATGGAAAAATTAAGCTGCGTCATATATAGATGCTATTCTCTAAAGGCTACATTCACTTTTTGGGCATGCTTGAAAAACATCTTAGAAAATAAAGGATATGAATATGTGGATACTATTTTGGGTTGAATTTTGGTCTTTAGAGCACCCCAAGGATGAAGGTAGTCCAATTTTCATTGTGAGACAAGTGTGCAAGTCTCTAATGGACATGTAGTGCTTGAGGGCAATTGTATTGTTATCTAGTAGTTAATAAATTCTCTCAACTCACAATTGTGAGTATGGCAAAAAAAAAAAAAAAGACAAGTATCCCTAAGGGGTCTTAAAAGTCTTGGAAGACATAGCTTTTTAAATACTATTCTCTAAAGCCTCATTCACTTTCTAAGCATGCTAAAAAAAAATGCTTAAAGAACAAAAAATTAAACAATATATTCATAAAAGTATAGTCCCATAATTTTTTCATTTAAGGACTTCAAAAAATTTTGTTCATTAAATTATTTTATTCTTTTTTGTGCTTATTAAATCCATCGCTTCTCATAAGAAAGCATTAAAATATTCTATTGCTTAAACTTTTAATGTGCTTTTTGATTTTTTTGTTTTTATTACATATAAACTTTTCACAAAATTTGAGAATTCTTATTTTTTAAAATTTTGCTATATGCTACATGTCTATTAAACTTACCTTCTCTTATGAAAACATTCAAGTTATTTATTTATTTTTGGCTTTCTAAAAGAAGCTTTAGAGGAGAGTTGAGTTACGCATACTTTCTATGTTTTCGGTGATGATTGAGACTTACCATAAATGTTATTTCAGTTTTAAAGTATAAAATGGATATTTTTATTTTATCTTTCATTTTGCAGCCTCACATGGCTTGACTTTTCTTGCATTCTATAGCTTGATTTCGGTTAATGTTTGAGAAACTAGTCTCTTTTATTAAGCGGCCTTTGGTTCCCCCCTCGCAAAGAAGGAAACCAAAAATACTAGCAAAATCTTTGAAATTTGCAAAATTTTTGAACTATTTTCTCACATAATTCATCGATTTTTCTTTCATTTACCATGGTTTGTAACCAACTAGTATCAATTTTGAACCGACTTAAGGCTAAGCTGAGGCAATCCTTTCTTGAACATTGATTTTTGTTAAACTTAACCTAATGGTTTTATCACTTTCTTATTGTTTTACAAAGCCAGCGTGACCCTTTCACTTGTTTAATTTGGTAATGGATCCCTTTATTTACTTTACCTCCTTTTCATTTTATTTTGTGCGAGTCTCTCAACTTGTTGTATAGGTGGGGGCCTCCATAACATATAAGCCATTTGTGATTATGTGTATACAATGGACAATCAAATTTTATATTGAAATACAGAAAAATAAAATTTGACTATAAGCACTCATTCATACCTGCTCCCTATAACTCTCATCCCTCCTAATGATGAGTCTTATCTCTAGTAGGTCTTTGTGACTCTTCATCACCTTGTTGTAGTAAGAATATAAGTGAGATGTCGCTTTGTCCAAGGGAAGAAATGTGACAAGCGAAGTCAAGCGAGGTAAAAAATGGTGGGCAACCAGCTAGTTAGAGGCTAGAGAGCCACTTGAGGGTTGACAAGCGAGACTACATCATAGAGCTAGGAGAAGAAGATTTCTTTTTTAAAAAAATATTTGCGCTTGCATGGTGTGCAGCTAATAGCTCGTAGGTGGAGTGGCTCAATACAAAGATTTCTCTCTCACTTGGTGAGGTCGTGAGGTCGAGCTCGCTCACTGCGTGGTACTTATTTGAGACTTGTCGAGCTTGAATTGCTAAGCTAAAGTGGGATCTACAAAGATTTGATATACGGAGAGTAGAAAGAGTGAGTTTAATCACATGATGTGAGAAATTGATAAAAGGTCCTTTCATTTAAGGACTTCAAAAAATTTCATCTCACTAAATTGTTTTACTATTTTCTATGCTTATTAAATCTATGTTTTTTCATTAAAAACATTAAAATATGCTTTTGTTTAAATTTTTAATATATCCTTTTTAATTTATTGTTTTTATTAAATATATATTTTCTATAAATTATGAGAATTAACAAAAAATTTCAAATTTATTATATCATATGCCTATTAGGTCTCTCCAATCTCAGGAAAATAAAAATTCTTTCAAAACATATTAAGTGCATAAGTGAAGGGTAAGTTTAGGAAACGAAAAGACAAATTAAGATGGAAAGTCAAAAAACCTCTTGAGCCCATATAAATAGGTTTTTTTCTTCTCTTTCATTTTTCCTTTAGCATTTTCTTCTCCTCTTTAGCGTTTTCTTTGCTCTCTCTCTCTCAATCAATATTATATTCATCCTTTTGAGCTAATATTGTTGCAAATCTATGTGGTTTGTCATTGCCTATTGTTACGTGCTATAAACTAACACATTGGTTTTTTTTGTTGTTGATCTACCTTTTCCTAAGAAAATCCTTAGTAGATCTACCTTTTCCTAAGAAATTGTTTTTTTTAAAATTAATTTGGCAATGGGTCCCTTTAAGTTTTTATTAAATATAAAATTTTCACAAAATGTGAAAATTACTATCTTTAAAATTTTATTTTATCTTATGACCTTTTGTTATGAAAACATTACTTTTTTTGTTTTAATTTGGCAAAGGGTCCCTTTATTCATTTTACTTCCTTTTTATTTTGTTTTGTTTTAGAAATGCCAAAAACTCCCTATTGGATTGAGACAGCTAGGAAACTGAATAATAAGGGTCTGAAGCGACTTGGGCACTTCTGGGACAGTGGCAACAAGAGTTGGAAAACCATTGACCTTCTGGTTACCCAGTACCAACTCAATATCTTGGAGGTCTTGCTTGTTCACAAGGTGATGAAGGAGCTTGACAATTTAGTGATGCCAATCTGTGATTCGGAATTTGACTGGAATGCTTGGAAATGGCCCGGAAGCAGTCTCTTATGGAAACCTTATCCTAAAAGAATTTATCAGACAATGATGCATAAGAAGAATTGGTCTAGCCCCCTTAACAAGCTATGGAAAAAGCAATGGCCGGAGGAAAGGTGGGAGCAAGTAATGGAGAACATATGGAAGCCAAAGGTTCCGCAACACATGAAGGTCTTTCTATGGAAGGTAATTTGGGGTGCTCTACCGAGGGGGGTGAAGATTCAGGAGAGAGGGATTGGGTCATATTGATGCTTGGGGTGCAGGATGGCTAGTGAAGATCTGGCCCACCTATTCATGGACTGTCCAACTATTAAAGGCCTTGCAGGGAAAATATGCAAGTGGGTCCAAAGAACATGGAAAATTAGTTTCTTCAAGATTGACCTATTCCTTGGAGGGAAGAATTCAGGAAGTCCTGCCCTCCTCATTAGCACTCAAATCATCAGATACTTCTTCTTAAATAATGTATGGCAGACAAGGAACCACCGTGTGTTTGAAGGAGGTTTTGAGGTGGCAAGCTTCGCAAAAATCACTCAAGAAAGGAAAGTGCTAATATGGACGCTCGGGTGCAAGCAACACTCGCAAGATTGGTCTAGGACTACTTGTGCCTTATTGTCAGCAAATGGAAGGCCTAGGACGGGGGAAAATATTGGCCATCGGTAAATAAAGATCTCATAAGGACAAGTTTATGGACCTTGTGTATCGAGGAAGAGCAGCGGGTTGGTGGGGGTGGCTGCCCCGATAGCCGATGTAATATAGTCCCTGGATGATGTCATGGCTCAACAAGAGCATGACAAGACCTTGTAATTTTTTGGGCTGTTCAATATAATTCACTCACAATTGTGAGTTTTGCTTTTTTTCTTTTTACATATAAACCATCTATACTATATATGAAGCAGCTTCAAATTTTCAAGGAAGGAGAGACCCTCCATGTGTCATTCACTGCTTCATTTCAAAGAAAATCTTAAAGCACACTTAATTTAAAATGCAAAAGTGAAAGGTGATTACTTACATAATAGAAAATGAAAAGACAAAGACTTTTTTTAGTCTAGCAATGTAAAATCAAAAATTACTTTATCTATATTCATAATATTTAGACTTGTCAATTTGCTGTAAATCTCAAAATTACTTCCTTGTTGCTGATCTTGGAAAGTTTTGTTAAAACTTCAAGGATAATTATCAATTTGTGATCCGATCATCAAGGGTGTGAGAACGAGGGTGTGATTGAGCTCTTGCGAGGGTTTAATAAGGTTGGACAAAGGAATAAAAGTGTAAAAGGACAAAAAAAAAGGCAAAGTCTATGTGTCTTAGACGCCAACAACATTGATGGATGGCGTTTTCCTCAGAGCGACCAGCAGAAGCAAAATCGCATGAGGCTTTAAGTGTCAAAACTTCACCAAAATCCCAAGGCGAACAGGCTGATGCAAGTTGTGCTCAATTTTCCGTGATGAAGGCCATGTCTCATCTGCAAGCGACGGTTCCCGCAAGCTAGGTCAAGCCGAGGCCACCAAGCAAAGCCAAGCTTTGATACCAGTTGTAGGAGATGCCGATTATGGTGGGTGAAGGTGAGGAGCCATGGTACAAAGAAGAGTGCAAGGTAGGAAAAATGAGAGAGAGAGAGAGAGAGAGAGAGAGAGAGTTGAAAGAAAAACGCTATATTGTATATTGTGTATGTTTTGTGAAAGACCTTACAATATAAAAGCAATCTTGCCATGCAAAGGACTCGACCTTTAACTCACATTTCCCTGCATGCTATAGAGTGTGTACCCACAAAATTAACACTACTAGGGTTTGGCAACCCAACACAAATGCACCTCATTTGGAGGAACAAGATATAAGTCAAGAGAGGAAACGCATTGTTTATGATGAAGAGGAATGAGGTGCAAAAGATAATGTCAAGCAACATGTGGCTGGCTAGGATGCGGAGAAGTTTGAGGATGAATCACTAGACTCTCCACAAGGAGAAAATTTAGGTTTCTTTCTTTTAGCATGTGGATCCTATCATAGATGAGATGATGAAATTGTATGTACAACAAGATAAATTTTGGAAGGGAGCATGGTTACAAGTTTTTGATGCATGTGTTGAAGGAACTGGGATTCATGATGAGGGGGTCTCCTTGGCTTGTGAGAGTGATCGTGGTGATGAAGGTCTTGTGTATGTTGATGATGTGCTGGATACATTTGGTGATGTAGTCATGGATGAAGGTGTAATGTGGCCCTTGATTTAAGCACCTGCTCTTATGGTAGTTTGTACGCTTGTGATGAAAATAATACTCGACATAATGGGTTGCCTTAAGATGATGATCACTTTGAAAGCATCTAGATTCTCAAATATGCACTAATACTTACTATTTTGCAAGCCTTGTTGCATTTGTTGATGAGGATACAAGAATATGAGAGTTTTGAGCTGCTTTGGAAGATCGAGATAATGGGTTAGAAGGTGCATGCATCCAAAGTGAGGCTATATAGGTGCCTAATGCAAGTATTGTTTTGGTTTGTACTGAGCCAAAAGTGATCAACTCAGATGCATGTAGGCAATTTTGTTTTGGTGTAAATGGTGGTGACTCTAGCCTTGATTCTGAATGGGGCTTTGATGGAGCCCACTATTAGAATGGATGCATGTATGACCCTCAAGGTTCAAAGGGTCAAAGCAAGGATATTTTTCTTGAAGCTTCAGTGACAACATGATTGCCAACAATATAAGATGCTAGAAAATGCCACGTTGTTGCTCATTTCTTATGTTCTTGCCTCATCATTATTCATGTGTGCATGGTCAAAGATCAATAATGAATGTTTTGTGAGGTACGAGGTGTAAAATGCACATTATATGTTCCAAAGGGGCAGTATGAATGCATGGAAACGTTTCAAGCAAAAGTTGTTAGCTACAACATTTGGGAGTTTGACATGAAGCATGTTCCCTTTCTTGAAGAATGAATCTTAGTTTTGGGGATGGCTACACAGTATGGTAAACAATCATTGTAGCTTGTGCTCATCCGAAAAAAGCGTACAAATTGAGGAAAAAGGGGTAGGTGATTATGTGGCCCATAGAAGTTGTTGGTCTTATATGCCCTAGCAGTCAAGGGAGAGCAACATGAAAAAAAAGAGTCCGTTCTCCAAAAGCACCATCTCCACAACTCATGTACAGATTTAGGATGAGGCCATGTGACATAAGATTTTACTTTTTTGTTTTGTATATGAAATTTCCAATAGACATTCTTACACCAATCAAGTTGATGTGTCTCAGAGGCATAGGAAGCTACACACAGGGGCTACTTGGAAACAATGCAGTGTTGTGCACTTTGCTAGTTGATATGTACGCCATTTCCATGCCCTTGGCAAAACACCTAAAGCTTTTGGCGACAAAATGTAATCTTTTAGAATGCACTTCTAGCAAGATGTGCCCAAAATGGCCAAGATCAATGCTTCGATGTGTTTAGATTGGATGCAAAGAGAGGAATTTTCCTTGAACAGGGTGACTTTTACCAAGTAATTGAAAGCATGTGGCAATGTAGAAGCCTTTGACTTGGTGGAGCAAGTTCATGAATAGATTTCCAGACAAGGATTGCTAGGGAAAAATTGATGCACTTGGCAAAATACTAGTTGATATGTATACCATATGTGGTGCTTTGATAAAATCTCAACAATGTTTGAGAAGCTTCCCAATTGTGATGAGGTCTCTTGGTCTGCAGATGCATCGCGATGCGGTCTCCCTTAATGTAGTAACCTTTGTGTCACTTTTAAAATCTTGTTGTAGCATTCAGCCACTTGAAAAATGAGAGAAAATATATGAAGATATTATGAAAGAAGATCAGTTGGGGGAGGGAATCATGCTTGGCAATGCTTTAGTGGATATGTATGCCAAATGCAATGCTCTAGTGAAGAAAACACAAGTCCTTGATGATGAGTTGCCTACTTGAGATATCTTGTTTTGGTCCTCACCTATAGCTGGTCACGTTGACCAAGAGTAGATTCTAGATTCTCTAAAATGTTTCAAGAATTTGTAGCAGGAGGGTCACCCAAGAAAGGTAAAAGAATACATGCAAGGGTTTTGGAGTAGGGGTTTGTTAGTGAAATGTTGGGCTTTGCAATGCATTTGTTGGTATTAACATCAAATGTGGTATGAAAAGGAAGCACATCAAATGTATTTGATTTGCTTCCTTTTCATGATGTAGTATTGTGGAATGAGCTATTGGCAGAAAACAAAAATTGAAGCATGTAGCCAACAAGAAAGTGATTGGCCCTGTAATTGTTAAAAATTGAAGCATGTACCAACAAGAAAGGGTTGAATTCTGAAACATTGCCATTTTAATAAAACTTCTAGGGTAAAGCCAAGATCAAATCAGAACTAGGTGAGATCAAACACTCAGCCAAATGTACCAAAACATCATCGAGCTCTTTTTTTGAAACACAAACCCCTCATAAAGACCAGCATTTTTGTACATCAAGGAAAATGATCATACGTGACCAAAATAGTCAGTAAAAGAGCCCGTTGGGCATGGCCAAGAGGATCACCAAACCAATCATTCCAACATGATTTTACTATTCAAATGAAACAATGGCAGCATGATATTGTGATTTTTCCAATAAATAACCAACATAACGAGTAAAGTTAGAGCACGAGAAACCATATCCAAAAGAAAGATAGTGTTCAGCAAGCATCCCTGATTTTCAAACCAATTAAGTAAAAGGGCCCTAGACCAAATAAAGAGAGTAGAGGAATTAGCCAATCAGAGAATCCTAATGGATATTTTTCCATATCTGATCACAAGGGCCTAAAAATCGGTCAAAACTAAAGCATGACATGAGTAAGCAATATATGAAGCTTCCACTCAAACAAAAGCCACATGAGTAAGAAGCCACCAATTGTGTGTTTTCAAGAAGTCAAAATCCAATCAGGCCAACAAATCCAAATAGGCAAAAAACATTCTACAAAGTAAATAGTAAGTGTCTTGGAAGAAATAGCCAGCAACACTGTCATAAAATCTAATATCTAACCAACCCAAATGATTTTCTCGTATTAAACTGATCATTCAATGTGAGAGAATAAATGGGAACAAGGGTTAGAATATAGATATTTGCTTTCAAATCTATCTCAACACGGGGCCAATGGTAAAGGGGTCCAAATGAGAGTTGGTCTGTCAAAGAGCAAGGCTAGATAATGGAGCTTAAAAACCTTAGGGTTAGCTTCATTAAAGACCTCCAAAGGTTAGTGTTAAAAAGTAATTTGACCTTAGGTAAGCTAGGGTTGAGCTTGAGGTGGGAACCCGAGGTGGGAACCCGCCGGCCCAAGCTTGAGGTGCTTGTCGTGCTTGATGACTGAGATGCTTGAGGTGTTTGATGACTGAGATGCTTGAGGTGCTTGTTATGCTTGAGATGCTAGTGTTGTACTTGAGGTGGGAACCTGGCCCAAGCTTGTGGTGGGAACATGACCCAAGGTTGAGGGGCTTGAGGTGTCAAAAAGTCAACAAGTATCCCTACAAGGAGGGGGCGAGCTCTACAAGTTGGGAGCATGAGAGAGAACACACACACCCTCACTCAAGGCAAACCTAGACTAAGGAGGAAACAAGGACACATGTCAACCTCCTCCTCATGTTGCCCCCATGGTGTGCCTAAAGCCTATTGGTTGGCCTCCCTAGGGATCCAATGATAAATTAGTTAATTTAAATAATTGATTAGCATTTACCAAGTCCTCTCTCTCAAAGGGGAAAGGGGGACACTTATCCCAAGGCTACCCTTGTTGCTTGATATGCCCCTGCATGTTATTGGCTAGGCCTAGAGAGGTCCAATGATCTTCAATCATGAGGGGGGGGGGGGGGGGGGGGGGGTGTATACTCTCCCACACATACTCACACACACTCTCATTGTATGAAGTGCAAAGTGAAAGAGCTCCATCTCCTTCTCCAAGCTAGTAGAGAAGTTGAGAGCCTTCACCTGCACTCTTGGCTATGGAATGAAAATCCAACCAAGAGCTATGCTTCAATGCTTAAGCTTGCCATCTTCTCCATCTCCATTTCTATGCTAGCAAGAAGAGTGATGATAAGAGAGGGAATAATTTTTTCTCCTATGAAATGTTTCTTCTTCCTCTTCCCTACCCTCATTCCCTACTAGGTCTCTCCACCTTCGAAAGTATTTGAGGCCTTGGGACTGAGGTTTGGGATAGTTAATGCTTTCCACAAATTTTATGTTATGCTCATGATGCATGAAGCTTTCCATCTTCATTGCATCACCTAGGTCACAAGGAACACAAAGATTGTATTGTCCCAAGTCTCTCTTGATGGGAGAAACTATAATACAAATGCCTATTGGAGGGGGGACCGGATCCACATAAATCCGATCCTCAACTGTTGTCATGTTCTCTAAACTCTCTCTCTCTTGAAAGAGTATTGTTCATGCCAAGTTAACTAAATGCTATCTTTATGTTGCTACCATCAATTAAGTTCACCCACTATGCTTAGAAAGTAATTTCACAAATGTACCTTCTCTAATTTTTGCTACTCTCAAAGTTAATAGGCCATTTTCATTACATTGGTATCAGAGCATTTGGTTTCTCTTTTCTTGCTTAAGAAGATAGGTCCTTAAGTAGCCTATAAATGGTTAATTTTGTTAATTGATTAGGGTAAGTGGGAATGGGATCTATTATCGGTTTTGTTGAGCCCACTATGTGGGATGTGGTGCACACCTTGGCAGCTTTGGACTTAATAATGGGTCTTTTTAGACTTGCCTATGGCTTTACCATTATTGAGCCATAAGAAGTCCGAAAGGAGCTAGCCTTTGACAAATCTGCAATATTAGACCCACTCCACTACTCTCTATAATTAACCACTTCGAGCCGTGGGTGTAGATACTTAAGTGCCGATTTTCAAAGGCTAAGAGGAGTAGCAACTAAGGTTTTGAATTGCCAAAGCATACACTAAGTAAGTACACAAATTTTGTTAATATGGCTGACAATAACCAAGAGAGTAGAATGAAAATTGATAACTTTGATTTTGCACATGAAGGTGCTAATGATGATGCCCCCATGTTTGTCAGTTATCTTGTTACTAGGTTGCAGCAAGCTATGGAAAACCCTGCTTTGCAAGCCGAAGTTACTCAACAACTTCACGCTTATGGGATTTCCCTTCCTCTCCAAGAGGAGAGAGAGCTTAGGAGGCCTCTTGAAGAGTGTTAAGTATGGAGCCTGATTTACCCCTTTGTACTTTGCTGTGGTAAAAACGCACATTTATAAGGCCCCCATTATGAGGAGAAGCCATCGTGCGTGAAGGAAAATCACTCGCCGGAAACCAAAATTTTCGTCAGAATATTTCTTTTCCCTGGAATATTATGGCCGGACGACGACCGAAAAGTGGTTTAAAAACGAACGATCGGTTGGCCAGTTGGCCGGTGGCCGGTGGTTGGAAGTCAATGGCCGTTGGCCGGTGGCCAAATTCAAAAGTGGACTTGTCTTCTCAAGGGCGGCCACACATGGGCGGATTGGAGGGTCCGATTTGGACGTATCTACACAAGGGCGGCTACACATGGCTGCCTCTCATGAGAGAGGGCAGCCCTTTTGGCCTATAAAAGGAGGCCATTTCTACACACATTTCATAGTGTGAAGTTGATGCAACAAGGTGGGTGTGATATGGTGAGAGTGAAGCAAGGCAGGAGCTCTATTAAGGGTACAATCCCTTTGTAAACTACTTCTTGTTTTGAAGTACTAAAGCCATTCAGTGGCTGCTTTCTCGTGGACATAGTCCACATTGGGTGAACCATGTATATCGTGTGTACTCTCTCTCTCTCTCTCTCTCTCTCTCTCTCTCTCTCTCTCTCTCTCTCTCTCTCTCTCTCTCTCTCTCTACTCTATAATCTCTTGTGTGTGAAATCTATCTCTCTCCATTAAGTAATCTACTCAAATATCTATTTAGCTACGTCATATTTCCTAACAAAGAGACCCCCAAAAGAAGACTCTCTCCCATACGAGAGGATGAATTAAAAGAGCAATAAAGTAATGAAACTTTAAGTTCTTCTGAAGATGTGGCTCCACGAAGACAGCGATTTAAACGATCGCCAACTCCTCCCAAGAGGAAAAGATCAACACACAGTCCTTCTCCTCGTCACTCCAAAAGGGAAGAGAGGAAACAAAGGAAGAAAAGGGCAATAAAGAGGTCACCCTCTTCTCCTTCTTCTTCACCTTCCTCCTCTTCCGACGAAAGCTATGGCTATTCTCCTAGAGAATACAAGAGGGGAGGACATCGCAAATCATACCCTGCATGGGGAAGGTCACGAGAGCTCAAGAATTTCAAAGAGGGAGGAAAGAGTATCTATTTCTCACCTACGATGGCACCTTTGGTTCCACCAACAAAGTATTGGCCTTCATCGAGCAATTTGATGCGCCTTTGGAGACAAGGGCTTCACGGAGTTCTCCAAGCTAGACCATGTAGCTATGCACTTCCATAAATTGGCTCGTTAATGATGGGCTAGCCTTTGTGGCAACGAAGAAGCCCCAAAGACATGGAAAACTCTACGAGTTTCCATCATGAAGCAATTCCTCGCAAGTGATGCAAAGGAAAAGTGCACACCAAATGGCGCAGTTTGAAGCTTCTCTCTCATGAGTCTAATCACAAATACGTAGACAAGTTTTGAGACTTACATCTTAAGGCTACTGTCTTCCAAAAGATAGACTTTGTTGAGTAAAAGAAACAGTTTTGTGGGGGATTACCTGAAGAGATGGCCGAGTATGTCAACTCTCAATGGCTTTGTTCTATCACCGAAGTAATCCACCACACCATGTTTGCTTCGCGCATCAATTTCCAACAAGTGGCTAGACGGAATGTCAAGCCCATGGAAAATAAAGACAAAGTGATGCTAAGGGGAAAACCAATGGCCAAAATTCTTCCCAAGGCAATTCCAACAACAACAAAAATTGGTCCAAGGAGAAGGGAGTTTACAAAGGCAAAAACAATCTCTCTCCTGAAGAGCTCGAAGCATTTTGCAAGGACCATAAGTGTTTTAAGTGTGGGGAGAAGGACATGCTATCGTTCTTACCCCAAGAAAAATTCTTGCAATGAGACTCCTAGGGCTTCCACCATCGAAGCTCCAACAGAGGATGCTCATTGCAAAGGTGCACCTCTCTCCTATGCTTGGGGTGTTACCATATACATGTGCTAGTGATGTCTGTGAACACTCTAGGACCTCCAGGGTATTTTTTCCCTCTTTAGGAGGTTTTTCCCTTGTGCATTGTATATACGCCATCGTTCTAGGGCTATCTATCTTTTCATTGCACACTAAGTAAAACACTCTCTGTTGTGTGCCTTGAGCTTCCTTCGTCTTCTCCAAGCTGTGCGTGTTTTCCTGCAACCCTAATTCCAACAATTGGTATCAGAGCAGGTTGCATCTTCCCAGGCTTTGTCGCTAGTAGCTCCATCACACGCCTACTCATTTTCTCCTATTTCAGTGAGCTTTGGCAAGCGTTCGCAAGTCAACAAAAATTTCGAGTTCATTTTGGCCTCCGTTTCCACTACAGCCAGGTCTGTACAGGCAATTTCATCATTTTGTGCAAAATTTCTATCAGTGCCAAATATTGCATAATAGGTCCTATACAGTCTACTGCGGGTTGTGCTATATAACACGTGCTGGTATCACTCAGTTTCTCCTCATTTCGGGCAGTTTTCACATCAAGTGCAAGCATCTTCCATGGTTCACAACAACACAGATGTGTTCAAGATGTTTGTTGCTGAGGACAGATTGGATGGGGACAATTACCCTATATGGGCTTACATGATGCAACATGTTTTTGTGTCAAAGGGAGTCTGGAATATTGTGCAGGGCATTGATATATGTCCTGGTTTTGAGGATGTAGGCAATATTGAGGATGTGGCGGGTCTTGCTACAAGGATTGCTGCTATTAGAGTTGTTTTGCCTACGGTAGAACAAGCTTGTTGGGATGTAAAGGAAGAACAGGCTCATGCATTGATTGCATTGTCTGTGAAGCGCACCATTACTCCTCACATTCATTCGACGAAATCTGTAAAACAGGCTTGGGATATTCTGGCTGGTCTTTATGTAAGCCGTAATGAGGCAAAAATTGTATTGTTGCGTGCATAGCTAGAGTTGAAGATTATGCATGAGGAAGATGATATGGACACTTTCCTTGCTGGTGTCAAGGATATGAATGAGAAACTTATTTCTACAGGTGAAGTCATTTCCGACAATTCCCTTTTTCAGATTGTTCTTGATGCCTTACCAGATTCTTACCAGACTTTTGCTAGTACTTGGAGACTTATGACCCAAGAAAATCCTGACGTTGTCAACTTTGATGCATTGTGCACATTGTTGTTGCAAGATTCACTTTCCAAAAAAAATAGGACTAGATAGTGTGCAGTTGAACGGGCTTTTATTGCTTCTCAAAGAAAGGGTGGTAACAGTAATGCAGCCACTTCTTATGGTTCTTCTGTGAGTGGAAAAGCACATGTTCCTAATCCTTCTGCTGGCAACAATTTTTCTGGAAATTATGGTGATAAGGGCAAAAAGAATATGCGTTGCCATTATTGTAAAGCTAATGATCACTCAATCAAGCAGTATCCTAAGTTGAAGGCCAAAGAGGCTAAGAAAAAAGAGGATGGTTCCACTGCCATTGTTGAGTCTCTTGTGAAAGGAGATTGTGATGCTGATGTTGATGCAAAATGGGCCTTTAGTTAGAGTGCACTTACAATCCTGTTGTCTATGATGCATGCATGTCAGTTGCTGCAGATTTACATGTGTGGTATCTCGACAGTGGTGCTACAAAGCACATTATCTCACATCGTGAATTGTTCACCTCTCTTGAGTGTGTCCATCATGGGAATTCAGTCACTTGTGCCAACAATGCCTCTTATCCGGTTCAAGGAGTGGAAAAGATTGTGCTTTATGCTGCAAATGGCAGTTCTTTCACACTTGTTGATGCACTTTATGTACCTGGGATCAAGAAGAATCTTTTGTCTGTGTCTGCACTTGCTAGACTTAGACTTGTAGTCAAATTTGTTGATGACAGATGTACAGTTCATGATCTCAGTTTTGGTGATGAAATTGTTGCATCTAGCCTTTTATGTCGTGGGCTGTATAAGCTCACTTTGTATGACGAGTGTGGACAAAATTTTGCAAATGCAGTTGCAGATTCAAGGGCTATTTCAAATGCAAAACTTTGGCATGCACGTTTTGGTTATCTGAATTTTGTCAGTTTGCTGCGTTTGCAGAAATCTGATATGGTTGCTTCTTTGCCACCTCTTGAAGCACCTGTCAAACATGTTTGTGAAGGCTGTATTGTGGGCAAAATGCAGTGTTCTAAGTTTCCAAAGGATGGTTCAGTTAGGGCCACATGCAGGTTGCAGCTTGTACATAGTGATGTTTGTGGGCCCATCCAAACTCCGTCCTTGGAAAATTACCTTTACTTTGTGACTTTCATTGATGATTACTCCAGGCATGCACGGGTATTTCCGCTTAAAGAAAAGTTTGAAGATTTTATGTGCTTCAAACAATTTTTGGCTATGGCTGAAAATGTCTCAAAATGTACTATGGAAACCCTCCATTCCGATCGAGGGGGGGAGTATATGTCTCATGAATTTAATGCATTTCTGGCTAGTCGTCGGATAAAAGACCAATGAACAGTGCCTTATACTCCTCAGCAAAATGGTGTTGCTGAGATAAAAAATAGATCACTTACGAAAATAGCACGATGTATGGTCAAAAGTCAAGCTTTGCCGCATTCTTTTTGTTTTGAGGCCATCATGTGTGCCACTTATGTACTTAACAGGTGTCCTACAAAGCTTTGCAGTCTATACATCATATGAAGCATGGCATGATAGAAAGCCTTCTATTGAGCACATGTGTGTTTTTGGTTGTTTGGCATATGCTTTGGTGCCACAAACACAGCGCAGAAACTTGGATGATAAGGCTGTCAAATGTATTTTTGTTGGTTATAGTGTTGAAAGAAAAGGTTACAGATTGTATCATCTGCAAACAAAGTGTATTCTGGTTTTACGGGATGTAGTGTTTGTGGAAGATTCTATTTAGCCCTTATTGTCATATACTAGAGACAGTAATGTGAGCTCCCGTGGCATATATGACACTTTGTTGCCTCTTTTTAGTGGTGGAAGTTTGAATCTAAGTTCCAATGAGGCAAATGTACAACCTATGGGGGTTTCCAAAAATGTCTCAAATCAACCTATTACTGATGCAGATGTACATGATGTACTTGATGAGGAAAGGGCTGAAAATGAGCAGGCTAGAGGTATGCCAAAATTTTTGGTGCATATATTGCGTGATAGTAAATTGGATGCACCTTTTTCTAGTCATACTCGTTTAGGCTCTCGCCATGCATCTTATGCATCAGATTGTTATGCTTTGGCTATGTCTAGCTTACATGATGTTGAGGAGCCTCTCTATCTTTTGATGAAGCACAGAATTCAAAAAATTGGATGGTTGCCATGCAATCAGAATATGATGCACTTATAGAAAATGACACATGGACTTTATGTGATTTGCCTCCTGGCAAGAAAGCCATTGGTACAAAGTGGGTTTACAAGTTGAAACGCAAGGCGGATGGTGAGATCATGGCCATAAGGCTCGATTTGTTGCAAAGGGTTATGCACAACAAAAAGGCATAGATTATGAAGAGACTTTTACTCCCACTTGTTGTATGACTATTGTGCATTTTCTATGTGCATTGGCAGCTCATTTTGGCTGGTATGTACATCAATAAGACATTGTTACTGCTTTCTTGAATGGTGACATATTTGAGGAAGTTTATGTAACACAGCCTCGCGGTTTTTTCAAGAAAGGACAAGAGGACAAAGTGTGCATATGTAAGAAGGCTTTGTATGGGTTGAAGCAATTTCCTCGTGCTTGGTATGAGAAAGCTGACACTCATTTGGTCAAACAAGGCTTTTGTAACAGTCCAACAAGTAGCAAATTGTATGTGAAGCATGAGGGTGATGTACTTCTCATTGTGGTTCTTTATGTAGATGACTTGCTGATCACTGGACCAAATGAGAGACATATTGCTGAATTTAAGGCTGACTTGAATGCTACTTTCAAGATGAAAGATTTGGGACGGTTGCATCATTACTTGGGTATCCAATTTAAGCAGTGTGATGGTGGTATTGCCTTGTGTCAGAAAAGTTACATAGAGACATTGTTATGTAAGTTTGAACTTGAGGATGGCAAACCTATTGCCACTCCAATGGAAACAGGTTTGAAATTGAGTCTTCATGATGTTGATGATCCTGTAGATGTCACTCTTTACCAAACTATTTTTGGATTCCTCATTTATATATGCAACACGAGGACGGATGTTCAATTTGTAGTCTCACAGGTCAGCAGATTTATGCATAGCCCAGGGTCTAAGCATTGGCAGGCTATCAAGAGGATTTTCTGCTACCTTAGGGGCACTTTACATCTTATCTTGTTTTATCCCAAATGGGGATCATTTCCGCCAGACTTACATGCTTTTTTCAACTCAGATTGGCTGGTTGTTTTGACACGCAAGTGTCCACAAGTGGTTTTTGTTTCATGCTTGGAAGTTCATGTATATCATGGTTGAGCAAGAAGCAACCTACTGTGGCCACTTCTAGTTGTGAGGTTGAGTACAGGGCAATCTTCACAGCTACGGTTGAGTGTGTATGGCTTAGACGCCTTATGGCTGCGGTTGAGCGTGTATGGCTTAGACGCCTTATGGCTGATTTGATGTTGGACAAGACACTATCTACACTGTCAGTCAGAGTGCATTGGTAATTGCGAGGAACCCAGTTTTTCATGCTTGCACAAAGCACATTGAGGTGCATTACCACTATGTTGGTGAGAGGCTCTCAGCAGGAGAGATCAGATTGGCTTATGTGCCAACATAGGACAACCTTGCAGATCTTTTCACAAAGGCATTGTCTCGTGAGAAGTGAGAAGCTTTCTGCAAAGCTTTGGGCTTACTCCCCTTTGTGGACTGATCATGTCCTCGGGGCATGGCACTTCCCTTTACTCATGTGCCAGCTCTAGTTCACCGCATCACTCTAGGGGGGATTTGTTACCATATACATGTGGTAGTGATGTGTGTGAACACACTAGGACCGCCAGGGAAATTTTTCCCTCTTTAGGAGGTTTTATCCCCCGTGCATTGTATATACGCCCATCACTCTAGGGCTATCTATCTTTTCATTGCACACTAAGTAAAACACTCTCTGTTGTGTGCCTTGAGCTTACTTCATCTTCTCCAAGCTGTGTGTGTTTTCCTGCAACCCTAATTCCAACATGGGGAAAGGTAAGGGAGCATGATGCCTTTATCTTGTTTGAGGGCCTGGCTCTACTCACGATTTCATATCAACGGAGTTGACCACCAAGTTGGAAATTCAAGCTTTTGAGATGGGAGATGATGTAACAGTCGACACTGCTTTCAAGGGACAGCGTGCCTCCATTACTCCCTGGATTGGGAAGTTGAGACTCCATGTCCAAAGCTATGTCAACAAAGAAAACTTTTTCATCTCTCCTCTCCAACATGAGGATGCTATCCTAGGGGCACCATGGTTCAACCGCATGGCTACCAACATGAATTTCCCTGAAAGGAGAATCTACTTCACCTATAGGGGAAAGAACATGTATATAGATGCTAGTGAGTTTGGTCACACTATACCACTTATAAATTCACCTGTTTTTTATAAATCAATGAAGAGCTCAGTTTTTGCCTACATGATTTTTGTCAAAGAGTCCCTAAAAGGTCCTAATGTCATCAAATGGAAATGGTAGGGATCAACAAGAGTTAGACTTGTCTAATTTTCTAAAAGAATTCCAAGATGTGTTCATCGATGATATCCCTATGGACTTACCACCAAAATGAGGGGATGATGACCATCGCATTGAGCTCCTTACAGGAAGCTCACCACCTAACAAGCTTCCTTATCGAGTTTCTCAAGCTCAATAAGAGGAGATAATGAGGCAAGTACAAGAATTGGTTGACAAAGGGATGGTGAGGCCTAGCTCCTGTCCCTTTTGTTCTCCAGTCCTTTTAGTGCAAAAGAAAGATGGTACATACTGTATGCGTGTGGACTATCGAGCATTAAACCATATCACTATCAAAGATAGATTTCTCATGCCTCGGGTAGAAGATCTGTTTGATAAGCTACAAGGCTCTACCTAGTTCAATAGGATTGACCTTAAAAGTGGCTATCATCAAATAAGGATAGTGGATGAAGATATACTAAAGACCGCGTTTTCGCACAACGTTTGGTCTTTATGAATATCTAGTCGTGCCTTTTGGCTTGACTAATGCACCGGCCACATTCAATTGATTAATGGAGAAAATATTTAGATCCTACCACAAATTCATTGAAGTGTTCTTTGATGATATCATCATCTACTCCAAGTCCTTGGAGGAACATAAGAAACATCTCCAAGCGATTTTTCAAGCATTGACGGAGAACAAGCTTTTTCTCAACCAAACGAAAAGAAAATTTATCCTCCAAGAGATTCATTTCTTAGGTCATATTATCTCTCAAGATGGTATCCGGATGGATCCATCAAAGTTAGAGGTAATAAAAGCATGGCCTAATCCAAGGAATCTACATGAGCTAAGAAGTTTTATTGGTATGTGTGCATACTATAGACGCTTCATAGCACAATTTTCTCAAATAGCAGGACCATTACATGACTTAACAAAGAAGAATGTTAAATATTTATGGACTACTAAGGAGAAAATTTCTTTTGACAAGCTCATAGAGAAGCTTACCTCCCAACCAGTCCTCATGCTTCTGGATCTCTCAAAGCCATTTGAGGTCCAATGTGATACTTGTGGTGATTGCCTTAGAGCAGTCTTGCTTCAAGAAGGGCATGCCATAACATATGAGAGTCAAAGGCTCAATATGGATGAACACGTCTTGGGCATTTATGACAAGGAGCTTTTAGCTGTTCTACATGCCCTAGACACATGGAAGCACTATTTGTTGGGGACTCCATTTATTCTACAAACTGACCACCAAAGTCTCAAGTACTTCATGACTCAAACCAAGCTTTCTGACAAAGAAATGAGGTGGACAAATTTTCTTTTGCAATTTAATTTCCATATTGCTCACATTGCTGGGTCAGCACAATCCAGTGGCCAATGCACTTTCACGACGACCAAAATTTAATGCGGTATTTATAGCTACCACAATGATATATCTTCTATGTCTATGATAGATGAGTATGCTACTAACCCTGACTACAGAGACATAATGTCAGCCCTTGCTTTGGGGAAGAAGGAGGAACCATTCACCTTGCAAGATGGTTATCTTCTACACGGCAATAGGCTATGTGTTACCCACTCTCTTTGTGAGAAAGTCATGTATAAATCCCATGCTCCTCCTTAGTATGCGGGGCATAGAGGCATTCAACCTACTCTCCGAGGAGTAGAGACGTATTTCTATTGGCCTACCATGAAAGTGGACATACAAGAGTATTTTTCAAAATGTGTAGTATGCCAAAAGACCAAGTATGATAGAGGAAAGCAACCTGGATTACTCCAACCATTGCCTATCCCAAATTCACTATGGGAGAGTATATTCATGGATTTCATCTTTGGATTACCAAGTCTATCCATGTGAATACGGGAATATGGACAATAGTCGACAGGTTTAGCAAGCAAGCACACTTATTCCTGTCAAAAAGACTATTAAGGCTCACCAAATGGCAACTCTCTTCATATCACATATTTTCAAACACCATGGATTACCGACATCCATCATGTCAGATAGAGATCCTAGAATGACCAGATTTTCAAACACCATAGATTGCCAACATCCATCGTGTCAGATAGAGATACTAGAATGACTAGTAATCTTTGGAAAGGGAGTGCTTATTTTTTGCAAGCTTCTAATTTAGAGCTTTCAAAGAGAATTTAGAGCTTTTTTATCATGATGCTAGTTTTTCATTGTAGCACCCAAAACAACATCTTTTTCAACACACTAATAATCATAATACACCAATACACTTGGATTAAAGACATCAGTCCTAATATACTCTTTATTATTATCCCCATAACAAACCATTTTAAAGTACACTATAATATATATGGAGGATTGCCATTAGCTAGTGATTATGATTAGCAATTAAATGCCACAAACCATTGTTCTAAGTGCTTTTCAAGAGGCTTGTGTAGTATGCTTTGTTAAACTAGTATATAGAAGACCAAGATACTACCTTTCCATTGAGAAAGTGCAAAATACTAAGATTCAAAGAAATTAGAATCTTCATGCATCTACCACCATAGAAGGAGAAGACCTTGACTTGTAGTAGTCTAAACGGTCCCTCTATTGTGTCATTCACAACCAAAGCCATAATTTATACAATGTGAGTGTCTTAAACAAAATACATTGCTAGGAGATACGATGTAAAGGGACTCTAAATGGTACCTCTATTGTGTCATTCATAACCAAGCTTTTCTTCTATACTATAGAAGTTCACTTTAAGTTCTCCTTGCTATGCACTAGGTTGTGAGTCTATCAAACAAAGCTACATTGCTAGGAACTAGTATGTAAAGGGAATTATTGACTTCGAAGGGAGGCACTTAGAAATTGAGAGGAGAGACGAAGCATTGTTAACAAGAGAGAAGTGTATGGAATTATTTTTATTGTTTCTATCTTCATCTCCATCTACACTCTTTATTTATTTTGTCTCCTCTCTAACAAGATGCACAAATGTGAGATGTCACTCATCTAAATAACACATATGACAGATAGATGGTAGGAAAACTTGCCTTGATGCTACATACCCTTACTAAAACTACTCAATTACTTCAAGTTACCTACAAAGTGGTAAACACATTGAAGAGAGCACACAACCCTTACAAAAAGGGGGATCCCTTCATCCTTAACTACTTTTATTTGTATTCATTATCCAAACTCACATATTTGCTGTCATAATAACTAATATCTAATTCTCCTAAATGATTTTCTCATGTTAAACTGATCATTTAATATGGGGAAGTACCAGGGGAGAAAAAACTAGAATATTGGTTAAGCTGGCAGACCGACCACAGTAGGGATCCAAAGGAGGGAAAATAGGGATCCAAACAAGGGGCCATCTGCAAAAGAGCAATGTGAAACAATGGGCTTAAAAGACCCTAAGGTTCAGCCCATTAAGACTTCCAAAATGCTAAGGTTTCAAAATTCAAAGGTTGTGCCCAAAGGTCAAACTCTAGGGAAATTGGATGCTTTGTGTGTGTCCCAAAAAGTCTTCTCAAGTCCTACATAGGAGGGGATGAGCCCAAGAAGTAGGGGATGAGAGAGAAACACAACACACACTCACAAGCTTCCTTTGTACACAAGGGGAAAGAGGGACATATGTCAGCTCCCTAGCCTAGATGCCCACAAGGTGTACTCAAATCCTATTGGATGGCCTTGGAGGTGGACCAATGAGAATTAGGCTAGAGTAAATCTAGTTTAATAAATTTAAAATCACTTAATAAAGAACCAATAAGAATTAAGCTCTCTAGAAGACTATTGGACAGTCTCCCAAGGGGTCCAATGAGCATTCAACAGCCCAATGGCTTGCCTGATTCCTATTGGCCAGGAGACAAAGGGGTCCAACGAGAGTTTAGTTGAATTAATTAATTAGAAAAATCTCTCACAAAAGGGGAAAGGGGGACACATGTAAGAAGGCAATCACTTATGCTGCTTCATTCCCATTGGCTAGGCTTGGGGAGGTCCATTAGGGTTGCAGCATGAGCAAATAGAAAGAGGGGTCGACCAAGAGAGAGAGGGGGCTGATTTTTCAAAGGCATTATCACTTACACACTCACACAATCTCATGTGTGGAGCAAGAAGACTCTCTCTCTCTCTCTCTTCTCAAGATTTAATAAAAAGCTTACCACCTACTCCAAGCTTGTGAGAAGGGAGGCCTACACTAACAACACTTGGCTTTGTGACGCAAATCCAACCAAGAGCCAAGCTTCAATGCATGCTCATCTCCTCTAACATGCTAATTACTAAGCTAAGCTATGATAATATGAGTGATTATGTGAGGAGATGTACATCTTTCTCATAAGAATACTCCTTCTTCCTCTTAATCTACTCTCATACCCCACTAGCTCTCACCATCTTCAAAGGTGTGTGAGGTCTTGGGTCTGAGACCATGAGGGAATTGATGTTGTGTTTGATAAGTGTTTTTCTTAGTGCATGAAGTTTCCATCTTCATTGCACTAGCTAGTGTTGAAGGAGCACAAAGAATTGTATTGTGAAATGTCTCTCTTGATGGGAGAAACCATAATACAAAGCCTTTTGGAGGGGGGACAGGCTCCATGTAATCCGGTCCTCAACTGTTGGCAATAGCTTAATTTTGCTCTCTTTTGAAGTATTTTTCATGCTATCTAACTAGGTGTTATGCTTTGTGTTGCTCTCCACCCAAGCACTCTTGTTATTCTCATTAGGAATCTATTCTAATGAAATGCTCACTATGTTCATGCTATTTTCCGCTACACACAAGCTACTTGGCCAGTAAATGTTACATGAGCATTCACTCAACAAGGAGATCAAGCACATTTGACACCATTATCCTAGGGAGGCTCCACATTGATAGTAATCCGTTGATTATTTTAAGACGTAGAGAAAGACTATGGATTTATAATTTGATCTTTACCATAAAAAAACCTACATTTGGATCCAAAAAGAGTGCACAATAATGTGATTGGGAAAATAAAATCTCATTAGAAATAATTTCATTGCAGTTATCTTTCACTAGTGTCCTAGAATTCACATAGTCTATTGATGCTTCTTACATGTGATATCAAACTTTGTTTTTTTTCATCTATTGTAGATCTAACACAAGCCTTGCAAATAAGTAATGTGATTTTTACATAGTGGACTCCCTGGGGATATTTATACATTTGAAACTATAATTTGCATATGCTGCGTTAGCTCAAAAAACTAAATCTTACTTTAGTTACACCTTCTAGGGCATACTTTGAAAGCAATGCATTCTAAAATGAAATATTGTAATAGCAAATTCTCCCTAAGGTATTAAGGCATAAAAATGGCACACCCATATACAAGAGCACTACCTAGTGTCACACCTAATTTAAAGCTCTGCCTAGTGTGACACCCATTATTGATGCAATATAGACATCATAATCCTTGTTACATTGTTTACAAAAGGACAGCTTGCACCACTTGAAATGCATAGCTTGGGCAAGTGCAAGAATAGCCTTGTTATAGGAAACTAGAGAGACACTTTAATAGAACCATCTGAGAATCTTATAAAAATTTGTAAATCATAAATTTTGGAGTGTGTAAATTGTTTTGATTAAGTGAAGACATGCTCCTCAAGACTAACTCAAAATAATTTATTGTGTAGGCACCATTTAATTTGGCCATAAAGTCTCCATATAACAAGCACTATAAGAAAAAATAACAAATTTTACATTGTAGAAACAATCCCAAGAGACCCAAGAAATATAAAGCACAAGTGTTGAACTTAAAAGAACCATATTCCAAACTTTGCTCCTGGTATATGAAGCCTTGGCTTTTAAATATTCATACAACAATAGCTCACAGGCCAATGGCTTGAATGTAGATAGTCTATAAGCTTATAGAAGAATAACATTTTTAATGTTTGAGTGATGTAACTGGTAAGTGTTGAGCTCAAAGCTTGGTTTTTAAGATCTAGATCAAAACAATTTGGCTTCCAGATCTTCATATAGGAAGAGCTCACAAACAAAACGAGACAATTTAAGAGTTCATAGAAAAAGAGTTCACAAACTGGATCCTTATAATAAGATTATAAATCAAGGTGTAGTACTAAAGGTTTTGATTGCAACAAAAGTTTTCTAGCTAGGCATCTTTGCATGCATCATTTGGCTACTTGTTTAGGGGTACTTTCAATCTTACCATTGTGGTGCTAGATTCTTTGCTATTCTGCTATCAGATTCTTTTATATATGTGCTATGTAGTACCAACGCCATACTCAATTGGTTCTTCCATAACTATCCAATTTCAAATATTGCCACTCATAAGTATCAATCCCTTTCCTCAAGGTTTGAGGATTGTGCTAAGTTTGGTAAAATCATTATCTACAGTATCAAGCTCAAAATTGAAGATTGTGTAGAGTTGTGCGGACGATCTTTCATCTCTCAATGACATACTGAGTGAAAAACTCTTCTTCCAAAATTATGGGACCAAAATGGTTAAGAAAAACACGAAACTTCCCAAAATATCGCTCAAAATTTAAAAGTTCTCAAAATACTCTTTATGAATTTTAATGCATTGCTCCAAATTTTGTGTCTTTTTGATAGTAGAGATCCATCCTTAAGTGTCATATTTATATAAATTGTCTACTCAGAATAATTCATTTTAGCTTGAGAGTCCACAACTCCATCCAAAGCCATAGTTTTGTCATCTTCGGTTGAGGGATAACTCATCTTTTTATCAATAGCTAGAAAGTTTTAAGGAGTCTTTTTGGGAAATTTTGGAAACATACAAGGGGTATTGTGAGAATGTTTGGAATTTAAGGGGTTTTTCAGGAATTTTCCTTTGCAATAAGTCTCCAAACATTAGAAAAATATGTTTCTGTTGGGCTTCTTGCAATCAGTCTCATAATTTTGTCATCTGCGTTTTTGACTCCGTGCATCGTTGACAGCTCGCAATCCATCCGCGTGTGCGCAGACAGACTGTGAGCTCTTTCCCTAGCCATTCTTCAAATTTTTAGGGTATTTTGGTTACTTTTTTTTATAGAAAATTGACACAATTAGAGGAAACGTGAGACTCCCCTACAAAATGTCAATATTTTAAGGCTATTTTGGTAACTTGCAAATTGATAGACGTGTCAATGAGAGGAAACGTGAGATCCTTAGCAAAGCTCGCAGACCGTCCGCGTGCGCGGACGGATTGTGAGCTCTTGAACATGCTAGCAGCTAGAGCAAACATTGTAGATAGATGTTGGCAGGGTGGTGATGCTAGCAACTAGAGGCCGGGTAGCTACTCCCGTTACACTTAGCACATGGATCGACAGGCAGCAGAAAATGTCATTGAGCCAGTAAGAGGGTGACAAGCAGGCGTGTGTGACCTCACAGCGAAGACGGGAGGGCTGTCAAAAAGAGGAGGAGGAGGACTGAGAGCAGCATGAGTAGGGCTGCACAGGTTGCCTTCAAGCAGCAAGGGAAAGAGGTAGTGGTGGTGCAGGGGCCGTCAATTAGCACTCAAGTGCGCCGGCGAGCGACAGGAGATAAGGCAAGTGAAGAAGATCGGGGAGCACCACAGACGGAGAGTGAGAGAGAGAGAAGGAGACACACACACGATGTGGGTGGGGAGACTGTGAAGTGGCAGCTCCCCCTATACAGTATACTCACTATAAGTATAGGGTAATAGTGGGCGGGCGCCCATGACCTAGGCGACCGGTCAAGGCACATAGGCCTTAACCCCAACAACCTCCCACTTAAAGGCCAATGTGCCTTTAAGCAAGATCTACTAGTGTACAACTAATAGAAGGTGAGATATTCTCTCAACCTATGCCCACTGACTCTCGATGAGCTAGTGCATCCGGCTCTGCTGATAGACAAACATCCCGCTGCGGAAGCCACACAGAGCTAGCTCCAAGCTCTGCAAAGAGTCTACAAGAGCTCATGCACTCCTGCAAGTATCCGTCCAATACCTGCAAACCTCCCCTATGCTCTATGCCGAGATCAGTCATCGAACAACTAATCAACCCTGCTGCAAATGCTCCCACTGCAGCTGCTATGTCGGGCCTCGAGATCAGCATCTCATACATGAGGACACCGAACGTTGATGCAACCCTGGCAACCTCTGCCACCTCCAACTCAGAACTCAACTCATGGAAATCCTGTCCCCTATCATAGAGACCATGGCACTCTGACTCCGAGCTCTGGAGTGACTCCTTGTGCCCACCACATATCACATGTGTACCAAGAGTATCCATCTGTCCTGAATCTGCATCAAGCTCTGGCATAAGCATATCAAGAAATGACTCCACAATAGCCGACATCTCAGCATCCATGTGAGTCATCTCTGTCATCACCTCTGATGACTCATCCTGTTGTGACTCACTAGAGGTATCCCACTCTACCTGTGCATCCGTAGACGCAACCTGCACAACAAGGTCACTGCTCTGCACTCCATGCAAAGCATCCTGCAACCCACAAGCAAAAGAGACTCGACTGCTCTCTCGTTGTCTACCTGGCTGCATGATCACAGAGACAACATCGTCTCTCCCGTGATCCACATGCAATGGGTAACCTGTACCACTCCTAGCACCTCTCACAATCACTAGCGAACCCAAATGCATCACAAAATCTCGCTCTCATAGCGAAATCTGACATCCACAATCCCGTACCTGTCTGACTGAGATCAAATCCCGTCTCAGATCTGGCACATAACGCACATGACGCAGGGTAAATCTCATACCACTGGGCAAGGACAAACATACATCTCCTGTACCCTCAATGTCATACACAGCACCATCAGCCATGTGCACACAACCAAGTCTCCCACTAGAAAACGTGCTAAACCACTCACGATGCGACGTGACATGGAAAGTAGCATCTGAATTTAGTAACCAATGTGAAGACAATGTGCAATCCGATATGCAATCCATAGACATAAGATTTGAAGACAAGCTAGATGTCATTGTGACATCGCCGTCACAAGCATACTCAGTAACCACCGTACTGATCTCACTAGCATCTGTCGTGTCCAAATCTGCATCACGCATCTGTCGCCTCCGTTGTCTCAAACGCCTGAAACATCGACGCCTAATGTGCCCTCTATGTCCACAATGCCAACATGTCAAGTCTCTATGCCGTCGAGACTTGCGTGTGGGATCAATCTCTCCCATGGACATAGAAGTGGGACTAGACTCCCCTGTAGACATGGATGTCGCGTACATAGCATGTAAACTCTGCCATAAAGCATGAGTTGTAGTCTCCCTCGAGACCTGCCAGTAAATAGACTCAACCAGATGCAAACGAATCGTAGACATTGCTAACTCATCAAGATCCTGCCAATCATCATCACGCATAGACTTGGGCTTCACCGATAAATCACACAAGGGTTTATCCTGCCCCAAATCCGCCAATGCAACAACCATATGCTCCTTCTAAGCAACAAAATGTGCACCATCAAACTGTGTCAGACCATAACGTTGGAAGTCAAATGAAAAATCAGCCATAATGCTCGCAAAAGAGCAACCAACAATGAGTAGCAAATGTCAACCAAATCAGCCCTAAACTGGCTCGAATCGCATCAACAAAAGTCTGCAAATATGGCTGTAAAATATGGCTGCAAATCAGTCCCAAAATTCAGCTCTTAAATAGATGCATAAACAAGTCAAAAACGTGTCCCAGATCAGCCTACAACTGAGCCATACATGGACACCTGCAAAGAGGAAACAATGGCTGAAAATTCAGCACCCAAATAAGCCCTCAAACCTGCCTGTAAACTTGTAAACCTGTAGCTGAAACCTACTGAAAAACCTCAAGCCATTAGTGCTCGAATCCAGCTACCTAGCTCGTAGCCACACAAGCATACATCACAATACTCACTCCTGTGAGTGTGCCAAGATAATTGTACGCATGTCAAACCCGTGAGCTAATCACCAAGCCCACACTGTGCGGTATCGATGCATACACATGCACAAATCTCCCACCTACAGAGAACACCGCACGCAAATGCTGAGTGCAACCCGCAATCTCTACCTAGATCGCATAAATGATACGCATAAAACTCCTGGGAAAATTTCGCTAGAGTTTTGTCAGTAAAACAGCCACAAAACCAGTAACCAAACTGACTGCACGCTCAAAACCATGAGCAACCAAAGCGCATCAAACCGCACTCCAAATGCATGCACCAATCTCCACACTTTGCATACATCATTGCAAACACCTGCAAATCTAGTACACAAATATCTGCTCTACCTGTGACTGCCAAAAAACATGCTCGAGGCATACATTGCCGAGCTCAAAATGCAATCACATTAGTCTCTCTGAGCATCAAACCACATAAGTCATACTTTGTATCCTCCCACCTGTGAGAAAACTTGCAGCAAATATCACTCTCACATCTAAGAGCAAACCATGTGTGGAATCCTCGACACACAAGAAACAACTGCTGCTGCAGAAAATTCAGCGTTAAGAATTTTAAAATTCTGATATGACGAGCGCGTCCGGAGCGTGCCAAAACCCCAAGGTAGACTCCTGGATCACATGTATCCGAGTCCGGGTGTGAAAGCTATGCCAAAAACCTCTGTTTCGACCCAAAAATGCAGCATAAACTGCCAAAAGAGGGCTGAAAAATGCAGCTCCTCAACCGTAGCTCGAATGAAGTTTTTGATGGCTCGAATGGCTTCAAAAGGGGGGTAAAACGCCAAGACACCTAGTGGAAACGCTCTCGGAAAGCTGAATTTGCCGATGCCGAAGTCGAAACCCTGTTTGCACTCTTGAAAGTGCGCACGCGCGCGGACGCGATTTCGAGAATGAAACTGGCTCTCCGCTGTCGTCATGACTGTGCACACACGCGTTCCCTCCGCACCTACGCTCTGATACCAATTGAAGGGGATCGGGGAGCACCACAGACAAAGAGTGAGAGAGAGAGAAGGAGACACACACACGATGTGGGTGGGGAGACTGTAAAGTGGCAGCTCCCCCTATACAGTATACTCACTATAAGTATAGGGTAACAGTGGGCGGGCGCCCATGACCTAGGCGACCGGTCAAGGCACATAGGCCTTAACCCCAACAGCAAGAGCACGCGAGGGCCAATAAAAAAAAAGCAGACATTGCTGGTTAAGGGAAGAGAAGTTGGCGATCAGGAGCGGACGAGGGTAGGGGGGACATCAACTGGGGCATCAGAGAGCCTCTGAGCAAGGCAAAGAGAAAAGCACCTTCGTAAGCAGATTGCAGAGAGACGTGACGAGGTGGAAGAGCCTTGAAGGTGAGCAGGAGAAAGAGGCCAGGTGACGGCTTTTGCAGATTTTGCAGCGCTAAAGAGGAAGTTGACGAGTCGTTTTTGGCAAGGCATGGGCTGAGCAGTTGGTGCCGTACAGATGACGAGACCAAGGCTCTTGCTAAAAGGCATGATGGCGAGGTGATAAACGAGGGGAGCTGACGTTGTCGACAACACAAACCCCACCCACATCTCTGGAGATGTGATTCCCTATGCATGCCCATTACCTCGCTGCTTATAACGGCTGCAGAACATGATTGCACAAACCCCACCCCCGTCCTCTGCAGATGTGATTCTCTATGCATGGAAATGCAAAGACATGCTACATTGTTCATCAAGGAGCGCGCGCGTTCAAAAAGCTGGAATCAACACCCAAACACCTAACACATGCACAAGTTCATACAAGTATAGGCCTAGCACTGCAAGTTCATACAAAGAGTGCAGGATTTTATATGGCACATGCGGTTTCCTGTCTTGCGCGTGTGTGTGTGTGTGCCCGCGTACGTGCGCTTTCATGCAAACACGTCCAAAAGAAAATCAATGTCCTAACAACTTTGCACATCGCTGAATGCATATGGACGTTGAGGTCAAAAATACCAGACGCTAGATGCAGATGGACGCAGAGATCAATCACGAGTTTGCAGATCACTGAATGCAATGGACCAACATCTCTTTGCAATCTAGAAAAATAGGATTCAAAAGAATTAGTGTTGTGGATGACATGTGCATGTGTAGGATGGATTTGCGAGGGATGATGCACCAAGAGCAGTGTTTATGAGCATTGTGGGGAGGCCAAGACATGCCGGTATAATGGTCGGCATGGGGCAAAAGGATGCTTATGTGGGGGATGAGGCACAATCCAAGAGAGGTATTCTGACATTCAAGTACCCAATTTACCATGGCATTGTCACAAACTGGGATGATATGAAAAAATTGTGGCACCATGCTTTCTTTAATGAGCTAAGAGTAGCACCGGAGGAGCACCCTGTCCTCCTTTACAAAAGCTCCCCTTAATCCAAAGGTGAATCGTGAGAAGATGACACAAATCATGTTCGAGACTTTCTATGTTCCGGCCATGTATGTTGCAATCCAGGTAGTCTTTTCTCTCTATGCGAGAAGACATACTACAGGTAATCGCTCTCTCCCAATTTCCTCCATGGTTTTAGCATACAAACATGAATCAAATGTTAATTTCAAAAATAAGATTGTTGCACTGGCTTCTAATGCATATGGCATTACCATTTACTGAATGTTCTATATGAGCAACCAGGAATTGTGTTGGACTTTGGAGACGGGGTGACCCATGCAGTGCCCATCTATGAAGGGTATGCCTCTACACACTTTCTTCTGAAATACATGTCTCCATGCACGCACGCGCGCACACACACACACACAAAGACCTATGTAAATGCATGTCCATCCATGCAGCTATGCCCTTCCGCATGCAATCCTGCGGGGATGGACTTGGTGGGAAGGGACCTAACAAACGCACTGATGAAGATTTTGACAAAGAGAGGCTACTCCTTTACAACAACGACAGCAGAACGGGAAATCATGCGGGACATGAAGGAGAAGCTGGCATATGTAGTCCTCGACTACGAGCAAGAGTTGACTCCGATTGAGGTCAAAAGTACCAGACGTGCCCATTACACTTGTTGCTTATAACGAATACAAAACATGATTGTACAATGATATGATCGCCAACATTGTGAAAGGACAGCCTCCATGGTTTTAAGCTTCAATTTCACGTTTGTCTTGTTGAGGACATGTTTGCATAGCGATTAATGACCATCGCTAATTCTTTTTGAGATGGTAATTAACGGGCACAACTAAGAACAAGGTGTTGCAGGATGTAGTGAAAGGATTGATGCAAAAAGTGTTAGTAGTATCGCACCGCACCCTGCATTTCTAATGTATGTCAAAGACCTTCATTAAATATGGTCGCACTTTGAGAGAAAGAAGACTACAGAAGCCACCGCAATCATCCAAAATCAGTCCATATATGCATTGGCAAGAAAGGTCTCCAAGAGCGATGCTTTTCAAAGTCTTTGAGCATGTTGGATGCTTGTTATATGTAGTCCATGTGAAAATTTTGCATTGGTTGATGCGTTCGTGAGGTGCTTATTACAGATCTTCCAAGGTGGTGCCAGTGGGGAGCTACAAAATTTTAGTGTACATTCTCTTCAGGGGGTGAGAGAAAGTGGTAGTAGGGAGTGGCCTTCCTAGTGTGGAGAAGCACACTTGATCATCCACACCTCTTCAAACCTATTCTCATCATCATCACCATGTGTGGGATCCATGGACCATGTGGTTTTTTTATTGCTATGAGTGCTTTGTGCATGAGAAGACTTGGGCAGCTCTAAGGTTTAAAGGAATCCATGTCCATGTCGTAGTTGTGCACAAAATTTTAACTGGAAGTACATATAGCACAATGGTATCTATAGAGTGGGCGATGGCAGAGCTATTGTGTGCCCCAAAATCAAAGTTGGCTAGTTAAGTTTCAAGAGGAAATAATTGCATTGGTACAATGGGGGTAGAAAGTGGAGGAATCCCATTTTAATAGTCTGGCATACTTGCAAGCATTTGTTGAAAAAGTTTTGAGGCTACACCCACAAGTGCCACTGCTACTACCGCATTTGGCTAGGGATCCGATTGTTATTGTCCACTTTTCCTTGCCAAGAGATAACCTCCTTTTTGTGAATGTGTGGGCAATTGGCAAAGATGAAATCTTGTGGGAAGTAGCCCATGAGTCCAAGCCTGAGAGGTTCTTGGTTGGTATTCATCCAATGATGTGGGGATCTTTGGAGGACAAAGCTATATAATTTGGTTGCTTATACCTTTTGAGAGAGGCCGCAGAGGATGGCGAGGTAACCATTTAGTTGTTACCATGGTAAGCCTTGTCATTGCCAATCTTTTGCATTGTTTTCATTGGCATCCCTCTTGTTTTAACATCCTAGAAGGTGAGGTTATGCGGATGTCTAATTCTTGGTCTAGTTTCATGCTGGAAAAGACATATTATTTTTAGCGACACCTGCCATCTGCTACAAAAACTTTAGTAGTCTTGTTTTACATGTATCTAATCTTTCAAGAAAAAAACATGTCGAGGGAAAATAAATATCCTATGTACGGTTAGCTTCAACACAAGGGTAAGTATTCAAGTCGTTAGTTCTTTTCCTTTGATCTATGGATAGAATAATAAGAGGCTCAATGTTATAGAATTGATATTTTATTATTTATGCAGTTGACAGGTGGCAAAAGCATCAACAGATAATGGATTATGCAGAAGGATATTACTTTAAGTTATATTAGATTATGCAAGTGCTCTTTATGAGCTTTGGCCAATTATGTCCGGCCGGCCACTTTGTAACCAATTTGACCATTCAAGAAATCTATATAACAAATACGTGCAAGAGGGAAATGGTCACTCTTGCACGGGGGGGAGATTGCACCCAGTGCTTGCGTTGTTCTTCTCTCCTCTTCCCTCTTCTCTCTCGTCGTGCCGGCGTAGCACTCCGCTCTAGGAGGTGCGCCTGTAGGCTTCCTTTCTCTCTCTCCCGCCCTCTATCTCTCTTTGTTCATGTATATCGTCGATTATGTGCTCGTGGATTCGCCAGGTATGGTGATTTGTCTGTTTTACGGCTTGTAGTATATTGTTTTTCGATATTTTGTAGGGCAGCCACGCATCCCGTTGTAGCAGTGGTATCAGAGCTAGCAAAACGCTCGTGGAAATATGGACATCACTCTGACAAAGAGAATCATGACAGCAATCATACCACAGAGCTAAGCTTATTTATTTTTGTAATTCTATTGACAATGATTTTTGTTGGTCGAATTCATTGTTTGATCATTATGTCGTTTAGTTAAGCAAGACTACTTGCTCCATATATTAATTAGGTCTTGTGAAGGATACTCTAATCGAGATCTGATTATAGTTAATAAGAGTGTCAATAAGAGTGTCGTGTGTCATTAATAAAAATTACTTAAATAGATCAAGTATATATATTTCTAGGTAGGAAGAAATTGGAAGGGAGATCAGTAGTCTGGTAGCAGTACTGGGGAGGCCCGCTCTGTAGCATTTCAGGGGCAATGAGTTGTGGCATGGGGGAAGAAAAAAAAAAACACACACACACACACACGGCATGGGTGCCTTGGGATGACGGCAGTTCAAGATGCGGCACCAGGAGAACCTGTCAATGCATAGCGGTAGTTGATTGGAGGCAGTAATGAAGAATTTGGGAGGAAGGTCAATAGTCTGGTCGTGAACACTTTCATCTTCAACCTTAGCTCCGCAGAATTCTTTCCCAATCACCGAGCCTCCATGGCGCTTCATCAGTTGCACCACTCACATACCAACCATCTGTCTATTCCTTAAGACTGCCATGCAATAGTACTACCACTCACTTTCTCAACCAACCTCTACTACTCTTGTCCCCTCGTCAGCCATGCAACTCCAAAGTTGGAGCGGTATCTGATTTTCGCAGGTCTATGAATGCAACACAGCGTGCCCACACCACACACACACACACTCCAGCCCAACCCCATGCCCTCTTTCGTTTCTTGCCGGCCACACCATGCAGAGGGCGGCTCTTCTAGATAAGGAAGGACCACAACCAACCAACTCTCTCTTTCTCTCACGACCGTCAACCCCTCTCTCTCCCTCTCTCTCTCTCTCTCTCTCTCAAGCAACGAAGAGGACAAGGAGGGTTAGCATGTATGGTTAAGAAAGGATTGGAAGATTTTGTATCAATTGTGAAAGATGACAAGTACAAACGTTATGTATGGCTGAAAATTATGACACCAAAAAGAGCACCCATTTTTGTAGCCGGTTGCTACATTCCTCATCATGATTCTCCCTTTTATGCTTGCATGGATAGAGATCAACCATTTTCTGATTTGGAAGAGGACATTGCTTATTTCAAAGGTGAAGGTGATGTTATTGTATTTGGGGATATGAATGCTCGCACAAAAACATTGCAACATGATACTCAACAATTTGATATGCCATACATTTCAAGGGAGTTGGAGGAAGTTCACTTGTATGATCGTACTTCAATGGATGAGAAAGAGCCGGATCACTATGGAAAGTTACTTTTACACATGTGTAATAGCACAGGTATGCTCATTGCCAATGGTGTATCTTTGTGGAGTGGAACCAATGGATTTACATGTAGAAGACATAATGGGGATAGTGTGATTGACTATATGCTACTCTCTGAAGCCATCATGTATCGCATAAAGAGTTTTATGTTTGGTCAATGGACTTCGAAATCCGACCATCGCACCTTATGTATTGACCTTTCATGTGGAGAAGCAACTAAGCATGATAATCTCAGCCAAAGGAAAGAGAAGTTATCACTATGTATGGATTTCAAACGGGCACCAATGTACATTGAAATGGTTGAGCAAAAATTATGGATGACAAAGCTTCAATGTGATGCACCATTGGAAACTAAATGGGAAGCTTTCAAGAAAGCTATTTGTTCTTGTGCGGAAGAATGCTTTGCCATAAAGCATCTCCATGGTATCAACAAAGATAGATCACGCAAAAGGTGGTTTGATAAAGAATGTCAAGATGCTCGAAAGTCCTTGATAAAGCTTGATGCAACTATGGACAAAGACAACTATCAAAGTCATTTGCATACATACAAGGCATTGATTCAAAAGAAGAGAAGAAGATGGGAAGTAAAGCAACAAGAATTTCAAGTCCAAGAAAAGGCACATGCATGTGGAAGATTTTGGAGAAACTTGAGAGGCAAGCGGGTTGAGAATTTTGGTAACTTGAGTCTAGTGGATATGTACACACATTGTAGGCAATTATATGAGCAAGAAAATACTGAAAAAATGCCATTTTATGGTTCACTCCCATGTATGCCTTCTTTTTTTACTATTGAGGATGTATGCGGTGGGCTTGAAAAGTTGGCCACTCGCAAAGCGGGAGATCTTCAAGGTATCAAGCCGGAGATGATCAAATGGACGGGAGATTTTACCCATGAGTGGATGTGTGATATGTTCAACCTTGCACTTCAACATGGTATGCCTTATGATTGGAGTACTAAATGGGTTAAGCCTTTGCATAAAGGAGGGGATGTAAAGAATGTAAGCAACTACCGGACTATAATGATTGGGTCTCTTATGACAAAGTTATTTGGGTGCATAATGGAGATGAAATTGAGTGATTGGGCTGAAGAGAATGACAAGCGTGCAAAGGGACAAGTGGGTTTTCGTCGATGCCATAGCACCATTGATCATCTTGTCACTCTTCGTGTTCTCGTGAAGGAAAGTCGGTTGAAAGGCAAGCGATTGTATTGTTGTTTTGTGGACTTTAAGAAAGCCTTTGATATGATTCCACGTAACAATTTGTGGAGAAGGATGGAAGAACTCCAAGTGCCAAGTGAGTTTATGCTTGCGGTTTCTCGAATCTATGAGAAGGTGATTTGTCAATTGCGCATGGGAAGAGAAATTTTAGAAATTTTTGTAAGCACTATTGGAGTTAAACAAGGATGTCCATTGTCACCAACTCTCTTTGGTCTATGCATCGATCAATTGGAACAAATGGTACTTGACTTTATGCAAGAAGAAGGCATTGAAGAGGTCACTATTTGCAATGCAGTAATCATGCTTTTGTTGTATGCGGATGATGTAGTGCTTCTAGCACACACTTTAGAAGATGCACAAAAGCTTATGGTTGTCCTTGAGAACTTTTGCTTGCATAGTGGGCTGATTGTAAATGAATCCAAAACAAAGGTTATGCTTGTGAAAACCAACCATAAGGAGAAGCCATGCATTGTGTACAACAACGAGACACTTGAAGTTGTTGAGAGCTTTAAGTACCTTGGCCTTGAGGTTCCATCCAATCACAAGTGGCATGAATGTGCTATGCGTCGTTTGAAAGCGGGAAAGAGAGCATATTATGCATTTGAGAACATGTGTAATGCGGGAAACATCAAGTGTTGGGTTCTCAAGAAGTATCTTTTTGATGCATTGGTGACACGGGTTCTTCTTTATGGAGTTGAAGTGTGGGGTGGGAGCATCTCAAAGTCTACTTGGAAAGAGTTTGAGAATGTCCAAAAGCGTTTTCTTACAAACTTTCTCCAAGTTAAGACACAAACACCATATATGCTCCTACTTCTTGAGTCGGGATCTCTTCCAATTGAGGTTATAGGCATGGAAAGGGTTGTGGAGTACATGATAAAGATGCGTCAAAACCCCTCACATCGACTTCCTACAATTGCATGGGAAGCAATCAAAAAAGTTCAAAAGACGCATAAAAGCAAGATCTTGAGCACGGGATGGATGCAAGACATAAAGAAGTGGTTTGGGAGATGGGATGCATTACACTTGCTACATGATGCTTCAATTGACTCTCAAGTGAATGAAGTTTTTCTACAACGCCAATGTATTACGGCTTGGGAGAAATCCGGTGGGTCACGCTTCATACATTACACCACCTATATTGCCCCCAACTACAAAACCATGTTCTTCGCTGAGAGAGGAAACCGTACTCACACTTACATGCTTGAGCCTATTCCCTTGTCCGCGATACGCACTATCGCAGCAATTCGGCTTAGCTCCCATTTCCTTCAATGCGAGATAGGGCGTTGGGGCAATGGAGAAGAGTCAAATCGATTGTGCACATTATGCTCACTGCAAGTTCGAGAGTCTGAGTACCACACACTACTAGAGTGCTCAGATTTTGATCACATCCGAACTTGCTTCTCTCACATTTTCATCCATAACTTAGACCTACACACTTTCCTCTCCCAGCCAAAGTGTGGGCTCTCCATTGCGACTCTCATCACTACAATTTTGGAGCATCGAGAGTCACTCATCAGCCGTACACATACTACATCACATGTAACTTTGGTCCCATAGGTCATATTTGACCTCCGAGGACGATAATAAAATCTATCTCTCTCTCTCTCTCTCTCTCTCTCTCTCTCTCTCTCTCTCTCTCTCTCTCTCTCTCTCTCTCTCTCTCTCTCTCTCTCTCTCTCTCTCTCTCTCTCTCTCTCTCTCTCTCTCTCTCTCTCTCTCTCTCTCTCTCTCTCTATCAACCAACTTTTCAATCGACTTCTCTCCTTTTTCTCTCAGCCAACCAATGGCGATCATGGTATGGTCTCCACAGACCCACCAACCACCCCCCATGCAGCTGGGACCTCTTTCTTTCTCTCTCTCTCTCTCTCTCTCTCTCTCTCTCTCTCTCTCTCTCTCTCTCTCTCTCTCTCTCTCTCTCTCTCTCTCTCTCTCTCTCCCCCTCCAACCACCATTGAAGACTCTCTCTCCCTCTCATTTGCAAGTGACAGCGCCCACACATTTCGTCATTCGTTACCATGCAACCAGCCACTGGAAATCGACAAACATATCCACCACTCTTTCTCTCTTTCCCACACTCGCCAACCACCTATTGTCTGCAGCACATCTTTGCCAGCCCACACACCCACGCACAGCCTAGTTCTCTCTCTCTCTCTTTCTTACCAAGACTCCACCACGCTCTCTGGCTTCAACTACCTCCACACCCACAAGTTGAGTTGCATGCACACTCTCCAACGAACAGCTCTCTCTCTCTCTCTCTTTCTCACGATCACAGACGACCCTCTGCAGTCGTGCCTACCCCCGTAGTCACACTCAGTCTCAGTCGCACCCACCATCATTTTGATAGCCATGCAAGGGTGCAACACACGTCTTCAGCCCAATTTACAATGCTCGAGTTGCTACCAGGGGTTGGTATTAGGAGCTGCAGCGAGCACCCACTACTCCGCGCTCAAACCATGCAGACACTGTTGACAGCCTTTTTTTTTTTTTTTTTTTACTGCATATAGTATTCGGAGTAGCAAATGGGGTAAGAGACAGCAACTCATGCACGGATGGAGACAATTAGCCGGAGACACACTTTTCGAGGTAATCTGCACGGAGAATACCTTAAGATTTACTGCAACCCTGCATTTGGAGTACATGCAGAGCAACTGTCAACACAGAAACCGAAGAAAAGTGCGTGTGCAGAATCCTTTGCATCTGAGGTCACAGTAGACATGAAAGCGACAATGGGAAAACAGGGTTAACTCAGGACGAATAGGAATCAAAAGCGGCATATTTGTGCTATCTTTGACGACCTTGTGAGTTCCTTCAATTGGCCAGTCTTTCTCTCTCCCTCCGCGACTCCCACTGCGGGGCTGCCATAGAAGAAGCATGGGAAAGCTTGCAACACGTCGCCACGGACCTGGTTTGTTGCCGGTTGCAGGTGGAGCCCAAGCTCGCAACCTAGTTCTCAATGTTCAAAATTGGCGTTGCAGTAATGCTTGCATAATGCACTCCAATATTAAAATTCACCCATCTTGCATGCACGATGAACAAGACTCAGGGAGTTTTAGTGGACTGTTTTTTTTCTTCTTCTTTTTTTCGCGCCATCATGTACAATCCCAATCTATCATCGGTCGTGGTCCATCTCAGCAGTTGTTGTGCTGAGATGAGATAGTGCTCTAGATTGCTGCATCACTGTGAATTTCTTTTTGATAATACATATAGATCTATATTTGCAGACCGTCCTTCACCTTTGAAGTTATCCCACATGATTCGCCACTCATTCGGTGATTTCTTAAGGTCTCCTCAGATTGTTCCAATGCTGCTAAATTAACCATGTATGGTAAGTTGGTTATATTAATCGTCTTCCAAAGGCCCAAATGACCTATGAGATCAATGTGCTATAATCTTGTTGGATCTCCTACCATGTCTGGGTACGAAATAAAAGGCAGTAACATAACAGCTACACTGAACATCAGTGTCTTATGCGACTAGCTTACATCGGGCACTATCCCGGGATGTATTGCATCGGTCACTGAAGACCATCCACTCCACATTAATATAGTCATATTGGATGTCTCGATCCTTGCTAAAATAGTCCAGATCCTCTGTTCGAGCCTCCATCACTGATGGGGTGGCCCTCATAGACATAGGCGTCTTATGCTCCCAAGCATAATAAATCTATTGATCAATATACCTCTAGTTTAGGGGGCTTCTGACGTCTTCTGTACAAGTTTCTCTTCTCCATGTCGAGTCTCTTCTTCTATCCTACTGGGATCCACCAACAAGTCACTTCACATTCTTGACTCTCACAAGGCAATATTCACTGTCCCACTACTCTCTTTATCTTTTCTCCTTAACAAACATAGTTCTTCCATTTACTAAGCAAGACTAACACCTAGATATGGCCAGATCAATATCTCACTTGTATGTTTTCATTAGTGACATAGAAGTTTTCCGCAAGTCTTCCTGATTACACACTGTTAATGTATGTTGAGACTGGAAAATAACTCTGATTGTTTTCAACATGTATATAACGCGTTCTTGAAGCATTTTTTACTTATTTTTGTAAACCTTATCAAATTGATACTGATCTTCATTACATAAGTTTTGCCTAATTCCTCCACTAGCAATGCTATAAAATATTGTAGGATCTAACCTTTCTGCATACTACAAAGTTGTTAAATTTCTCGTGTTGACACTTGCATTACCAGTGGTCTGACATTTGTACTTTTCTTTAGTCTATACTTTAGTAGATAATCCAATTGTCTATCTTCATTAACATTACTCAACTGACTAGTTTGCTATTGACCTTCCTCTTTAACTACTTGTTTTGCATTTGGCAATTTAACTCCAAGTCCTTTCTTCGAGCCACCCACAGGTACGTAATTTTGCAATGTTTCGCTAAAGCATTTTTAACCCTCTCTAATGAGTAAATTCTTCAATATATCTATTGCTATAATTTGCCTTAACCTCTTGTCATTATGATTCCTTTTCTCTCATGTGATTACATTGTCATACATTGGCTTCACATACTCCTTCGGTACCACTCACCCTCTCTACTTCCTTCTAAGTTGTTCTTATTTCATACATTTATTTCATAGCACATAGTTAGTAGTTTGCAACCAGCATAATACAAATGGATAATTTCAAAGAAACGAGATCTTTTGCTTCTTTATCACAGTATGTGAAATTACCCATCCTCACATTGTCGCTTGCATGCTTCCCCTGAATGTAAATTTAAATTGAGCAACTTTATCATCAAGCTGATATACAACTACACACAAGATCTAATATGGATATTGAGAAACAGTTTTTGTTTTTGTTTTTGTTTTTTTCTTTATGTCTTGTCTCGTCCATTGGTCATGTGCACATAGATTCGTCGATTTAGGCAGTGTGTCAATGCTCATCTAGTGCAGATTCGCCGATTTAGGCAGCACAACCAACAAACTGTAGATTCATAATTTTTCACAATACTAAATGCAGATTCGTAGATTTAGGCAGCACGCTTTATTGGTGTGGACTCGCCGGATGAGGCAACACCAATCACAAAATCATGCTGCAGTGGCTGGCCACCACTGCAACTGGTATGATTTTGTTACCCGGGTACATAATGAAAGTGATTTGGATTTGGACTTATGCTGTGGAATTGGAATTGGATTGGGATTTGGTATCTGGTGATTATTATGGCAGTGTTCATGTGATGAGACTTGACATTATGAGATTGATGATGAGTGTGAGCAATGATATCCTAATTCATCAGGGTATGACATATACTGCTTATTCTAGTGGTATGGGACACTAGAATAGGTAGTATGTGGATGACGGCAGGCATAAGCTAATGTTGTTTAGTTTCATACATTTTTCTTTTATTCTGTGATGTTTTTGACACATCATACTAATCACTGTTTTTTGACAAGTATTATTTGCAGATTTTTATCTTCACAACTCAGGACATTTGCTTTCCAACGGAGAGGTATGTTATAGAATTGATATTTTATTATTTATGCAGCTGACAGGTGGCAAAAGCATCAACAGATAATGGATTATGCAGAAGGATATTACTTTAAGTTATATTAGATTATTCAAGTGCTCTTTATGAGCTTTGGTCAATTATGTCCGGCCGGCCACTTTGTAACCAATTTGACCATTCAAGAAATCTATATAACAAATACGTGCAAGAGGGAAATGGTCATTCTTGCACGGGGGGAGATTGCACCCAGTGCTTGCGTTGTTCTTCTCTCCTCTTCCCTCTTCTCTCTCGTCGTGCCGGCGTAGCACTCCGCTCTAGGAGGTGCGCCTGCAGGCTTCCTTTCTCTCTCTCCCGCCCTCTATCTCTCTTTGTTCGCGTATATCGTCGATTATGTGCTCGTGGATTCGCCAGGTATGGAGATTTGTCCGTTTTACGGCTTGTAGTATATTGTTTTTCGGTATTTTGCAGGGTAGCCACGCATCACGTTGTAGCACTCAATAGATCCAAAACTCTGTTGCGAACTTGCCTAGAATAACCACTTCTTTGTAGTCTTGTCCACGTGCTCCACTCCCGCCTTTGTGCACCATTATGCCCTCTAATAGCGGGCCCACATCAATTGAATTACCTAACACGTGGTTGCCCATATTTTCCTACTCATGAATCACTAATCTATGCCTTCATCAACTTTCATACATGACAATCTCCTTTGCCATCCTTCTTTTATTCAGCCAATACATCGCAAGCTTCCCTAGCCACCTTCATTAGCATTGCGAGATCACATATACATACATACACACACACACACACACACACACACACACACACACACACATATATATATATATACACACACACATATATATATACATATATATATATATATATATATATATATATATATATATATATATATATATATATATATATATATATATATATATATACACATATATATATACATATATATATATATGCATACATATACATCTCTCTCTCTCTCTCTCTCTCTCTCTCTCTCTCTCTCTTCTCTCTCTCTCTCTCTCTCTCTCTCTCTCTCTCTCTCTCTCGGAACTAGAATACTTCTTCAAGGATTTGTCTCCATGGATTTTATTTTTTGAGACTTCCACTTTTGGTGACCAAAGTGTCCTCCAATCTAAAAACCCTTCCCATGTTTTGAGTAATGATGAATGGTTTTGTGACCGACTGAGCCTCTAAAAAAACAAGCTCCTCAAATGAGCATCATGATCTAAGACACATACAACCTAAGGATACCTTTGCATGCATATCTACACTATCAAGATCCATTAAACATTTGCTAAAAGTTACGAGTTCAAATATTAGTTCTCATAGACTTTCACACATATCCAGATCACATAATTAAATCTACCATATTGACCTTCTCTGGGCCTAGTCAAAAGATTCTCCTATGAAAAAGCTTTGGGTGATCCTCCTAATGATTTTAATGTTGAACAATGTTTGAACCCCTCCACCATTGACCATTGTTCTCTTCTATGACTCCCATGTTCTTGCCACGATGTTAGATGCAATATAAGGCACATAGATGGCCTAGAGAGAATTGCTCCAAAGGAACCAATCAATTATTGCCCAATAACGTGCTCAAAGGCCTACAAAGGCCATATTCTTACAATAAATGGTAAAGTGAACAACCCAAAAACCATGGTTGCAAAGCATGTAACCCAAAGAGTCCATAGTGTAGCATGTGTAAGCCTAGACGAGGCAAATCCCATTGAGGGATTCGAGAGTGATAACAAGACCACTCTCTAAAGGTGAGGAAACCCCTCACATGCCAAAATAGAGGCATTATATGGACTTACAAGAGTGATTGCCCGGGCGGTTCACTATATAGAGATCTTGCATAGCACGTGCCTTTAAGAGGTATTTATAAAACCCCCTATTCTAAATTTTTTGAATTATATAGAGACCCTTTATGTACCCTTTATGTACCACTTTTCTCAATAAAAAGATTCCTTATGTACCAAAAGTTTCACTTTTTCAATTTAAAATACCCTTCTATATGTATATTCTCTGTAAGTTCATAGGAGAAATTAACCCCTTCTTGACTCTCTCTCTCTCTCTCTCTCTCTCTCTCTCTCTCTCTCTCTATCTATCTATCTATACATCATTCAAGCTCCATTGACTATCATTCTCCTCACATTTTTCATAGGTAGTACTCAATTAGCTTCCCCTCCCACTTTTTGAGTATGCAATGGGAAAAGCTCTTTTTGTTTGAAAAAAACTCTAAAATAAAAGCTCACAAATTTATTATCCCCTTGGAAAGGTCTCTTTGAAAATTTAGGAAAAAAGATTGAATTTCTCTTTAGCCTATCACCCACAAACGGATGGCCAAAGTGAGAAAGCCAAGCTTACGATACTCGATCTACTAAAGACTTATGTTATAGAAGTAGATCAACACTCACAATGGAAAAAGTACTTACCTCTAGTAGAGTATGCATACAATATTAGTGTGCATGCTTCTACGGGAAAAGCACCTTCCGAAATAATTGAGGGAAGACCTAAAAGTCCCTTGCTACTTACAGTACATGGGAAGATCTTCGCTTCTGCCGATAAGTATAGCCGTGACCTACAAGAATGTTTTTAAAAGATTAAGGAGGCTATATCCATCTCTCAGCAAAGGCAAAAAGCTGTTGCTGACAAGCACAGAAGGGCCTTGACATTCAAAGAAAATGATTGGGTCTTACTTAAGTTTCCCAATGCTCGATTGAGGCAAATGACCGGTAAAAATCCTATGGGCCATCAAAATTATTATGCTAAGCTAGCAAAAAGATACTATGCTCCTTTCCAAATCTTGAAGCCCATCAATGAGATGGCTTATCAACCCATACAAATTTCTTTTCATGTGAGCCTACTAAAGCCCTACAAAGGAGAGCCACCAAGTGAACCAATTATTGAAGACCCTCCCAAAATCGAAGACCAAGAAGAGGTGCTACAACCCAAAGCTATCCTTCAGCATGAAGACAAGGTACTACGACATGGTAAGATTATCCGATGGTATCTTATTAAGTTATCCTTTTGAAGATGCTAGATGGATGCAAGGAATAAAGCTTAAGGATAGTATGAACCTTGTCAATGCTTACAATGCCACATTAGAGTAAGCAAATGTTCAATTTTCTTTTCAATGACCAATGTTTTTGTTTTATAAGACTAGTTCTCTTTTTATTGTGCACAAATTTTAATACTATGCATGCTTAGAATCATGTTTCTGATGACGACGTCTCTCAAACACCAAGTAGAAAATGTCACTCTACTTTGGAGAATGAAATGGACTAAAGAGTAGACATGCTTACGGCAGCTATGTCTCTCAAGCACCAAACGGATTAGTCATCCATCTTGGAAAGATGTTGTAGGGTAAAAAGGGATCCTCTTGCCCCTAAGTAAAATTGACTAATGACTAAGGATTTATCTCTTTTACCACATAGACGAGGATGACTATGATTTCAAGAGAGAGGTAATGTCATAAAATATAATATCTAACCAACCCAAATGATTTTCTCATATTAAACTGATCATTTAATGTGAGAGACTAAATGGGAACAAGGGTTAGAATATAGATATGTGTTTTCATATCTATCTCAACACGAGGCCAATGGGTAAAGGGGTCCAAATGAGAGATGATATGTCAAAGAGAAATGCTAGCTAATGGAGCTTAAAAACCTTAGGGTTAGCTTCATTAAAGACCTCCAGAGGTTAGTGTTAAAAAGTCCTTTGACCTTAGGTAAGCTAGGGTTGAGCTTGAGGTGGGAACCCGGCCCAAGCTTGAGGTGCTTGTCGTGCTTGATGATTGGGATGCTTGAGGTGCTTGTCATGCTTGAGATGCTAGGGTTGTACTTGAGGTTGGAGCCTGGCCCAAGCTTGAGGGGCTTAAGGGCCAAGCTTGTGGTGGGAACATGGCCCAAGGTTGAGGGGCTTGAGGTGTCAAAAAGTCAACAAGTATCTCTACAAGGAGGAGGTGAGCCCTACAAGTTGGGAGCATGAGAGAGAACACACACACCCTCACTTAAGGCAAACCCTAGACCAAGGAGGCAACAAGGACACATTTCAACCTCCTCCTCATGTTGTCCTCATCGTGTGCCTAAAGCCTATTGGTTGGCCTCCCAAGGGGTCCAATGATAAATTGGTTAATTTAAGTAATTGTTTTAGTATTATCAAGTCCTCTCTCTCAAAGGGGAAAGGGGGACACTTGTCCCAAGGCTACCCTTGTTGCTTGATATACCCCTGCATGTGATTAGCTAGGCCTGGAGAGGTGGGGGGGTGATGTCGACCAAAGCAAGCTAGGGGGTTGCTTGAGGGGTATACTCTCCCACACACACTCTCATTGTGTGAAGTGCAAAGTGCAAGAGCTCCATGTCCTTCTCCAAGCTAGTAGAGAAGTTGAGAGCCTTCACCAACACTCTTGGCTATGGAACGCAAATCCAACCAAGAGCTATGCTTCAATGCTTAAGCTTGTCATCTTCTCCATCTACATTGCTATGCTATTATGTATGCTAGCAAGAAGAGTGATGATAAGAGAGGAACTAATTCTTTCTCCTATGGACTGTTTCTTCTTCCTCTTCCCTACCCTCATTCCCTGTTAGCTCTCTCCACCTTCGAAGGTGTTTGAGACCTTGGGACTGAGGCTTGGGATAGCTAATGCTTTCCACAAATTTTATATTATGCTCATGATGCATGAAGCTTTCCATCTTCATTGCATCACCTAGGTCACAAGGAACACAAAGATTGTATTGTACCAAGTCTCTCTTAATGGGAGAAACTATAATACAAATGCCTATTGGAGAGGGGACCGGATCCACATAAATCCGGTCCTCAACTATTGTGTTCTCTAAACTCTCTCTCTTGCAAAAGTATTTTTCATGCCAAGTTAACTAAATGTTGTGTTTATGTTGCTACCATCAATTAAGTTCACCCACTATGCTCACAAAGTAATTTCACAAAAGTACCTTCTCTAATTTCCGCTACTCTCAAAGTTAATAGGCCATTTCATCAGGTTAGCATTCCCAAAATCTCTATTACACTAGACAGAAGGGCCAATAAGCAATTGGAGCATGCCAAAATATTGTAGAAAAACACCTTTTCAAGGTGAATTATCATCAAATCAAAAGTGGAGTCAAAGTTCTCAACCCATAGTTAGCTAGCAATGCACAACTAGTTAGCACCTCTTGAAAGAAATGAGATGACGTGTAAATAGGAAGCAATAAGGGTTAGCAACCAATTTTTTCACAATTCATTACATTTCCCTACAAAGTGTAGATTCAACAAGGCTACAAGTATTTGAGATCCAAATCAAACCAGATTAAGAGATCTAAGCAAAAACGTACAATTCTTCTCCAAAATCCATGAATGTAACATTGAGTAATGATCCCACCATATTCATCATACAGCAAGTCAACAAGCCCAAGATCTTCAACCCTTCAACAAGTCCCTTTCTTATAGTCAAAGTATCATTACTTTTTTTATAAAAACTCACACACTCTCATTTTGTAAGTCAAAAAAATTAAAATCACAAGTCTAAGTGTGGGATAGAAATCCCTCACCTTAAAACCAGTGGTTGCATGCTAAGTACTCCTCCTTTTCCATAAGCTAGTGTTTAGTAAGCATGCATTAGGAGAACTCTTCTCGAGATCATAATGTACCTACAAATAGGCATAGGCAAGCAAAAGTCATACTCCATTGATAGGCAGAAATGGTCCATGACAATAAGTGGCATGTGAAGGACAGAGTAGTAAAGCCTTGAAATGGTAGACCATATCATGAAAGAGGATGTTAATCACCCACAAGGTAATATATCCATTAACTCCATCATGCATGGTATTGGTTGAATACCACAACCTCCCACTAGCATCATCAATGCACAATAGTGGGTGTAGAACTAGGTACCAACAATAAATGCTTACACACATAATCATGCAGCTATACAAGGTCCGTGTACAAGATCCTTATGCATATCTAGTAGTCACATGAAAAGAATGAATGAAAAACTACATGATCAAAGTGCTTTGGAGGTCATCCACTTATAGGGTTACAAGAGAGGATGCTCAATATCCTCAATGTGTGTGTAGTAGGACTTATAGTACAAAGAGAGAGTGCAACAATTGCTCAGAGGGGCCATATATGTGCCACAAGGTAGCAAAGTGAAGAGGGAAGGACAACCTTGGTCCTTCATTGGAGGTTCCACTCAAGAAAAGAATCAACTTCTCACTTTAGCATGATTTAGTTGGGATGAGGACCTATCAACAAATCCAAGAGGGGATACCATGCTTGAAGTATGTAGACAAGATAGGTGGATTTAGGTTCAAGGCAATCCCTTTTGGGAGTCAATGACTTCTTAGCTATTGTGGATTTAGGTTTGCAGCCCCACATTAGCTAGAAAAGGGGTAAGGGGCTAAAGAACAGCTAACAAATGAAGAAGAGCCATGCTTCGCACTATGACAATGCCACCTAGAGAATATAAAGATATCCCATGGTGAAAAGAACTCATGAGAAGGAAGAGGGGAGAGACCCATCAAGCGAGTAAGAAAGAGGATTCAAATTTCCCAATCCAAGACAGATAGGGAAGGGGTCTCCACTTTATTGCTAGGGAAGCATCCCATCATGACAGTGTCATTTAGAAGTACACTTCCCAAGGTAAAAACCCATAAGGAGCAATAATCACTAGTAGAGCAACAAAGAGTGTGTGTGTGTGTGTGTGTGTGTGTGTGTGTGTGTGTGTGTGTGTTTAATCCACTGAGTGACACATTGTGCCCGAAGAGATTTTGCCTATGCCTACAATAGAAGTACAATCCCAAACATTGTCTACAATAGAGGTTTCAATGCCTTTCTCAAAAGTTCACACACCTATAGCATAGTTTTGGTGACTATATGGTGTTGATATATTTATTAATCTCCAACTAAGAGACAAATACACCCATCCCACTTTGACAGGAAACAATGCACCTTGTCAAGATACGTTTGACCTCTTTGTGAAGATTGATAGACTTGACCTACATTGCCTGTGTATTTACAGTACTCTCTTTACATTATGTTGTACGCTATCGATGATGCAGCTACACATGTTGCAATCTTGTATATTAAGATTTGTAGCCATCATTGGAAGTGTTGATATTTTCCTTCATAACATTCTATTTTCCAAACCTCACTCTCTCACTAGAGGAATAGTGGAGCCAAGTATATTGTCTCAATGCCTTGGTTCTCCAAAATCACACTAGTATGCAAAAATTAGTATTTAAGCCTACAAAAATGTGTATCTGCAATTGATCTATGATGATTATGTAGATTGCATATTGATTGTCATAAGAGTAGCATGTTCATTCTATTCCCCCATGACCATTTGAGTCTAGCTCTATATATTGTAGAGGAAAATACATGCCTTTTGGCAAACTCGCATGTAGATCAAGCATTTCACGGTGGCCAAGTTAGATAGTGAGCCTTTTTCTCCCTTTAGGCTCAATTTCTTTTGTACTAAAGCAACCAATATTGCATTCCTATAAGTTACAATGTTGCAAAGCTTTTCATTGTAATAAAGCATGTTATTCTTGCGCATGACTTTTTTTGAAAGGATGCAAACGAGCTGAGCTAGTATGCCCCTACAGTCAGACTAGTTCTCATGTGTATGGAAAAGTGTTTTCTCACTACTTATCTGATTATAACACAAAGTTTATGTCTTCCTAATGTAAATATCGGACTTTCAACCCATTAATTCCATTGATTTTGAAGTGGAATGGCACATTTTTTATACCATTTATGGTGATTAGATAGCAGAGCACCATTGAGTAGAGAAGGTGGATTGCATTGAAGAATGGGACTGAGAGATAGAAGAAAGAAATAGGGTAGTATCCAAGGCCTATTAAAAGTTAGAGATCATCAAAGTGGAGTACTAGTGCAATAATTTGAAATCGACCAGACGAAAGTAGATGAGTGGGTGGAGACTAGCACAACATCTGCAAAGAAGAGAGAACAGGAGATGGCTCGTGTATTAGCTCAAGTCCCTTGCAAGATTATGTAATAATAAAGATCAAGAATGCCTTCATGTTGTGAACTCTTAGGTAACTTTATCACAAAATGGTACAAATTTAAATTGTTTATCAATTAATCACAGTATTGTCTTCATATAACTCTTGAGCAACCTATGATGAAAAACCAAAATCTAAGGCCCAACTTATCTAAACCATATTTGGAAAACAATAAACTATCCAATGACTTTCGTAGGAACTACTGACACATTTTGATCGGACCATTCTAGCTCCCATTCTTTAAAACCCTTATCGTTTACTACTCCAACTACTAAGTTTGCTACATGACCCCCACCCACCTAGCTTGTTTATTTCAAAGCACCTTCATAGCAGGCCACTTTACCTGCAATATTCTTCAACCTCATTGGAGAAGGGCTTTAGTAGCATTGAGTACAAACGTCCTCCATTTCCAAGTTTTGGTGCGAAAATTTTAGCCTTTGAATCCAAGTTGGTGGTGCTCACAAAAATGTTAACCCGCATTTCGAGAGGAACATTTAATTTCTCCTCGTATAAAAGCAGGGTGGGAAGGTTGATAAATTTGCGCAAGCGACCTACGGGCTGTCTAAGCTTCCGAGCCTCTGCGTTACTGAAAGCAGAGCGAGCGAGCGAGCGAGAGTCTGCATTAGCCAATTAAGCAGAGAGAGAGAGAGAGAGAGAGAGAGAATGGCGGCTGGCGGCGGCTCGTATGAGGCAGTGGTGATAGGGTCTGGCTATGGCGGCTCTGTGGCTGCGTTTCGGCTGGCGGAGGCAGGCGTGAACGTGTGCTTGCTTGAGAAGGGGCGGCGCTGGGAGCCCCAAGAGTTCCCCTCCTCCGTTTGGCAAACTTTGCAAACCACTCGCTGGCACACTCCCTGGGGTGTCTTCGGCAACTCCAACTGTCTCTACCAGGTAATTCTCTCCAACTCTTGCTTCCTCTACTTACTCGTCGGATTCATCTTATTACGTTGACAAATTCTCTTGTGTGTTTACAAAAAATGTGTGTGTGCGTGTGTGTGTGTGTGTGTGTGTGTGAGTGAGAGAGAGAGAGAGAGAAAATTTAACGTTGTGTGTGTGTGTGTGTGTGAGAGAGAGAGAGAGGGGGTGATGGGGTTTTTTTTTGTTGGGGGGGGGGGGTTTGCAAATGGTATGGCCTTTCTATCTTAGTGGTGTAGATTGGTTGTCCCATTTGCCTCTTAACATGTTTTAGGCTCAAAACTTGTCCTACATACCTACCTTTGAGGACTCTTGGGATTGTTCCTAGACCTTTCATATAGTTCTCTTGGGATTGTTCCTAGGACGCTAAACATTCTCTTCTAGCTCTCTCTCTTCGCTTCTCAACTTTGTAGTGTCCCACTCACTCTCAATGCTATAGTCTCTCAAAATTCGCAATTCATTCATAGTCCTCTTGATGTTCACATCAACCCAATGTTCATGTGTTTTTATTGGCCATTTCCATCAGCAAATCTACCACTTCCTCTTGTAAACACCACTTTTCAGAGTAAAAAGTGACAATTCTTGTGAAAAATCAAGGTGAACTTTAACTTTGATATTTGTTTGTTGCTTAGAATTACTGTTTTTATGTGCAATTGGCCAATCCCAAACCCCAACAGCGACCTCTTTATGTATTTTTGTGTTGTTTATTTATGTTAAATGGTTTACTTACTAATATCTATTTGCAGCTCATGATATGTCTCTTTCTGTTGGGCAATAACTTGAATGTCTCCGAAGTTCTAATATAAACTCCTATACACAAATATGTTGCCACTCATTACACTACGGCCACATTGGTCGGATTTGTGCATCACTTGTGCTATAATGTATGTTCAAAATGGTATTGACACATACGATTGTGATATTGTAGTCTCCCATCCCAATGAAGACATGGCTTAAATCTTCTAAATAATGCTAGTTTCTCCTCTCATGGTATCTCTTGCTAATGGTCTTAGTCCACCCTACTCTCCAACATAATCTCCATATTAATGCTCTTTTCCTTCTCTGACATGCTTTTCACCAAGGGTATTCACAAAGGGTATACCATATGGTACATATGAGTGTACAATAAGGGGGTTTTGCAAGGCAAAAAAGGTAGATTTCACAAAAGGGAGTCTCGTATATAGGGGTAAGTAAGGCAATTTTGGTGCATGCAAGTGATGCTTCAGTAGGAGTACTTGTAAATCCATGTGGCTTCACATCTACATTTTTTGCATAAAACTTTGTTTTAATTGTTGAGTAGTTTAATTTGAAAAGCAAAATGTTTTAAATAGTTTCTTAGTCTTTGAGTGATAAATGTCAAGTCTTCAATTTGTTTGATTAGAGTTTAAACTCATGGTTTGTCTCTTCTGTTATGAGCATTTTCAATGGATTTCTTGCTTCCCATGGCCGGTGAGTAGAGGTGCACTAGAGATGAGCCTCGTCCAAGAGGATTGGGGTGTGGATGGACAAAACTCCCCTTGTAATCAACTCCCCATGGAAATTGCTTGCACCATCCCCATCTCTTCTACCCATGGACTAGAGCTTGCCTAGCTCTCTGCGCATTAGCTCACCACGAGATGTGTAAGATTTCCCTCCCAATAGGAGGAGGTCGCCAAGCACCTTGGTTTTAAAAAAAGGGAGTTGAGATGAAGAGCCACAATGGACATTATTTTGAAATCATTCTTGGTTCTAAAACCCATGAAAACATTATATTGAAAACATTCTTGGTTCCCTTTTTCCTTTTCTTTCACTTTTGCTTTCATCCACTAAGTTTGCAAAAGAATAAAATAGGTTCAGCCCTACTCCCCAAGTTTGGTGTCGTGGGGCTTCCTCGTTGTTTTTTAAAGGCTCTCTTTTATTTTCTAGTTATATGGCTCTTTGTATCTTCGTTTGTATAATGCAAAGAGAAAGCCCTCTACAAAAAAGAGAGGTAGACATGCACACTAAAGCTCCACCAAACCAACTCCTTATATAGCTAAGCATTGCCCCAAATTTATAGGAACCCTTTCCATCTGCGCACCTCTTAAGTTAGTTGCCCTTTATCCTCCTAAGATAGATCCTAGCACTTAGGCCATAGCCTTTTGGCTCCTAGATCCTAGTAGCCACCATAACCACCCGTTAGAACCCATGTTGACAAAAGGGAGCTAAGAAGAAGAGGCACAATGGACATTATATTGAAAACATTCTTGGTTGTAAAATCCATGAAATATTGAAAACATTCTTGGTTCCCTTCTCCCTTATCTTTCACTTCTGCTTTCATCCACTAAGCTTGCAAAAGAATCTTTGTAGATTTTGGCTCAAATGAAATGGATTCAGTCCTACTCCCCAAGTTTGGTGCCGTGGGGCTTCCTAGTTGTTTTTTAAAGGCTCTCTTTTATTTTCTAGTTATATGGCTCTTTGTATCCTCATTTGTATTATGCAAAAGAGAAAGCCCTCTACGGAAAAGAGAGGTAGACATGCACACTAAAGCTCCACCAAACCAACTCCTTGTATAGCTAAGCATTGGCCCATATTTATAGGAACCCTTTCCATCTACATAGCTCTTAAGTTAGTTGCCCTCTATCCTCCTAATATAGATCCTAGCACTTAGGCAATAGCCTTTTGGCTCCTAGATCCTAGTAGACACCATAGACCACTGATTAGAACCCATGTTGACATTACTCACTCCTTAAAGAATACTTTTAGCCCGAAAAAACAAGAGTGAAAAATACCACCTAGAGAACACTGATGTTTCCAAAACTAATTTAGATTGTTTGGGCCCCTGTAAAGAGTGCTCTCCTAGAAACACTTGAAGGACTGTAAGACACGTGTCTTACATTAAACCCAAGATTTATGTTGTGAAGTCATTTTGAATGAATATGTGTTATAGCCTTACATGAAAATGAGACACAAATTGGTCATACCCTACTAACACCTGCAGTCACATAAAAGAAGCAAGTTTTATGAAACTTGAAAGCAACCAAATGTATAAGTTGTTTAAAACATGGATGGACTATACAATTTCGATTGAGAAGGCATGATACCAAACAAGAAGATGGTTGTAGGTTATCCTTCACAAAACTTGAACAACAAGGTGTACATGATGGATTGTAAAATCTTGACAAATCACCTACTTCCAAGCGGTGAGAGCGAGGAAGCATTGCCATCAATGACATCATGGGCACCTTGGACCTATGTGCCTTTGTCTACTCCCATCATCTTTCTCCAATAGCCCTTGACTAGCACCCACCTCATGAATTCTCTCACCCATGTCAACATTTTGCGCATACATTTAAGGTGAAAGCAATGGTGATTACATGTGCAGCAAACCTTCGTGCTTGTATTTGAGAGCGAGAGCTTTTGAAGAGGAGGGATATGAATACTAGCCACATATCTAGAGGTAACACAATGTAGCAAAAAATGGGAGATGCGAGAGATGTGATTTCGCTCTCTGTACTGGGACTTTCTTGCATGAGCATGCAGACTTCGGTTCTAAATGTAGGTTTGATCTTCACTTGTATTTGAGAGAGAGAGAGAGAGAGAGAGAGAGAGAGAGAGAGAGAGAGAGAGAGAGAGAGAGAGAGAGAGAGAGAATCTCTTTTGATTTTATTAAAAATAACATTTTTCAAAAACTCCAAACCTCACTTTTCAAAAGAATTTTGGGCAATGATAGCCCCTGTGACTCAGCTACTAGTCTCCTCTCACCCATAGTCTAGCATTCATGGCAGGTCTTGCACCAATAGTGCACATCTCGTACTACTGAAGGCCACCAAAAGCCCACTCTTAAAATTTTAAAAAAAACCTGGCCTTTACCTTGATGTCCACTTTCTTCATGACACTGCTGTAACACCATGTCGATTCCTCTTTGTAAAGCACCCTCCGCAACAGTTCATCCCGAACATAGACCATCAAATCCTCCCCTATCAATGTGAACTTGCGAGCTCTCTGCACTATCCTCCTCTTTTGCAGCTTAGACAAGCTTTATGGACACTGGCATGAAGTCTTCAATTTCCTTCAAAGTTTCACGACCTGCATAAATGGTTGGGGCCACATACAAACTTGTAACCTATACATGTAATTTGTTGCTTGCAAGCTGGTCTGCTTCTTGGTTTTGCTCTCTTTTAGCATGCTTGAATTGAACCTTTTCAAAAAACTTCATCAAATTTTTAATGGCATAAAACCAATGCTTCAATGAATCCCGCTTTACCTATCATTGGCCTAGTAGTTGTTTGATGACCAACAAAGCATTACCCTTTACCACTAGCCTTGATATACCAAACTCCATGCACTGCTTCAAACCCAAATGTAAGGCAAGATACTCCGCTTCATTGCTGGTGTGAACGCCCTCCAAGTCGTAGGTCTTTGAGAAAATCATAGTGCCGTGTGGATCATGTATTACCACTCCTTCGCTTGCTTTCTCTATCATGCTCCTGTAAGCACCATCAAACCACATAGTAAAGGCTCCTACCAAGTGCGCACATATGTGGTAGTCAAATATTATGAAAGAAGCTTTGGCAAACTAGGGGTTCGCTTGGGATGAAGGGCTCAAATGCATCTTACATTGGCCGCCATAGGTCCTGTCAGCTTGATTCACCTTTAAGTCCCAGTTTGCTTTTGGTCAAGTTTAAGACTTGTTATGTGAAGAGCTCATTTTGGCACTAGGGTATCATGAAGATGCTTGATCAAAAAAAGATCACGTAGCGAGCTAAACCCTTTAGTGTAGTTTCACTAGCTAAGATTCCAAAATTCCATCTAAGTTTTAAGTTTGTTGTGGCAAAGTTTTACACAATTCTGTACAAAAACTAGCAAATGCTCTAAAGTTTGACACATATACAAGAAAAACTTAAGTATTTTCTTCTCCCCACTTGCTAGAAATTTGGGTTTTATTAGCTCAGTAGGTCTTACACATTTTGAAAAGGAAATAAGGAGGGGAATATTGAGAATCCGGGACCTCATTGCATAACAAATAAATGAATTTAAAGATCAGCAAACTGATCGAAGATCAGCGCTGAACTGCAGTTTGCATGATGCGGCGCATAAGGAGGTCATGCCTTGCAGAATGTTCCTTGCGATCTGCAGACTCTCTCCCTCTAACGAGAAGCAGGGCGCGCTCTCTCTCTCTCTCTCTCTCTCTCTCTCTCTCTCTCTCTCTCTCACGTTAACACTCTCTTCTTCTTCTCCTTCTCTGTGTGCAACGCAGACATCTTCAGGGCTCGCCACAGCAATTTCTCTCTCTCTCTCTCTCTCTCTCTCTCTCTCTCGGGCTTCAATCTTATGATTGTTCTGTGTGTGTAAAAATGGTCTCGACAGCTGTTTCTCCGGCAGAGGACGATGCCTCGGAATTCACGAGGAGAAGGGAGTAGCAAGGCTGTGTGAGCTCACTAGAGGTAGCTCTTAAATTGAAGATCCCACTTTGCCGAAATTGAACTGATTGCCTTCAATCTTAAATATGTTGAAGCCCTCCCACCCTTACAAGTCAATAGCCATCTTTTTTACGCAGAGGGTTTCCTAGATGTGCACTAAGCTGAGTGCTCTCTCGCCAAACTAGATCTAGGTATTGTTTATGTGATGGTATTATAATAACTTGTCATGTGTGTGTGTGTGTGTGTGTGTGCGTGAAGAGTGGCTTATCATTTTGAATATGGTAGATTGGGAATGCCCTTTCGTCTCGATAGCAGGTCTTGAGTTCAAAACTTGTAGGGTATTGTTTATGTGATGGTAGAATAATGACTTGTCATGTGTGTGAGATAGGTCATGCCCTTTCCCTCTCTCTGACATACATATTTACGCGGGTCTCCTCGATTTTGAACCACAGGTGCACTATCAAGGAACAGTGATCGCATTTGTAGCAGCAGGGCTCGGAGGAGGGTCGCTGATCAATGGCGGAGTGGTGCTACCCACACCCGCAAGAGCGAGGAGAGACCCCAAGTGGCCTCAGGAATGGAGGGAGACATTATGGGACCGTGCAGAGGAGCGTGCTCGGTCCATGCTTCAAGCTGAGGCTGCGCCCTCTCATGGATTTCACCAGGATCGTGTTCTTGATGCTGTCTCTGGTGAGATTGAAGATAGCTGTCGTGATTGTGTCAAGCTCAGCATCCGCTTTACGCGAATTACTGACCCTGCCAGCTCTACCGCTTTCAATGTTTGTAATGGTTGCGGTAACTGCTTCACTGGCTGCCCCTACAATGCCAAGAACTCTGTTGACAAGAACTACATTGCAGCTGCTAGTAAGGTATGTTCTCTTCTTATTCAACCCCAGTTTTAATGAGGTGGATACTCCCATGTGTGATCGCACAGATGCTTTTACAATTTGCGCATCGCACAGATTCTCCTTTTGGTTCCCTGATTCATAGCTCCATGTTTGGTTTCAACAGGCTGGCTGCACTATCATTACAAATTGTGAGGCCCGATTTGTGTTACCCAATTTTGATTACCCTCACACAACTTCAAAAGAATGCGAATTTGACGGGCAGCACATGCACAGGCGTTGGCGCATTTATTTGGATGAGACACACTTTATAAGTGCAGATTTTGTCGTCGTCGCAGGTAGTCAATGCAGTAGTATTGAGAAACTTTCCTTTTATGTAGAATATGCAGCGAGCTCATGATAGGGACCTCAGCATCGTATGTATGTATTGGAGTCATTGAGAAATAACTTGAACTGATTATTTGTAACTCAAAAGGGCGGTTTAGTGGTACTTGTCGAGCCACACTGTCCTTACTGTGGTGGCACGGAACTAATGCATAGTCAATAAACATATTTGTAGTCGGTTCATGATAGAAATGAGAAAAACATCTGTTCAATGGTTATTGCCGTTTGATACAGCGGGAGTTCTAGGGACAACAAACCTCTTACTTCAATCAAAGATAAGAGGGCTTGCAATATCTGATAGGCTGGGCCATCGATTCAGTTGTAATGGTAATAGCGTTGCTTTTGTTTGCGGCACCCATGTTGCCACCAAGGGTCACTCCCTTACACCCAAGGAGCTCAAAAACACCCCTATGTTTGACAGACCTGGGCCCTCTATAACTACATCCTACACATCGTCATTGGGTTACACCATACAGGTCAGTAACAGATCTGCTAAGTAACGGTTTACCTGCACGAAGTCTTTCAAGAAGTTTAAGTCGGTTACTGGCCTTGTCATTGCAGGGAGCCATTCTTGCAAATGCATTTTCCTTTGTGTTTTTCAAGTGCATAGCCCATAGAGGTTTCTGGTTCGGGCTTTTGTATGGATTGTGGCATAATGTGAAGCGTCTGCTGAGAGCTAAGAACAGTGATTCTCTTATTTTCAACATGATGGGCCATGATGCTGCAGACGGCCACATAGAATTTGATCTTGACCGTGGCTTGGTCAAGTTTTTCCCACCGACAGACCCTCTTATACCAAAGAAAATAAGCACAGTGGAGCGCATTGCGAAGCGAATTGGTGGCCAGATGTTCATGCCTACCTTGCGGAACACTACTGTGCATCTGCTTGGTGGCTGCCCAGCTGGACGGATCGCAAAGGAAAGTGTGACTAACCCAAACGGACAACTTTTTCATGCTCTTGTACATTCAAATTCATCCTTGCCATATTTATTAGCTGCAGGAGCAGAGAAAAATGAGAGTGTTGATAGCTGCGATAATAAAGTCCATGATGGCTTGTATGTGTGTGATGGTTCCATCATCCCATGTGCGGTGGGGGTGAACCCGTCATTTACCATAACCACAGTTGCTGAGTATGTGGCTGAAGCTCTCGTGAAGGATGCAGTTGACTACTACAGGAGTACCAATGATCACCCTGCATCATTAGTCCAAACATCAGATGAAATGGTCAAATCTGATGCAACTTTAGACGCTACATCATTAGTCCAAACATCAGAAAGAAACATGGCAGGGATGACGAGACCGGCATGGGCGAGGATTTGGGAGACTTATGCACACTGGAGCTGGTGATGGACATGGGCAGTGCAGAGTCAAGGCATGGGATCTTGAAAGGCCGAGTAGGTGGGAAGTTCAAAATGTGTGCTTTGGAGACAGGATTGCTTCACATTGTGGATGGAACTGTGGATATGTGTGTTGTCAATACAAGGACACCCTTTTCACAATACATGTATTACAAACTGCTTATTGTCTCAGAAACAGGGGCTATGTACGCTTTACAAACTCCCCTTACCACCCTTTTATCCCTCTTATTTTCTTCCTGTTTTGATCTTGGCCATTCGTTTTTTAATTGCCTCAAATTTCTGCAGGTATGAAATGATTGGGAGGAAAGAGATGAAGCCTTTTTTACTGGGAGCAACTGCAATGACAGAGTCGAGGACATTGGAGTTGGAAATTTCCCAGGTGTCACAGAACTTTAACCTTGGGGGTTTATCTGAGAGTAAGAAAGCTTCAATTTTGAGGGGTACAGTACGGGTCAGTTACTTGGCATTGTTAAAGTCTGTGATTAGCATGAGAGGACCAAGAAAATGCCATTTTGTTTCTTCGCTGCTTTTAAGTATTCTCTGCACGTATTTTGGTCCAAGCCCCCGATCACCACCCTCTCCTGAGGTGACTTATGTGGAGTCACCAGGCTACCCTCAACATTCGGAACACATCATTGCTACAGGTGATATATTTTACAATTTGAAGTTTGTGTGTGCTAAGAACCTTCTACATTTGATGATAACACTTCGTCTTTTGTCTCTACACCTGTTGGCCACATGAATAACACCCTTGTGTATCTCAGTTTGTAACTTTGTGAGCCATGATTCATGTTGTGGAACTTGTATTGATTAAAGCTTTGGTTTGGTAGCACACAGTAATGCTGTTTACTCCAAATGATGACCACATAAACCACGATTCATGTTGTTGCTGGGGGTAAATTGACACAACTTCTTGTTTCATGGGCATGCCGCACACAATATGTACAGCCAAGATGAATACGGCCTAGCTCATGTTTCATGGTGTTCTCAGATTTATATTGTAGCTTTGCTGTTTGGTTGTGGATTATGCTTAAAATGCAGATGATGGAGCTCAGATCAGCTGCTGGCGATGGCTTCCAACTGCTAATCGAACTATTAACGATGCTCTGAATTCTGGCACCTCAACTTGCGTGCTTCTGTTGAATGGATATTCAGGTGAAAGCTACACGCTGCCCACAGAAGATGATGATCTGGTGTGCACCCTTCTCAACAATGGCTACGAGGTCTGGCTGTTACGCATGCGCCTCCACTTCTCGGTCTGCACAGCAAATCCGTTCAGCCTTGATGATATTGCTAGATTTGATCTACCAGCAGGTACTTTGTCATGTACTGTGTTTTAATGAGGTAGACTTGAAGCGACGTCAGGCTTGCTGGCTCTGGCTGGATGTGCTGGGGCCATGGCTAGTACCTCTTAGCTAGAACCAGCTTGTAACATGACGCATGCCTTGTTGCAGCATTTTCGGGCATTGCTGCTGTAAGAGGGAAACAGACCCCCATTCATGTGGTGGCCCATTGCATTGGAGGGCTTACGATACATATGGCCCTTCTGGGAGGCTATGTGCCAGTTCCAAGTGTGGCTTCTCTCACATGCACAAACTCTTCAATGTTTTTTGATGTGACAAAGTTGGCTATGGTAAAGCTGTTTCTACCTCTAATTCCTGTAAGTACTTACAAAAATCAGCTCGACCTTCCTAGTCAGATTTTCGATGTGCTTGTCATTGACGTTATTTTGCGATTATAATCAAAATGATCCGTTAATTTTTGCGGTATATTACCCTCTAATAGTGACCCTTTTGTTGACACAGATATCTCTTAAGCTTCTCGGGGCAAATAGTGTTCTTGGTTTCTCTGACAGCCCTTCAGAGAGTTGGAGGCACCGGTTGTTGAAAAAGATTTCGTGTTTGATACCACGTGTGGAGCATTGCACTTGCAAAGAATGTGAACTATTTTCGGGCATATTTGGCAGTGCTTTCTGGCATGAGAATTTGACTGAGAGGTTGCATGCATGGTTGAGCAAGGATACTCTCGTCCGACTCCCGGCCTGTGGTTTTCGCCAGCTTCGACAAATATGCATGGCAGGTAATGTTGTGAGTAGTAGAGGAGAGGATCTGTATATGCCTTACATCAGACGCCTTGCCCTGCCCACAACATATATATCTGGAGGGCGCCCATTGCTTGTCACACCAACTACTTCTGAGCGTGCGCATGCACTCATGCAACATCATCATCCAGAGTTCCGCCATGTGCGACATGTGGTGCATGGCTATGGCCACTCTGATCTCCTGATTGCAGAGAGGGCACCCCAGGATGTCTTTCCTCTCATTCTTGATGGCATTTCAAAGAGTGGGCGAGTTGCAGATTTGGGCTTTGTGAGTGTTCAACCTACTGATGTTCAGCGTCGCACATGGGTGATCCCACCTTCTCAAGCTATTGAGTTCCTACTTTGTCTTAAAATCTTTGTGGCCATTTTCATCTTGGCCATCTTTCTTTGCTGTTTCTGGTAGTGGCCACCCACATCAGCCATGGTATCTGGCATAGCTTCAGTGTTTTGAACTTGAGGGCAACCACCTTTGCAAAAGTGGATGAGTGTGGAAGGGAAAAAGCCCACAGTTTTGTACTTCACAAGTATTGTATTGGGTCATGGGTGTTGATGGGAGTAACAAAAACATGTTTTTTCAACACAATCTAGACATGGATTTACTGCTTTCAAGCTCAAAGAATGTTTAGTATTCCCAAAAAGAACAAATTTAGAGATGCAAAATTGTATGGTAGGCGGCTTGCTTCCATATGGAACGAGTTCAAGAAGAAAGGTGGTTGTAACTGATTTGATTCTTAGGGTCTCGGTTTAGAGAGGCTTAAAGCTTGCTTTTCAAGATCCTTTTGGGCTTCTAAGTTAACATGTCTGCCAGTTTCAGATAAGGAACGTGGTGCCATTAGCCATACAAAGTGACACTAATAGTGTTAACTCCTTCAATCTTTATACATAAGCACTTACACAGATGTGGGCGAGTGCACCCACAGACTTAGACACATGCCTCTTCTTTGTGCACATGGATCTATGCATAAACTTTGCAGCCTTTGATAGCCATAAAGTAGTATTTGTGCTTCCACTCTCAAGAAAGCCTTCACACACAGCTCTATGAAGCATTTGTGCCAACCGTGGTGTCAATGTGTCGGAAGGCATGAGATCATGAGATTGCTTTTGATATCATGGTTCCATTGTTGCACAAGGAGAGGATTCCTCAGGCTAGATCATGTATTTTCACCATAATTGAGGAGGGTTGAGCACGCGGACATGCCGATTATATACTTTGAGTGTCTTGTGAGATTACATGGGGTATCTTGGCACTCTACAGGATTGTAACAGGTAGAGTGCTAACACTAGAGGGCCTTTCAAGGTTAGTTTAATCCATTGTTGGAGTGAAGCATGGATATCCGCTCTTTCCTACTGTTTTTGCTATGCATGTCAATGAGGTACTAAACAATATTAGATGCATTAGGCAGCTACACACAAGATGGAGATTGTAAATCTTGGCAAGATCAAGTTGATCTTTATGACCACAATATGTTGGGTGAGCATTGGCAACCATATTCTTATATGGAGAGGAAGTGAAAGAGTGCCTACAATCCTCCAAATACAAGGGGGTCATTTTTATGAGGCCCTCTTTCTCTATGATTTTCTCGATGATAGAAGTGGCCACTTAGAGGCTAGCTCAAGTGCAATAACTTCTTGCAAGTTTGGATTAGATGTGCTCATCCCTTCTGCAACATATGATACAAATGATTTGTTACATGGGCAAATTGAGGTAAACTTATCAAATAAAAGACATTCACACCTAAGAATCTTCCAAAGTTTGTACTTGAGGTACACGCCTCCTTCACAAGGCTTGGTCTTCTACTAGATGGTCCACATAAGTGGCCCACAATTAAAACTTCTTTCATCTTGAACATAGAATTTTGACTATTGAAGGAGTAATGTTGACCGCTTCAATCATGGATAATATCTTGTCACAATCAACAATATGATTAGAAAAAAAATTCTTGTACCCCAATTAAGTTGGCATAACTAGAGTAGCATTCATACTATTACGAGATTAAAGATATCAATTGCACAACGCAAAAAATGTAAAACCAATAACAATACTTGATTATGAAATGAATTAGCAACACTACTATTGTGTGTACAAAATGTGGCTATTTATATAGGAGTAGCAAAGCTAGAGCAACTAGTAGTACAATGGCTAGGTGCACCGCTCACAAGTCAAGAGGCATTTTCCCAAAGGGCAAAGGTCAACCTCCCAATGTAGGTTTGAAAGGGCACTATTTTGGCTCCTTGTTCAACTCACCTAAGATCACATGCTATCACATGGTTTCTTGGTGATTGGATGTTGACTAGACTATAAATGGCATACACCAACATGTTGTGGCATACAAAGGCCACATACCCAAAAACCCTCCCCTTGGACTCTAGAATGCCAAAAGAACTACATAGAGACTCAATGGCACACACACTATAGAAGTCACGAAGACTATAGAAATTATAGAGTTTGGTAGTCACACAAACTAATGCTGCATAGGTTGGTGGTGGTCACACAAACTAATGCCACATAGGCTATAGGAGTCACATAGACTAGTAATCACACATGCTAATGCCACACAAGCTACACTAGGTGGTCTCATCATAATGTGATGTTGCACAGAATGAAGTATCCTTCCATCAAACGAATAATCACTACAGACTCAATGAGTAGAAGGAAGACCAACCTTATCCACTATAGTACATCATTGTAATCATTGTAAGGGTCATGTGTAGTACATACATGAAGAAAACTTTCCTCTTCCTTTTCTTCATCGTTGTCCTTTACCTTTGCTACGTGGAGTGCTACGTTGACTATACCTTTGTCCTTGTTGCTGATGCTATATAATTTATAATTTTCTGCTGGATGACCTTTGCTGCTGCAATTGCTATAATGTTTGTTCTTGTAGCAATCCTTTAAAAAGTATTCAAGCTTTCCACACTCATAATGATTCTTTTTATTGTTATTTGACTTAGATGATGATGCCCTAGATGATAATGCAAGATATGCACCTCCACTGGGTGTAGTTTTCTTTCTTTGCTTCTTCTTCTTCCTAGATTGCACTTTTGTCTTGTTGCACTGAAGGTGTGGTGTCCTTTTTCTTCAGTATTGTGAATGTTGTCATAGGTGTTAGGTAGAGTACGCAAAAGCATGGCGACTTTTTCTTCTTCAGGGATCAAGCACTCAATGTAGGTGAGCTATGTGAGTATCCTCATTAACCTATTTACTAAGCTAGATATGTTCTCCCCTTGCATAGTTATTATAAATATTTTTCTTTAAGCTTATTTTAGATTGCTTTTGCTTAGCACCAAAGTTTATCTTTAGAACCATCCATACTGAAAACCCTATCTATGAACTTCTCAACTCCCTTGTCCCTCATAGTGCTAAAATAGAGGGGTCTTAACTCTCAGCGGTGTGCTAAGGTCAGAGCCTGCATTGTTATGAAAGAAATATTGTGATATCATCTCCGTAAATGAGAAATATGACATGCATTTCAAACTTGTGTCTTGGGACAACACAAATATTCTGGTCCTATGTTTAGGGGGGGGGGGGAGAGAGAGAGAGAGTATGTGAGAGAATGAGTAATCTCGAAGAAGCATTTCTTTGAAGCACTTAAAGTCTTCTTGATGTCTTTGAATTCCCCTTGATGCCTTGAGATCTGGGAAACATGCAAGATGTCTAGACACTCGGGGGTGCCGTCCTTCCTCCGCGTACTTGTTTCCATGCTTCTCTCTCTTGCAAATGATTTGCCTTTGCCATTGTCCATAAGTCCACCCACTTGGTCATAACCTTTTCATTGAGAATACAAAAGTTATCAACCACTCGGGATAGATTCATATCCATGTTAAACAATTGTCCCTTTCCACTTGGCAACTGTGAAGTCATCCTTGCATCCTCCTCATCTGACCACATGCAAGGCATTGAGGGATCAACTTGTGCCAAATACTCTGAGATGTAAACAAATGCCTCTTGCACAATCCACCCTTCAACCATACATGCCTCTCGTTGAGACTGTAGCTGCACAAAATCTTTGAGAGTCTTTAAAAACCTCTCTAAAAGAACATCCATCATGTGTGCACTACTCCGCATATAGCGATCTCCTCAACCACGTGAACCAAGAGGTGGATTTGACTAAGAAGGACCAATCGAGGAAATGCATCCTCAATGGCACACACAGTTTCTGTTGCAAGTGTTTGAGCATCAAGGATAGTATCTATTTCAATTTCTTTGGAGCTCACAAATCTACAAGAAAACACACAAGAATACACTAAGTGCTACTTGAGGTGATTGTGTACATAAAAAAGTGTAGTTGAGTGGAGTTTTGTGGTGTACCTTACTAGCTCTCCAAGTGTAAAAATAGCATCCCTCACTTTCTTGTCTCGGCATATGGACATACTCACTGACAGAATGAACTACAATGTAAATTAGAGGAAGGGAAAGTGGGAAAAAATCATACACACAAATCATATGTGTCCTAAAAAACAAACAATAGAGAGAATAGAGAAAGAGAGTTACATGTAGCATCTTGTGCCAATCAAGGGACTTCAACCCATACAATTGAACGCTTCCACCTTTCTTTGCTTTTGTGAAATCTCCCTTTAGCGACCTCATGTATCTTGTTGGTGTGTGAATAGATGCAATGGTACCCTTCAGTTGGTCCAATACTTCTTTGGCTAGCATCCATGGCGCTTTAGGAAGAACAATCATTCCATTGGGGGCACGCCATAGAGTAGTAGAGTCAGAGAGATGTTTCAAGATCCTCAAATCTTCCCTCACTCCCAATGAGTCCTTCTTGCCAATAATGTGGTCGCACAGGGTGTGGGATACATTCTTGAATATGTGCATGGGATCCAAGAGGTGTTGTATTTTTAAGTCCTTCCAATATGGAAGCCTAAAAAATATGGAATACCTTGACATACCTTTTGATGGAGTACTCGGAGCCGGATTGTTGTTGTAGTGCTCTTCACAAATAGTTGCCCAATTTGAGAGAGAGAGAGAGAGAGAGAGAGAGAGAGAGAGAGAGAGAGAGAGAGAGAGAAAGAGGGAGAGGATGGGGGGAAGAGAGAGAGAGAGAGGGAGAGATAGAGGTAGAGAGAAAGAGAGAGGGATAGAAAGAAAGAGAAGTAGAGAGAAAGTGTGTGAGAGATAGATAGATAGATAGATAGAGATAGATAGATAGATAGAGAGAGAGAGAGAGAGAGGTATGCGCATATGAGCTTACAAGGAGATAAAGAGCAATGGTTTTAGGCGAAGCAACCGTTTTGTGGTGTGCGCAGTAGTGCGGGTATGTTTCTGCTTCTGTATAGTGCTTTGAAAAAGACATTCTTTATGTGAAAATGATGGAATTCAAAAATGACTTTCTACTCTCTTCTCCTTACCTTCTCTATCTTTCTCTCTCTCTTCTTATCTCCCTCTCGCTTTCTCCCTCTCTTTCTTCCCAAGGATGCGACATTAGGCTGGAAAGCTTTCAACGGTACCGTACGTCAGAATGGAGGCAGGAATACAATGTGTATGGTAATCCCTTGAACAAGGAGATGTTGTGAAGAGATGCTACGCAAAAAGCACAATAAAGAATCTCTTCTTCAAAGCACTCTACAGAAGCGAGAGTACTCTTGCACTGCTCACAACGCAGATGGCTACATTTACATCCATAACTCTTTATCTCTATTCAAAATGATGGCTACATTTACGTAATTGTATATACTTAAATTATACAATTTACACAAAATGATGGCTACATATACGTAATTGTATATATTTAAATTATACTTAATTATAGGGAGTACGTAATTGTATATACTTATATTATGGGGGGGTGTACGTATGTATTTGTTTATGCATGTATGTAGGCACTAAGTACGAGAGTATATCACCCGAAGTGTACACGCTTCCTCTTGGGTATAGTCCATTTTTAATTGTGGCGTTGCAGGCATTGATCCACTTATGCATGGATTACCGCAATGTACCTTTGGTTTTACCACGGTTGAGACTGTGATAATATCTAAAGAGGTGCCACTTGACCTTTGGCACTACTAGCCCCTGCTTAGGTCTACTAGTATGTATATGTATCTACGTGCTTCTATGCATATATACTTGTGTGTGTATATATATATATATATATATATATATGAGTGAGTAGAGGGAGAAAGCTAAATCTCATATTGTTCTTTGTAATGTAGATTTCAGATGAGAGACCATATGGTTCTTCTTTTGGTTGGTTCACATCCCATGTGGACTCCCACCCGGGGTGGACATCGCCTCTAGTGTACCCAAGTCTTGAGGCGTTGAGACCAAGTGAAGAAATTAAGATTACTTGTGGCTAGATTTTTTTGACCATGAGTGTTATAGGTTTCTCTTTGTTATTTGCAAGCATGGCCATCCTACACCTACTCTACTCAGGTTCCTCCACCGGTGGCAGCAGATGCAGACCTACAATGGGCGCTCTCTTTACGGGACCAATACCTCTGTTTGACGGAGGGATTGTTTGGCCACTATACTCCGCAAACTAAGGTCTTTCTTCATAGTCCACGTCATGGGAGAGTCAGGGAGGGACTCCTTATATCCATATCCTTGCACCGATGGCACCTCAGTCTATGGCCCCTTCTTACCATCCTACTCCCCTTCCATTGCATGGTCCCACTCCCATGGCATTGCATGGTCCCACGCCACTCTATTCCACTCTTGCTTTTCCCAAGCAACACCGACACACTTCTTCTAGCGCCACATGTCGACGTTTGGCTCAGGGCAGCGAGCATCGAGAGAGACGGAGCGACGGGGAATCTTGTGGCTTCGCTTGTTTTGGTAGTTGGGGGGGGGGGGGGGGGGGGGGGGGGGGGGGGGGGGGGAGAGGGGACGGAGTCCCCTATTTCAAAGCTTGTTGCCCCAGATGCAGAGGACAAGGATACTAACGCACCCGTGACACACGCTGTCGGAATGTGTGTGGTATGGCTGGGCAGGTGCAGAACCTCTGGCTGTGAGAGTTCGTGACGAGAGTCACAAAAACTTTAAGCTAAAGAGTTTATGGAAAATCACCAACTCTCTTTCTAAAGATGACTGGAAAGCTAAGAGAGTCCGTGACAAGATAGTCACAAACCCTCTCCTTTATTGGAAATTGCTTGTTTTTGTAGACGAGTTTGTGATGAAATGATCACCAATTCACATCCTTTACTTAAAAAGAGCAATTAATAACACTAAACTTTCAGCCATGAAACTTCAACTCTATAGAAGCACAAATTACAATCAAAACCCAAACCTCTTTCATGGTATCACGTAGCCTCGCCCCTAATTACCTAGTCGTAACATCAAACAACTGAAAGGAATACACAAGCTTCCACCTTCATGGCGACCATTTTCTGAATTTTCAGAGATTTAAGATCTTCTAAAGTGAAGCCCACACATCATTTTGATAAGGGGAAACCCTAATTCACCCCCTCACAAGCTCAGATACAAAATTGCAAAGAGGCGGGACTACAACACACATAGATTGGGCAACCATGGAAGCTATTGCACAGTAGAGAAAAATTGCAGGTTTTCTTTCTGTAAAAAGCAGCCTCCTCTCTCTTTCCCACGGCATTCTCAGCTGATGTGTCAATTTTTAGGCCATTTTTCCACTTTAGACCAAAACTAGGCCATTTTCAGCTCATTTTTGACCCAATAATGTCATTTTTGATGCGAAAAATCCCAAACGGAGTCAAAAAAATCCCTAAATATGTGGGATCACTTGCATAAGTATGAAAGGAATAGATATACATCATTTTTCATCAATATACCATTTAATGTCACTTTCCATGCAAATATGCAATGGTGTCTGTTAGCTGCAATTTTCGGCAGTTTTTGCCCGCATCAGTCTTTATAGGCGAGATGAGTGTGCCACCATGAAACACTTGGAATATGTACACTGTCAAACCAAATCAGAAATCTTATCAAGTGGGAAAGCACGCAAAGGTGCCACATCCAGGGCCACGATTTCTCGGATAGGTATGCACATGATAGCGACCGCAGTAGCCGCTTTAGCATATATCACAATATGTACATTATTGCTTTTCTTTCCATGCATTGAGAAGTCTCAAAAGTGAGGTGAATGTTCTTATTTCACACCATGTACGTGCCACGGCACAACATCCACCCCTCTGAACCTGCACATCCTCTAGCATGTGCCAACATTTTCCTTATGTAGATTTAATCTTCATTAAAATCCACAAATATTTGGATGTCATTTTCATCTTTTGCAAAGTTTAGAAGATAATCCTCTGCTTCTTCATACTTAGCTATAGCAATGTTATTAGGTTATTCATCATCATCTTGCTGGAAATCAAAAGGATCATTATCAAGTTTCCTCTTGAACATCTTGATTCTTTTGCCGGCTATGGGAATTTTAAGCTTTGTTCCATCGAGCTCCCTCAAAGTATATGTAGCATTTTCATGCACATGTTTGACAACATAGGGACTAAACCACCATTTTTTGCAAATTTTCTTTGTGTGGTGTGCTAGTTGTCAAGGCTACTGCCATATATTAGGACCCAATCACCCTCTTCAATAGGCTTTGGTCGAAGTCTATGTCTTTTATCAAACCTAAATTTATTCTTTAGTCTTGAATCCTTCAATCGAGATTTTGCATGTTTATGTCTTCCTGTCTTCTTTCCAATTTCTTTATGCACAATGCAAGTAGATTTTCCCTACTTACACCATCTTCCCAAGGTAACATGTTCCAAGTAGGAACTACATCCTCAATTGGCATGACTTTCTTTTGACCATACATCAATTCAGTAGGCATGTGACCAGTCACTGAGCTATGAGTTGTACGGTCAGCCCATAAAGCATATGGTAGAAACCTTGGCCATTCATGCATTCTACCTTTGGATGCCTTAGCCAAAGCTTTGACGATAGGAGGATGTCCTCTTTCACTTTTCCCATTTCCCTCTTGATTACAAGCACAAGTCAGGGCTAGCTTGATACCAATTCTCATAAAGAAATCCCTTGCTTCATCTGCATCTAACTCACCTATATCAACAGCTATCTTTCCCACACAACCATAGCGGCAAATTACATCTTCAAGCAAAAATTTTCAAACAGTTTCTGTAGTTTTTTTCCTCAATGCACGTCCTTCCACTTGGTTTGTCAAGTCTTCTCGTGCAAGTACCAAGTATCTCATTTGCCAAAGTCCTAAAGGCATTGTGACTAGATCAACAACCCATTTATAGTGCATGGCTAATGGGTATGTAGGATGCAATCCATCATGATGGCGTACATTGGAATACATTTGGCATGTCACACAAGACTCCACAAACTCAGCCACATCCTTATACATGCCTTTCCACCAATACCTTTCTTTCACTTTGGAAAAAGTAGCCCATATACCTCAATGTCCAACATATAGGCTTTCATGAAGCTCTTTGATAATTTTGAGCAGAGTAGGCTTGTCACATACTACTCGCAATGGAGTCCCATCTCTTGTTTTAGGATGTTTCCATGAAGCCATCCCTCAAGAAGAATCCATATGCTTTCTTTTTGATCGTTTTGGATTTTGCTTCAATCCAATCACTTTGCTTTTGTAAAGTACTCAGGTAGCGGTCTATGAGCAGCCATTCATCCTTGTAAAATTCCTCTGAGAAGGACTCAAGTGAAGATATATCATCACACTTTGCATGAGAAATTGTGTAGAATTTTGTACCCACATCTTCTTCCTCATCAATCATATCATCCTCATTTTCATATCTTGCCCTCAAAAGCATATATATCTGCCATTGAATAGTATCTTTTCCTGCAATGTGATTCAATTTTGGGTTCAAGGACTTTATATAAGCAATCCACCTAAGCATAGCAATGTCAGGAGTAGAGCAGCTTGCAACAATCATCCCTAGAAGTGGTAAGCAATCAGTCTCCACAACTACAAATGCTCCAATGAAGTACTCTTTGTCACACTTTAATGCTGTAACCACTCCACATAATTCCCTTTTTACCTATGGATATTCTCTTTGGAGAGAGCTTAGAACCTTGGCTCCAAACCTCACCACATACTTGTGTTTCTCTTCATCGTCTTGTCCTATTGCCCATCCGATCCCCATTGGACTAGTGTCCACTATCACAATCATCGGTCTTCCACAATCATAGTCAATCTTCCTCAAAGTTGGTGAAGACAGCAGCAATTGCTTCAACTTTCTCATAGCTTTTTGTTACCATATACATGTGGTAGTGATGTGTGTGAACACACTAGGACCGCCGGGGCATTTTTTCCCTCTTTAGGAGGTTTTTTCCCCCGTGCATTGTATATACACCCATCACTCTAGGGCTATCTATCTTTCCATTGCACACTAAGTAACACACTCTCTATTGTGTGCCTAGAGCTTCCTTCGTCTTCTCCAAGTTGTGTGCATTTCTCTGCAACCCTAATTCCAACAATTGGTATCAGAGTAGGTTGCGTCCTCCCGGGCTTAGTCGCCAGCTGCTCCAGCACACGCCTGCTCACTTTCTTCAATTTTAGTGAGTTTTGACAAGCGTTTGTAGGTCAACACTAATACTTTGGGTAAGCTCGTAGAGCTTGGTCTGCTCAAATTTTTGATTTGGGCTCATTTCGGCCTCTGTTTCCACTATAGGCAGTACTGCACAAGCTATTTTGTCATTTTGTGCAAAATTTTTGTCAGTGCCGTTTTCTGCATAACAGGCGCCTTATAGTCTTCTATGGTTTGTGCTATATAGCACGTGTTGTTTCCGCTCCATTTCTCCTATTTTGGGGCAGTTTTCACATCAGGTGCAACATTTACCATGGCTGACAACAACAACACAAATGTGTTCAAGATGTTTGCTGCTGAGGACATGTTGGATGGGGACAACTACCCTATGTGGGCTTATATGATGCAACATGTTCTTGTGTCAGGGCATCTGGAACATTGTGCAAGGCATTGATGTACGTCCTGGTTCTGAAGATGTAGGCGATGTTGAGGATGTTGCAGGTCTTGCTGCAAGGATTGCTGCTGTTAGAGTTGTTTTGCCTACGGTAGAACAAGCTCGTTGGGATGTTAAGGATGCGCAGGCTCATGCATTGATTGCGTTGTCTGTGAAGCCCACCATTGTTCCTCACATTCGTTTAGCAAAATCTGCAAAACAGGCTTGGGATATTCTAGCAGGTCTTTATGCAAGCTGCACTGAGGCTAAAATTACTTTGCTGCGTAAAGAGCTGGAGTCGAATTTATGCATGAGGAAGATGATATGGAAACTTTCCTTGCTAGTATCAAGGATATCAATGAGCAACTTATTTTTGCAAGAGAAGTCATTTCAGACAGTTCCCTTGTGCAGACTGTTCTTGATGCCTTACCAAATTCTTACCAGACTTTTGCTAGTACTTGGAGACTTATGACCCAAGGAAATCCAGAAGTTGGCAAGTTTGATGCATTATGCACATTGATGATGCAAGAGTCACTTTCCAGAAAAAATAGGACTAGGCAGCGTGCAGTTGAACAGGCTTTTATTGCTTCTCAAAGAAAGGGTGGTAAAAGTAATACAGCCACTTCTTATGGTTCTGCTGCGAGTGGAAAAAATTCTGTTCCTAATGCTTCTGCTGGCAGAAATTCGTCTGGAAATTCTGGTGACAAGGGCAAAAAGAAGATGCATTGCCATTATTGTAAAGCTAATGATCACTTGATCAAGTCGTGTCCTAAATTGAAGGCCAAAGAGGCTTAGAAGAAAGAGGGTGGTTCCACTGCAAATGCTGGTTCCACTACAAATGCAGCCATTGTTGAGTCTTCTATGAAAGGAGACTGTAATGCTGATGTTGATGCAGAATGGGCTTTTAGCGCAGAGTGCACCTACAATCCTGCTGTCCATGATGCATGCTTGTCAGTTGCTGCAGATTCACATGTGTGGTATTTCGACAGTGGTGCTACAAAGCACATTACCTCACATCGTGAATTGTTTACCTCTCTCGAGTCTGTCCCTCATGGGAATTCAGTCACTTGTGCCAACAACGCCTCTTATCCAGTTTAGGGAGTTGGAAAGATTGTGCTCACTGCTGCTAATGGCAGCTCCTTCACACTTGTTGATGCACTTTATGTACCTGGGATCAAGAAGAATCTCTTATCTGTATCCGTACTTGCTAGACTTGGACTTGTAGTCAAATTTGTGGATGACAGATGTACAGTTTATGATCTCAGTTTTGGTGATGAAATTGTTGCATCTGGGCTTTTGTGTAGTGGGCTGTATAAGCTCACTTTGTATAACAAGTGTGAACAAAATTTTGCAAATACTATTGCGGATTCAAGGGCTATTTCAGATGCAAAACTTTTGCATGCACGTTTTGGTCATCTGAATTTTGCCAGTTTGCTGCGTTTGCAGAAATCTGATATGGTTTCTTCTTTGCCGCCTCTTGAAGCACCTCTCAAACATGTTTGTGAAGGCTGTATTCTGGATAAAATGCAGCGTTCTAAGTTTCCAAAGGATGGTTCAGGTAGGGCCACATGCAGGTTGCATCTTGTGCATAGTGATGTTTGTGGGCCCATGCAAACTCCGTCCTTGGGCAATTACCTGTACTTTGTGACTTTCATTGATGATTACTCCAGGCATGCATGGGTATTTCCGCTTAAAGCGAAGTCCTAAGTTTTTATGTGCTTCAAACAATTTCTGGCTATGGCTGAAAATGTCTCAAAATGTACTATGGGCACCCTCCGTTCCGATCGAGGGGGGGAGTATATGTCTCATGAATTTAATGCATTTCTGGCTAGTCGTGGGATAAAACACCAATGTACAGTGCCTTATACACCTCAGCAAAATGGTGTTGCTGAGAGGAAAAACAGGTACTGACGGAAATGGCACGATGTATGGTCAAAAGTCAAGCTTTGCCGCATTCTTTTTGGCTTGAGGCCATCATGTGTGCCACTTATGTACCTAACAGGTGTCCTACGAAAGCTTTGCAGTCTATTACTCCATATGAAGCATGGCATGATAGAAAGCCTTCTATTGAGCACATGCGTGTTTTTGGCTGTTTGGCATATGCTTTGGTGCCATAAGTGCAGCGCAGAAAATTGGATGATAAGGCTATCAAATGTATTTTTGTTGGTTATAGTGCTGAAAGCAAAGGTTACAAGTTGTATCATCCGCAAACAAAGCGTATTCTGGTTTCACGGGATGTAGTGTTTGTGGAAGATTCTGTTCAGCCCTTGATGTCATGTACTAGAGACAGTAATGTAAGCTCACAGGACATTTATGACACTTTATTGCCTCTTTTCAGTGGTGGAAATATGAATGTAAGTTCCAATGAGGCAAATGTACAGCCTATGGGGGTTTCTGAAAATGTTTTAGATCAGCCTATTTACTGATACAGATGTACATGATGTACTTGATGAGGAAAGGGCTGAAAATGAGCAGGCTAGAGGTATTGGATGCACCTTTATCTAGTCGTACTCATTTAGGCTCTTGCCATGCATAAGATTGTTATGCTTTGGCTATGTCTAGTTTACATGATGTTGAGGAGCCTCTGTCTTTTGATGAAACACAGAATTCAGAAAATTGGATGGCTGCCATGCAATCAGAATATGATGCACTCATAGAAAATGACACATGGACTTTATGTGATTTGCCTCCTGGAAAAAAGGCTATTGGTACAAAGTGGGTTTACAAGTTGAGACGCAAGCCGGATGGTGAGATTGATCGCCATAAGGCTCGACTTGTTGCAAAGGGTTATGCACAACAAAAAGGCATAGATTATGAAGAGACTTTTGCTCCCACTTGTCGTATGACTACTGTGCGTTTTCTATGTGCATTGGTAGCTCATTTTGGTTGGGATGTACATCAATCAGACATTTTTACTGCTTTCTTGAATGGTGACATATTTGAGGAAGTTTATGTAACGTAGCCTCGCGGTTTTGTCATAAAAGGACAAGAGGACAAAGTGTGCAAATGTAACAAGGCTTTGTATGGGTTGAAGCAATCTCCTCGTGCTTGGTATAAGAAAGCTGACACTCATTTGGTCAAACAAGGCTTTAGTAACAGTCCAACAGAAAGCACATTGTATGTAAAGCGTGAGGGTGATGTACTTCTCATTGTGGTTCTTTATGTTGATGATTTGCTGATCACTGGACCAAATGAGAGACATATTTCTGAATTTAAGGCTGATTTGAATGCTACTTTCAAGATGAAAGATTTGGGGCTGTTGCATCATTACTTGGGTATACAGTTTAAGCAGTGTGATGGTTGTATCGCCTTGTGTCAGAAAAGTTACATAGAGACATTGCTATGTAAGTTTGGACTTAAGGATTGCAAACCTATTGCCACTCCCATGGAAACAGGTTTGAAGTTGAGTCTACATGATGTTGGCAATCCTGCTGATGTCACTCTTTATCAAACTGCTGTTGGCTGCCTCATTTATGTATGTAACACGAGGCCGGATATTCAGTTTGCAGTCTCACAAGTCAGCAAATTTATGCATAGCCTAGGGTCTAAGCATTGGCAGGCTATCAAGAGGATTTTTCGCTACCTTAGTGGCACTTTACATCTTGGCTTGTTTTATCCCAAGGGGGGATCATTGCCGCCAGACTTACATGCTTTTTCGAACTTAGATTGGGCTGGTTGTTTTGACACGAGAGTGTCCACAAGTGGTTTTTGTTTCATGCTTGGCAGTTCATGTATATCATGGTTGAGCAAGAAGCAACCTACTGTGGCCACTTTGAGTTGTGAGGTTGAGTATAGGGCAGTCTTCACAGCTACGATTGAGTGTGTATGGCTCAGACGCCTTATGGCTGATTTGGGTGCTGGACAGGACATTGCCAACACTATCTACACTAACAGTCAGAGGGCATTGGCAGTTGCGAGGAACCCAGTTTTTCATGCTCGCACAAAGCACATTGAGGTGCATTACCACTATGTCAAGGAGAGGCTCTCAGCAGGAGAGATCAGCTTGGCTTATGTGCCAACACAGGACAACCTTGCAGGTCTTTTTCACAAAGGCATTGTCCCATGAGAAGCTTGAAGCTTTCCGCAAAGCTTTGGGCTTACTCCCCTTTGTGGACTGATCATGTCCTTAGGGCATGTGCCAGCTCTCGTTCACCGCATCACTCCAGGGGGGATTTGTTACCATATACATGTGGTATTGATGTGTGTGAACACACTAGGACGGCTGGGGCATTTTTTCCCTCTTTAGGAGGTTTTTTCCCCCGTGCATTGTATATACGCCCATCACTCTAGGGCTATCTATCTTTCCATTGCACACTAACACACTCTCTATTGTGTGCCTTGAGCTTCCTTCGTCTTCTCCAAGCTGTGTGCGTTTCTCTGCAACCCTAATTCCAACACTTTTACATGTACATCATTCCATTGAAACCTTTGGTTCTTCCTTAGTGATTGATAAAAAGGATCTACAACATGTGCATAATGTGGAATCCATATGAGATGGTAGACACATGCACCTAGACACCTTCTCACCTCCATGATATTTACGCATAATTCCCTCGTCCTCTATATTTCATCTACTTTAGTTGGACAAGGTCGGCGGCCATGAGGATTACAAAGATGTCCCACTATCAATATTTCTTTAACCCCAAACAATGACTTTTGCCTAGATAATATAAGGTTCACTTCTTTAAGCCCTGCTAAAATTCTGTCACAATCATTGATGTGGTTTACTCCATATTTATGGCACCCCCTCAAATCTTGAGCCTCATCTTTTTTAGCTAAGTCGCATCCTTTGATAGGCATGTCATCAAGAAAAGGCATTGTAATTTGAGGTGTGAAGCCACGTAGGACTTTGTTCATACCATTCATCATGTGCGCAACGGAGTTGGTTGCTCTCTGTGGTAGGGTGCACATCATTACTAAACCCAAGGGTGTTCTAATGGTAGTCAAGTCCCTATTTTCCATTGCTAGTTGGAACTGATCATACCTTGAGTACAAATCCCCCATAGAATATATTGCCCTTCCTGCAAATGCTTCTGCAAACTCATCTACAATTGGCCTTGTACCCATATTTTTGATTGTGACTTTGTTGATAGATTGCACGTCTTGAATGAAGCGTAGAGCTCCATTTTTCTTTGGTAGAGTGAACCTTGCTTGATTTGGGGGCACATGAAGGTTCCAAAATCCCCATCTTTATCTTTTCATTGAGTAAATCTATAAGCTTTGGCAAGAGTGCTTTTGGCATTGGAATTGGTCGTAGATTCCAAGGCACAGAAGGTGCAATGAATATTACCATTGGTTTTGACTATAGATGGATCCACACACCCTATCTCATGTAGCTCAAATGCAAAAGCTTTTCCATGTTCGGAGAGTGTCTGTTCAAAGCATTTTCTTTTGATCTCTATCAAGGAGTCATTGCTTTCAACTTTTAACATCTTCAATGACTGTTGTGCAAACTCGTGTCCAATTCTTTTTGGATCTCGGAGACTAGGTTGCAAAGAAGCCTGATCCATCTTTTCCTTGCAATCTGTAGGCAAAGGCAATGCCACTGGTTTCACCTTCTTTGCTATAGTCTTGTACTTCGTCTCCACTCACACTTCTAGATCTTTTTGCACATTGAAGCACTCCTCATCTTTGAAACACTCAATGATCCTATACATGTCCATAGGAGCTACTTTTACCAGGTCATTTCCTTGTTGAAAACTAGAACCTGTTATAGCATTGAGATCACCCATAGTATCTATGAAAGAAACCCCTTCAAAAACACCTAAAACGTACTCATCTTCATCTAGCAAATCATGGTTTTTGTATTTTCTCTGTACACTATTTACATATTGTTTTTTTCCTTTCTTTAAATCTCCAAGCATTGTAAAAGATACTGATCCATCCTCGCTACTAAGGAGCCTGCAGAAAAAGCTTCATTTCCCTTTGGATCAAGCAAGAACCTTTTTCTTCCTGTATCACTGCACTCCCACTTTACAATGGTACTCGGCCAAAATCCCTCATCTCCCTTTGATCTCAAAACTCCTTGCTTGGTTTTGGTAGAGAATGGTCCCTTAAGCTGTCACAATTTCTATCATGGTCAAGTTGTTGTTAGTCATGGGGAATGATGCATTGATGTGAGAACTACCCAAAAAGAGGAGAAATATAGCGGGAACAACACGTGCTGGTGTATAACACAAACCATAGAAGACTATACATGACCTGTTGTGCAAAAAAACGGCACTGACAAATTTTTTGCAAAATGGCAAAATAGCATGTGCAATACTGCTTGTAGTGGAAACAGAGGCCGAAATGAGCAGGCATGTGTTGGAGCTGCTAGTGATTAAGCTCTGGAGGATGCAAGCCGCTTTGATACCAATTGTTGGAATTAGGGTTGCACAAAAACACACACAACTTATAGAAGACAAAGGAAGCTCAAGGCACACATCAGAGAGTGAAAGCTTTGTGAAAAGCTTCAAACTTCTCACGAGGAAATGCCTTTGTGAACAGATCCGCAAGGTTGTCATGTGTTGGCGCATATGCCAAGCTGACCTCTCCAAATCAGCCTTAAATTTAGCAATATGTATCACATTCAAACCAATTAGCAATAAATCATCCGCATACACAACAACAATAAGATATACATCATCCACACATTTTACATACAAAGCACTCTCAGTTGGACTATTTCAAAAGTCACGTGCAATCAAATGGTCGTTCATTTTTGCATGCCAAGAGCGAGAAGATTTCTTTAAACAATATAATGTTTTGTTACATTTGCACACTTTCTTTTCCTATCCTTGTTTGATAAAACCATGAGGCAACAATCCTTGCCTCGTTTTCCATGTTTGCTTTTGAACCTGGCATAGGTATATCCATCATCCAATACTTTTGTCTCCATTCGCACCGCGGTGATGTATGGCTGTCAAGGATTAGAGGATAGCTTGACATCTCTAGAACAAAGAAATTCTGCTCACCTTTAACATCCCCTATGGTTACATTAACATTTGGAAAAGCACCATAGAGATCCCCGGATGAGTTGTTTGCAGCCCTAATCATCCACCCATGGTCATTGGCCACTTTTCCTTCATATAAAGACTCTTGACATGAGGTTAATCTCCGAACCATGGTCTATCAAGTCCACGTAAGGCTCCTCAAGATATCCCACCTTAACCAAGGTTTCTGTTGTAGCTCTTACCCAATGGTTTCTAGAATAGTGGCTCTTATGAGTGGCTTCGTCTTCATCTTCATCTTCAAATTTAACATGTCTATTTTTGCCGCCTGAAGACTAGTAGCAGCTTACAACATTCTCATCTTCATCTCTTTGTTGTACTTATATCACATGTGTCTTTGAAGCACTCTCTTCAACCTCTGATTGGATAAACTCCGTTAAAGCTTGTGGCTTCCTTCTTATGATATCAATGATTCCCTCGTGGAACTCTCTCTTTGCAATGCCAAGGACTTATCCCAATGTAAAATCCACCTTGCTATTTAAGATCCTTTCCTCTAAAACTTTCTTTAAATCTATGGCAGCTTTGATGTCTGCTTGTAGCTTGTATGATGGGATTTTTCCCTTCCTCTTTTATTTATCTTGCTTCTCCTTTGGTGCAACATCTCTCATTGGTACTTCTTGTGATGGAGATTCCCTTGCCATGGGCTCTTGAGAGGGACCCGGATCCTTTCTTCCTCCACCTCTAGTAGCCCTCTTTGAGGAGCCTTCATCCCCATTTTCTCTCCTACATTTTTCTTCAACAAGTGCCTTGTTGCCTCGACACTTTGCAATGTAGGCATGCAATGACAAGGCATCTACAAGTTCATTCCACCCAGTCTCAAGACGGATACAATCTCCAACTTTATGTAAGATTTATTTAGTCAACTTTCCCTTTCATAGCTGTTTTTTAGGGCAAAACTACTCCCCTGTTCATACTCATGAGCACGACACAGACAACATACTTATCTGATAGCGGGAAAAAGAGCAGTGCAATCGGGTGGCCTCTGTACTCGTGCACACTCCACAAACCACGCCTCATGCAAACAAGCAAAGAACAAAACAAGGGGGCACCACCCTAAATTAAGAGGTTTAGGGACCTCACACATAGTGCACATGGGAAAGTGAGACTTCTGGAATTATGATGGCATCAAAACATACATAGAAATGAAGCTTAGGGACCTTATGTAGCATATATATACACAAGACACCAGCTTAACAATACAACGGCATCTGATCATACATAACAAGGATATAGAGAAGCAAGCCAAGGATGGCATAATCCCTTGTCAAAAACAATCAACCCAGCAAGTAGGTATGATCCTACTAGCAACACATCAATACCTTAGAGAATGATGGCAAGGATGGTGGCCATGGAGCATGAGAGAAGACTCCTTATTTAGGTTTTAGGGCTAGTAATGTAGCATACTAGAGGGAGAGAGAGAGAGAGGGAGAGAGAGTAGAGCTCCATCCATAGCTCCTCGTTGTGAGCAATGTCGTCATAGCTTCGTTGCTTGGTGAAGTGGGTGAAGTGTTGTTGTTTTGAGTGAGAGAAGGCCTCCTTATATAGGTTTCTGAGAGGGTTTAGGATTAGGGATAAACATGCTTAAATCCGCTGATTGGGGTTACTTTTTGCTTAGGGTGGTCAACAGATTGAGGTCACCTGATATGTCACCATCAAGATATTCTCTAGAGTGATGTGAGAGGGGAGGATAAATGCTGATTTTTCTGATTGTGACACATGGGGATAAGGCCTTGACCAGCATTTAAGAGCAGGTAGGTGGCTGTTGAAACTGGAGGTTCTGCACATGTCAGGGGGGGACCTGCTGGGTCCTCCTGAATATCAAATTCTCAAAAAATCCTCAACCATGGCTTCTTTTGACATGTGTTCTTTGAAAAAATCAGCATGTCTCTTTTCAACTCAAAAGTCTTTATCCCTGTTGACTCACCTTTACCATAAGATTTTCCCCTTTTCTCCTCCTGTAACTGCATTGTTGATGCCCAATCACTGCTTCTAGTAACAGTGAACTGTTACCTACCAAATACTCATGGTGCAATAAAAAATATTTACCATGGGTAAAAAAAAGTTACTGTAGGTAAAAAGTGATTTGTATTTACCATGTAGGTGAAAAATATTTACTGTAGATAAAAAATATTTACTGTGGTAAAAAATATTTACTGTCGGTAAAAAAGTGAAAACGGAGTATGCTGTGCTGTGAGTCCACACGAACATCCTCGTGTAAATTTCACTAGAAATTCACACCTAGAATGGGCTATTCTGTAAGATATAGGTTGTAGGCATGCATAAGAGCTCGTTTCCACGTATCTTCTGTCCATGGCACTTTTTACTCTTTGGTGCTTGTGAAGTAGATTTTTCTTCTCTTTCAAGATCCCTTGGACTCGAGTATCCTCATCTCCCCAACAACTGATTGTGCCTTTATTTCATCTTCAGAAGGGGTCCTAAAAACCATGCATCATATAGCCCTCCCCCTTAAGCTAGAGGTATTTGATGCCTCTAGCTGTAGGTTGTGCTACAATAGGATTCTCTTGAATACTTACCCACCTGGTACCAATTGAATTTGCCATGTTACTGCTTTCTTGGTTGATGCACCCTGTTTAGTCCTTTCTGATGAATAATTGTATCCATCCATGACTAACAACTGGTCTCCTAGACCCTTGAAAGCCATACCCCATCCATTGTCAATATCCACTTTCACTGGTAGCATTCTCTTTTTTTCTTTTTTTCTTCTTTAAAAAAAAAAAAAAAACCGACTATGTACATGATTGTTACCTTAGTTGGAGCTCGAATATGATGAGCTCTCCTCTGAACCATCCTTAGCATTGATTTCACCGGCATATGGCTGTGAAAGACGACATTGGTAGGCCTTCAATCGCCAACCATTTACCGGGGTCTGATGTACCTTACCATCTAGGTCACCTAGTTGGTAACTACCATTTGAGAACCTCTGTATCACTACAAAAGGGCCTTCCCACTTAAGCAAGAACTTACCATCCTTCCTGCGATCAAAGCGATTGTCGTATCTGAGCACTAAAGAACCTTCCTTGATACCTTTCTTGACAAGGTTGCGATTGAACTTCTTTCGTTTCTTCTCTGCCTGGGCTGCATAGTACTTCACTGCTGACTCTCGATCTAGCCCTAACCTCTCCAAATCGATGATTCTTCCTTCCACCTGCTTCTCTTGACTATCCTCTTGATGTGCTTTTAGAACTCGGAGGCTCGCTAGCTCCACTTCTATAGGCAACAGTGCCTCTTGCCCGTAAACCAAGTGAAAAGGTGTATACCCCAAGGATGTTTTAAAGGATGTTCTGTAGGCCCAAAGTGCTGCATCTAGGTGTTTGTCCCATGCCTTAGGATGTAAATGCACTTGCTTAGTGATGATTTTACATATAAGACCATTTACCTTTTCCACAAGACCATTGCACTGAGGGTAGTATGGTGTAGAGTGCCTGCGCTTGATTTTTAACTTGCTCATCAATTGCCCGACTAAATCAGCTCGAAATCCCGGTCCCCTATCCGAGAGAATCTCCAAAGGTGTGCCAAAACGGCAACAAAGGCATTCAAAAATGAAATCACTCACGTCCTTGGCTGTGATGCGCTTTGTGGGACGAGCTTCTGCCCATCTGGTCATGTACTCCACCCCCATAATGATGTATTCCTTCCCTGATTGAGTGCAAGGTAGTGGCCCTATTGCATCTATCCCCCATTTTTCAAATGGCCCATAGGTTTTGATTGGATGCCGATTTTCATGGGTAAGACGCCTTGGTCCAGCTTTTTGGAAAACCTCACATGTGCGGCACCAATGTTGTACATCTCGATGGAGGCTTGGCCACGTGAACCCTGCTTGTAAAATCTTTCTGCTAGTAATCTCTTGTGCAAAGTGGCCACCACACACACCTTCATGACAAATAAACAAAATATCCTTTATCTCTTGGGATGCAGGAACTCTCCTTAAGACATCATCTTTCCCTCTACAATACAAGTCCTCATTCACTAAGCTATAGCTGGTAGCCTTTTTTGCCAACCACCTACGTTCACTTTTACTCATACCAGAGGGTGCTTCACAATGCTCAAGAAACTAAAGTAAATCATGCAGCTCCTCCTTTCCCTGGTATAAAGGACTTTTCACAAGGATAGCACCTACTATGAGAGTTTGTAGTTCCTCACCTGCTAAGGCATCTGCTTCTCGATTTTGATCTCTAGGTACAAAGTGCACTCGAACTTCTTTAAAACCCTTAAACAAGGCCTTTGCTTCCCTCATCTTAACAGACAATTTGTCATTTTTACAGGCCCATACACCAACCATTTGCTTAACAATCAACATGGAGTCACCAAAAACATTTAGCTTTGTGATGCCCTGAGAAAGACAACATTGCAACCCTAAAACAAGGGCATGGTACTCTGCCTCATTGTTAGAATGAACCTCTTTTAGATGAAACCCTTTTGCAAAGATCTTCTCCTTCTCTGGACCTAATATTACTATGCCTGCTGATGCCTTGTCTTTGGTTCTCTCGTCTTTCTTGGCCTTCTCATAACACCTTTGTGTGAGGACATCTGCCAAATAAGCACGGGTGGAATCCTCTACTTGTAGTGTGTAGTCAAACTCTTGAAGCTGCACCACCCACTTTGCTATTCTTTGAGACAATTCCATGTGTTGTAGGGCATATGGAAAAACCTCCTCAGTTGTGATCACCACAAATTGTCTCGGAAGTAAGTAAGCCCGAAACTTCTCCACTGCAAACTTAAGAGCTAGCATCAATTGCTCAGTTGCGCTGAAACCCTTTTCAGCAGCTGTCATCACTCTACTAGAGAAGTAGACTGGTCTCATGAGAGATGTCTTTGGGTCTTTTTGCATCAAGACAGCTCCTAGAGCTTCTGGACCTACACTAGGATTTACATAGAATAATTCAGCCCATGTGGGTTGTAGTTTTATCCTGATGTGCAGGTTTTCATTTTCTTCCGTGAGTGATTTGGAAACAATGCTTTCCATTTCACTGTCAGGAGCTGGTCCTTGTTGTTGTTCACTTTGCAAGTCTGAGATCTGTCTTTGTAGTTCACCTTCTGCTCTAAGTGCACTTTCAACAATCATTAAACGCTGTTTTCTTTCCAACTCCAGCTCCCTCTTCAATGCAGCCACTTCTTCTTCTGGGTGGACTACCGGTGTTGTTGGTAGCGACGTTTTTTGCTTCTTAGCGCGTTCGATTTCTCTTGCTTGGATATCTGTTACTGCTCTCAAATCTTTGACTTCAATTTGTAAGTCATCGATGACGACTTGCAAACTCTTGATTGTCTCCAGCGCATCTTGCTTTTCCTTTTCCAACTTCTGGATGTGTTCATCTCTGTCACTGACATCTTCAACGAACACGTTTATTGTATCTTCACATATGGCATTGAAGTCTTCTTACTCATGTAAATTGTCCTTGAGAAGATTTATTGTGCCTTGGAGTCCCAATATTTCAGCATCTCTGATGCTGATCAGCTTTAAAGTGTCCTCCCTTTGCTCTTGCAGTCTTAGAACTTCCTCATCAGTTTTTTGTAGCTTCATTTTGTTGGACCGGTTCTGATCAGCTAACCATTGACTGTGCAGTCTTGTTCGGTTTATTATTTTCGCCATTGACTGCAAATCTTCATCTATAGTAGCTTCTAGCTCAATTTCTTGAGAGGAGGAAGCTTTATCTTTAGACTGATCCACCACCTTTTGCTTGCCTTTATCACTTTGTGATATTTCTCCAGTGTTTGGGTATCTATCTGTTTCTTCTTCTTCCTCTTCCTCTTCTTCTTGTTCACTGGGCGGTGTGTGAACTCTGTCATCACGATGTGAGCTTTCTAAATGCGAAGTAGATTCAGCAGATGGGCTAGATTGCCTTTCACTTATATCTGGCCCTGGAGACGGCGGCGGTGTTTCCTGATCACGTGAAGTTGGCCTCAGCTGATCTCTCAAAGTTTGGAGATCCTCCTCTTCTAGTAGAAAATCTGGTTCATCCCTTGCATTTCTTTCTTGGATGTATTTCTCGAACCAGTCCAGCTCAAAAGCTGGGTTGTTTCTATTCTTTGTTCTCAGTTTGAAAGTGCTACTAGAAGGTTTCCAAGTGGCGCCTACATTGCCTCGTAGAGATCTTTCTAGAGCAAACCCTTCTAGCATCCTTTCCATCTTTGCTATCTTCTGCAACCTGGTGTTTTCCATTTCCTCTTTCCGCTTCTTTAGTCGGGCATCTTCCTCTTCAGTTCTTTTTTCTTCTTCCATCTTTTCTTGTGTACTTCTAGTCACTCTTTCCAGCTTGCGTCCTCCAATGGTATTAATAGATGCCGGTACTTTGTTTTGTGATCTGTCTTTGATATTTTCCCTTAATACCAGCCAGTCGTTCTGATGAGGGGCAGGTGGCAACTGATCTATCGCGCCTATGGCATGGTATATTACTATGGTTAGGACTTCTCCTCCTGCAATGTAATTGGGTCTGTCTTGCCTTAGCTTTCTCATTTCTTCAAACAGATATGACGCGTGATCTATGTAGAACTCACGGGTCATTCCCATGGCCCATGTCAATGTGGTTGAGATGCTCCCGTGCGGTGTAGTGTATCTTGGCGGCCTTTTGCTGTAGCTCAATAAACACTGACTGTAGATCTGTGTCAGTTCTCTTACTTCCGGGTTTGCTATGAGTTCGAAAGAAGGTAGTTTGGACTTTTGCAAGTAAACTGTGAGGTTTTTCCTTCTTTCTCTCATGTTTGCTCCTTGATCTGACAATTTCAATGCCTCTTTGATGATCTCTTTGGTGATCTGGATCTCCATCACTTCGTTATCCATGCCTACCACTCTGCAAGTTCCATCTTCTTGGATAGTCTCTATTAGATGCTGTACCCTCTTGAAATCTATCCCTACTGGTGGTAGTGATACGAAGTTCCACAAGCCGACTTTTTTGAGCCATGACCTTTGCGGTGATCTTTTCAAGTAATTCTCTGCCTCCTTGGGAATCATCAATGTATCCACTAAGTTTCTTTTGTCATCCTCATATGAACCTTGATATATCTGAAAGGCAGCTGCCTGTTGCACATCTGTAGGTATCCAGGTGGCTGCTGGCTTTAAAGAATTTGGTAGAAGTGCATAGGGTACTGCACCTTCCGTTGCTAGGTTCTTGCCTTTTCTTTTTCCCGGAGAAGCCTCCATAGATCCTGTCATCACAATTATCAGTTAATGCACAAACAAAGTACATACTCTGCTAAATTGATTACCACTAAATCATGCATCTAAATGAGCCTTCTTAATCCCAAGATTAGTTAAGGTAAAATGTTAGCAGATAGACAAGCTCTTCCATTGTGCGACTTTGGCGGCTTCAAATTGATGTTGTTGGTGAAGGAGAACAAGTCCAAATGCCTTTAAATTTTGTGTGGTGTATGCTCTCATGGCATGTAAGGTCATTCCATAAGCCAAAGCTCAAAATCTGTCCATTTGCTCCTTTTCTCAGTCTATCGCGATAGACTGACATTTTTTTTATCTGAGTCCTTTTTTGCAGTTGTGACTCCACCAATTGGTTTCCCATACCTGGCACATGATCTGACCCCATTTCTAGCTCAAATGAATGTCAAGTGACCCCCTTTTGGATCAACTCCCAATTTTCCAGATTCCCTTCAGAGAGATGTTGGTCTATCTCCTTCATTTTGTGTTGTTTTGGGCTCAAACTTAATGGGTGGTTATCTTGCATCATGTTGAAGACAACTGCTAATTCAAATTTTTTATAAGATGGTCCAGTATCCCTCTGCTTGGTCTATCGCGATAGACTAGGACTTAGTGCCAGTTTGTCATTTTTTGGCTTTGTGACCATCTGTCTGCCGTCTCCCAGTTGATGCAAGGCTTCTTGACCCCTCACATGTAAATTTTACCTGTCTGCCCTTGAGATGTCCTGTTCTGACTCTGAGTTGTCTGCATGTCTTTCTCAGCTTGCCATGTGAGTCCCTCTTGGCACCAAATTTGGTGTATTGCCTTCATTTGCTTCCCCAAGTCTAGCTTGTAAAAATTTGATAGGTCTTTCCCCCCAAAAATTGTTGTAGCAAGTCTATCGCGATAGACTGAGCTTTTTGGCCAAAATAGATTTTTCTGGCACTTTGACTTGATATTGTGGTTAACATTCCTTGTTAGCACCCCTCATGAAGCCAAAGTCAAAGTTTCCCTTGTCTAAGTGCAAGTTCAAGTCTATCGCGATAGACTGGACACTTTGTCATTTTTTCCAGTTTTTTGATGTTAGTTGACATTCATGGTGTTAATAGGCCCTCCTAGACACACATATCAAGTTTTAATCAATTTAGCAGAATGTACTCCCTGTTTGCAGCACTTAGCTGGTCTTGAAGTCGAAGTAGATCACTTAGGTGATGGTCGCAGTTCCTTTTGGTCTTTGTATGATTCCGGCTGTCTTTTACTTCCTTTTGACCTTCCATCCAAGCAGTCAGTTGTTGTTTTGGTGTTTGAAACACCAAGAACAACCATTTGGACGTCTTTCTGGCTTGTTTCCAGCATTTGCCCTAGTGAAAGAACTTTTTTATTTCTGAGTGGACACATTCCATCCCGTAGTTGACCTCCTTTGGATGTTCCTTGTTGAATTTGGTGTAATTTTGTCACTTGGTCGGCCCGTTAGAGTATCGTGACGCTTTGTGCGGTTTTCGTCAGATAGGGACTTTAGGCTCCGTTTTGACGAACTTTTTCATAATCTAACCCTTCAGTCGGTTTGTCGAGGTCATTGGCTTGCTGTCTATGAATTTTGGCTCATTTCCGATCACCTTGGTTTTGTCGCCCTTTTGTAGGTCCTGCTAAATTAGGGTTTTTTGAGCAGCTTCCTTCACGCTTTTCGAGGTCATAGGCTCGATCCCTAAGCTATAGGCATTGTGCCTTTCACTTTTGGTCCCATTTGGTGGCCTCTAGGTCTCCCTAACAACCATTCTACCGTATGTGTGCACAGGTTGTGATTGTGATGCCGGCGAGGTTTTGCGACTAACTGAAGTAAACAATACTTAGAGTCAGTGTTGACGAGCATACCTCTCATATCTGATGTCGATCTGGCGACCGTGCACGATGGATGAGCTCCTGGAAGTCTCAACTGCTGTAGGGAGCTCTCTCTCTCTCTCTCACTATGGAAAATGACTCAAATGAGGGATTTCTAGCCTAGCCTCTCTATATGTAATCGAGACTCCGACACCAAATTTTCCCATCTTTTACCTGTGGCCATAACTTTTTGCGCGATGAGGTTTAGGCTCGCAAATTTCCTGATTTGGACTTCGGTTGCTCCAGTTTTACCAGTTTTATAGATTTCCCCTGTTGGAGGTCCCTTCATGACGGTGGTCATTTTGCTCTGTCACCTTTGCAGTCCTTATTTTTTTTGTGTCTTCTTTACCTTGCTTTGATTAGGCGTCTCTTCTTTTGTGTTTCCATCAGGAGTACGAATTTTTTTCTATAATTTTTGCTAGAAAAATGGCTAAAATAAAGCAAATAAATCCCAAAATAACCCGAAAATAGCAATTCTAACCTAAAAAAATACCAATGAGAAACAAAACACTTTGTAGCTCAATTTTCTCTCGTCTATGTACAATCTCGCTCATTATCGTCAACCTTGGCCTATTTTTTGCTGTTTTTAGACAGTTTTTGGCCAGATTTGACTCTCTTTATAGTCTATACACATCCCTAGGGGCTCATGAATGATGATTTGGTCCACAATTCTGATTAATTACGAGGGCATATTCTTTTTTCCAAAATCACACAATAAAACGCAAAAATGGTTGAAAAATTGCTCACAAACATTGCCCTCTAATATATGACATGATGAGTCCGCATTTGGAATGCCTCCCCCCCTCCTAATTGGAGTCCTCCCGGACGACAGGGTATCGTCAAGGGTATGTGTTGTGCATGGGTTTGAACTCGTGCTAATGCAGGCCTTGTAATGTAGCCTTATATGCATGTACGGTCAATGCATGTAGAAAGAATTTATGCAGTGCAAGAGGAAGGTATAAGCGATTCGCTTATTGGCATTTGTGGTTGAGGTTTCCTGTGGTAGCTTGAGTTGGCTGGCAGATTTTCTTTGCAAGTAGTAGTTGTAACTCCGCTGCCCTTTGTTTGATTGTTTTCCACTGGTTTTGAATTGGCGTATGTGGTTCCTTTGAAGTCAATATTGTCGTATCTGGTGGAACATTCTCTCTTTCTGCTTTGATGACTTGGGTTTTAGACATCCTTGTAGTTTTTGTTGTTGATTCTGTTTGTTTGCTTGTGCTGTTTGTATGATGTTGCTTGACCTTGACAGTTGTAGATAGCTGCACAATTGTCATCTTTGTCCGCCCTTCTTGTGTTGTTGGCTCGTTTTGAATTGGCACTTTTGGCCTCCATACCAATATAGTCCGTTGCGTATTTGACAAATTGACTATGTTTCTTTGAAGTTTTGCTGGCCTTCGGTGTTTTGTCTGTTCTTCAAACTCCTTTCTTATAGGAATTAGGTGGTCGCGCCTTATCCACACTTTGTATTGCCGCTTTTGATGTAATTGTGCCTCGGTCAGCTCTGTATGCCGTACCCAAACTTGCGTGGTTCCCTGCATGGTTGTTGATTTTTGATAAGACGTTGCTGGACTTGTAAACTTTGTTTGTTGTTGGGCAGATTTTTGTATTGACTTTTGTTTCCTCCTTGACATGAATTGGTTATATGATAAGAAGGGTTCTGAAAAGTTTTCCTTTCTAAACAGTGCCTCATTCGTATGCAAATCAATGAATACCCTGTTAGCTTTCATCCATGACACTGCTAAGATACACGGAGTTGCTGACCTACTTGGTGGTAGTACATGGAATTTTGTAGTGTACGGGTGTGCCTGCACTGTGATTGGTATTATAATAGACCACATCGTGGTCACCTCATCACCCGACGCTACTTTCAACCTGTGTGTCTCTGGAATCGTCTTCATTTGTCCAAGTTTCTGAAAGAGCTCAAAGCTGATGACACTCATTTTTGCTCCAGTGTCAAGCAATGCATAGATTTCAACTTGTTTTGTGCCTGCATAAGCTTTTATGTAAGGACTGCACCATGTATCTTCCAAGTCGTTGATGATGCTATCGTCCTGAGCCCTAAGGTCTGTCATGGTCGTTTCTAATTCGTCGCTTTGTATATCCGCTTCGATTGTTTGGGATGTTGAAAGGGGATATTAATCAGTCATCATTGGGGTGACCATGTTTATTGTCCTGAGAAACTACTTTCGTTTAGCAATCCGTTCTTTTGCTTCTTGTTGTGCCTGGTCTTGAATTCGTTGTTGTTCCTGTCTATATGTTTTTCCATAATGCAGTTGAAACAACATTTCCTGTGTTAAAGGGAGATGATATTTTTTTAAACGAAACCCACTAATCCAGTTCGGCATTTCTTTTCCATCTAGTGTCGACAGTTTTACTGCTCTGCTGGACGATATTTCTTGGATCACATAAGGCCCCATTCCCCTTTTCTTTAGCTTTTTGGCATGTTGTTTAAGGGTGTATACTAAGACATAGTCGCCCGTTTTAAAGTCCTTGTTCTTGACATGTTTGTCAAAAAACTCTTTCTGTTGTCTTTTTTTTGCATAGATGGCCGCTACAGCATTGAGTCGTAACTCATCTAATTTTTCAAGGTCCTCTAACCGTTCTCAAAGTTCATGCCCCATCCAGTCCAATTGTTTGGCTACCCTTAGTGTGGGGATCAAAAAGTCAATAGGCAATATTGCATTTAACCCATATACCATATTAAATGGTGTAGCATTAAGTGTTGTTTTATATGCAACTCGATAAGCCCACAATGCCGAATAGAGCATCTGATCCCAATCTGTTCTTGTTTCACTAACCAGTTTCGTAAGAACTGTGCACAATATTTTGTTGGTCGCTTCCGCTTGGCCATTGGCTTGTGGATGATAGGGTGCAGATTTGGGATGAATTACCATAAACTCATTTAAGAGATGTTGGATAACTTCATTTACAAAGTGCGTCCCTCTATCACTCACCAGCTCGATTGGAAGGCCATAACGTGTAAACACATATTCATATAAGAATTGTGCCGTGGTTCTAGCGTCTGCTTTCGTTGTGGCTTTTGCTTCCACCCATTTGGTCATGTAGTCCGTGGCCACTATGATATATTGTTCTTGTGAACGATACGCTGGTGGAGTGATAGGACCAACGAAGTCCAATCCCCATTTAGCGAATGCTCGAGCACTCATCATTGGTCTTAAAGGCATTTCGTCTCTTTTAACTGGTACCTTGGTTCGTTGACATTCATCACACCTTTTCACGAATTCTGCTGCATCTTGAATCATGGTCGGCCACCATATACCTGCAACCATAATGATTTTTACGGTTCTCTCTGCTGAAAAATGACCACCTGCTATGCCTGCATGAGCCTGTTTCAATAATGGAAAGTAGTCATTTTCATGAGGAACTAACCTCAGCTGGTCATCAATTCCTCTTTTGTACAATTGGTCACTAATGAGGGTATACCTATTCGCTTCGATTTGTAAAGCCTTTTGTCTGGCTTTAGACCAATCTCCTAGCAGCTCCTTATTAGTCAAATAATCCACAATAGCATGACTCCATGAGGGTGCTACTGTCACTTGGTATAATGTGGCATAATCCACAGTGGTATTGGATGTGCAAAAGTCGCATTTCTTGATGTAATTTGCTACATCACCTGCCATTCCTGGCCAATACACTCCAAGTCTTCTTAATTGTGCATACATCATTTGATTTCCTCTATGGAATCCCCCTGTTTGTGTGTGGGCCTCCTCTAGATACGCTTCGTACTCCTCTGGGCCTATACATAACCTTAGAATCCCATCGTTTCCATGATGGTACATTCTTCCCGCAAGCATTGTGTAATTTCGTGCTTGTCTAATGTCTTCCACCGTGTGTTTGTCGTCAAGATTCATTCCATATGTCAGCAACGGAATAATTTGCTCTGACCATTTCGGTACCATCTCTATATTAAACAGGTATGCGTCTGGGAGATCATCATCTACCCCAGTAGCTTTTTCACCATGTAGTAATCGAGAAAGGTGGTCTGCTCTTTGATGAGATTTTCCTTTCTTAACCACTACCGTAAAATCAAACTCCAGCAACACAATGAACCATCTTACAATTCGTCCCGTGTTGCAAGGTTTGTTTACTAAGTACAAGAGTGCTTGATGATCCACAAAGAATGTAAATTTGTTCGCGAGTAAGTAATGCCAAAATTTCTTTACAGCATATATCATACCCAATCCTTCTCTTTCAGTGGTAGTATAATTCTTTTCTACACTGTTGAGTTGTCTACTAGCATAACTGATTGGAAAATCCGTCTTTCCCTCATCTGGTTGTGCCAATATATAGCCTATTGCAAATGCCGAAGCATCTACATGTACATGGAAGATCTTTGACCAATCTGGTGCTTTTAGAATTGGTGCAGATATCAATGCATCTTTTAGTTTCTGGAATGACTCCTCACATTCATTTGTCCAAATGAAGAGCGTGATTAGACTATACAAGGGTTTTGCTATTACAGCGTACATGTAGATAAAACGTCGGTAGTATCCACAATGTCCCATAAATGATTGTACCTCTCGTACAGTGTTTGGTCTTGGCAATTCTATGATCACCTTCACCTTGTCTTCATCAGTGGTAATTCCATTAGCCGACACTATGTGGCCTAAGATTTTACCTTGTCGTACCATGAATACGCATTTTTCTGGGTTGAGGCAAATCCTATACGTTCTGCATTTTTCGAATACTTTTCTCAGATGATCTATATGGTCTTCTCTCAATAGAGAATAGACACACAAGTCGTCCATGTAAATATCCAAGAATTTTCGCAAGTATTCTTTAAAAGCGTGTGTCATTAATCTCTGAAATGTGGCTGGAGCATTGGTCAGGCCAAATGGCATTACCCTAAACGCATATATGCCCCATTCTGTTGCAAATGCTGTTTTGTATTGATCTTCTAGTTTGACCCCCAATTGGTTATAACCAGAGAATCCGTCCATAAAGCTATAGGCTTGCTTGCCCGCCACTCGTTCCAGGACGTGTTCAGTGATAGGAAGAGGTTAGTTGTCTCTTATTGTTGCTGCGTTTACCTTCTTGAGATTTACACACACTCGTAATTTTCCATTTTTCTTAGGTACCACCACTATCGGGGACACCCAGTCCGTGTGTTCTATCTCATAAATAAATTCAGCCTCCATAAGTTTGTCTATCTCCTCTTTTATCCTTTTGGCGAATGTCTCATTATACGTGTATGGACGTTGTTTGCTTGGCTTTGCATCAGACTTCAAAGGGATTGAATGCTCACAAATGTTAGGATCCACTCCCTTCAAATCTTTGTACGACCATGCAAATACATCTCGAAATTCCTTAAGTGTTTTGATCGGTAAGTCCTCTTCTTGTCGACCTAGATCTGTGGCAATGTACGTAGGTCGAGGATTTTCTCTTGGCTCTAATAAGTCTATTTTCTTGGCGTTCTCTGGCCCATCGTAGGACTCGTTTGATTTAGGCTCCCTCATTGGCTGCTGAACCACCAATCTTCTTTCCTGAATGGTGTACTTACAATAGTGAGGAGGTACATCTATCTTTTTACTCCCATCACTAGCATTCGTTCCATCGCTACTTTCCATTTCAGTTGTCCATACATTTTTAATCTTTTGTTTCAACTCATTGTATCTCGTTTTCCGTTCAATTTTCGTCATAATTGGACTACCACAGACATTCAATTTTCCTTTTTTTGGTTTGCTGGTTTTTTTAGGTTTCAACAGTCTGGACTTAAATCCCAAGTCTTTAGCTACCTTAAGAAATCTTCCTGACACTTTATCCTTAGCACAATCAACTGCATGAATGTTCATAAGGAAATGTGTCTTACCCTCAAACTCCGGCATGGGTCTCAACCTGGTTGGTGTACTGATGTGGTGTCGTTTACTCTTGTATCTTTTTTGTCGTTTCTCACTTTGTTTTGGGAAATTGTAGAAGACGTCATTGTCTTGATCTTGATTGTCATCTCCCTCTGTATTTTTCGACTTCTCGTCATCCGCGTTATCCTCGTTTTCACTTTGATCAGAAGAATCATAAAATTCTTCTCCTTCTTGCTTGATTTCTTTAGTGGGGATGTCCACATAGCCCACTATCTTAATCTCAAGTTTTGTTTTCGTTTTATGGATCCTCGTATTCTCAGTATCTACCTCGTCCTCGTCCTCCTCCACAATTTTGCTCAACATGTAGTATGGTATGATATCGTAGCCATTCTCATCACAAAATTTGGTGGGCGTGACTTCATTGACGCATACATCCAATGTAGCCAAAATTTGAGACCATTCTAGGGTTTGAGCTTCTCTTCAGGAAAAGGTTCTCGTATATAGGCATCGTCTTCCAAGATCCTCTCTAGTGTCCTTTCATCGTGGTCAAATTCACTACATTGAGATGCCCCACACATCCATATCTCTTTTTTCTTACAAAGCCACGCTGGGACTTCTGATCCACTAATGGTGGCTGAGTCAAATTCTTCCACAGGGGTTCTCGTGACATCATGGCAGCTATGATTTTTCATGTTTACGCGTGTAGTAGTTTCAGCATGTCTTAGATACAAATAATCATACCCCCAGTCCTGTACCATTTTGAGTTGCCTCATGAACGGCCTACCAAGGATAATTTCATAGTTATTCTTCTTGCCGAAATCCACTATGGAAAAGGTATGTTCGTATTCTATGCCACAAGAAGATACCACAATTGCCTCAAGCAATCCTATAGGCCTTTCTATGTGCCCATCCGCCAGTTGCAATTTCATTCTAGTTGTTCGTATTGCTGGTTTTCCCCATTTTTCCCATAGTAATTTGGTCGCAATGGCAATGCCAGCTCCACTATCAAGTATTGCCTTAGTCTCTATGCCATTATACTCAACTGGTAGGGTTGTGTTGCCGTCTTCACCCTCACAATACTCTCCTACCTTGTTGAGTGGCACTGGTCTAGTGTTGACTTTCTTCAGTTTTGTGTCATCAAGCTCGGTTTCGAAGAACTTGAGAGGCGTCCTTATGCCAAATTTTTCAAGACATTTGCCCACTTCCGTCCACATGCTTGGCCTAATTTTTAACTATTCTGCCAATGTGATTGTATACTTGACCGGAGTGGTCAAAAAGTTTGTCAGGATTTTAGTGTCCAATTGATTTGAACCGCCTATTCTCTGAGAAGGTACTCTTCGAATTTCTGATCTTGCCTCATAGTCCCCCATGTATGATGGCAAAGTTCTGAGAGATTGTTGTCTGCTATCTTCGGATGCAACTGAACCATTATCCCCTTGAAATGATTTAACGTCTAGATCCCATGGAGTTTTATTCAAGTTCAGCTCCGAGAAAGGCGCTGACTCGACTGTTTTTGTCTCATATTTTTCTTGAGCTTTTTGCACCATTTCCCATAGCTCTTCAGGCCAATTTTCTTCCACAATAGGGGAATATGGTGGAAAATCTTTCAGTGATTCATCAGTGCTATTAGGTACGTCTTTTGCATCCTCTACATCCGGCAAGGATTTAGTGTTTTCTATCTTGTCGGGTATCCTTTGTTCGGTTTTGTCAGGTGTTTCATTGTTTGGTGGTTTGATTACTCTATCTCTTGCTTCCATAGGTGGAGGCTCCAGTAAATCTTGTGCAGTTTCAATCAGCTGTTCGCACATCTCTAGTCTCTGTTTTTCTATCTCTGGATATGGATATGTCATCCACCTTTGCTCTAGGGTCGGTCTGTTCTTCAATCTTGCTTCATATGCTTGCAAGATTGCATCTAAGGGTTCATTGATCTTATCTACCAATACCGACCCTCCTGAGCTTGCACTCTTTGGTCCTCCCGTTGATTTTAGAGAGTCGGACTCTCTTTGCTGTTTAAGTTTCTCTCGAGCTATCGTTAGCTCAGCTTCTACATCTTTTTGTTTTTGCTCACGTCTAGCTTTCATTTTTGCTCTTCGTTCTTTCTAAGGATTATCACGACTGACGCTAGACTTGTCAGTCTTGATTTCTTCTTGATTTTCATCGTTACTCTTGGGCTGAATGTCATTTTTCCTTGCTTGGGCTCTCGTCAAGACCTTAACAGGAATCGGAGTTTCGTTTTCTGACCCTCCACTGGACGGTAGCGCTCCCAGCATATTCAAGGTAGTTTTTGCTTCTTTGCTCGGGTTTTTAGGGCAATCAGGGACCAAGTGAGTAATTCCACACTCCGTGCAATATGCGTTGACCCTAAGGATTTCGTCATGAGGGCAGTCCCTCAGCCAATGATCTCCTCCACACTTGTAGCATGGTCCTTTAGGCTGTTGAGGTGCTCCTGGAGCTCCTCTTTGTTGGTGCGCAATTCTTTGCCCGCTCATGCCTTCGTTGGATATGAACAACAGTGTGCTTTCATCCAGTCTATATCGTCCTTCTCCCGCTGCCTGTGCCGCAGTTGGTGGTCCTGTATTTCCTATCATGCTCCATGGTTCTGGTGTAGAGGGTTCGTCCGGTGGATAATAGACAGAGTTCGCCGCATATCCATTGGGCTCGTCGTAGTATGCATGCATAGGTACCAAAGCCTTCTCGTCCGACTCAGTTACTGTGGGTGTGTATCGTATGCCGAGTGGTCGTAATCCTGGTAGGGGTGGTTGTTGTCCCAAGACTGGTTGTGGTCTTTCTGCACCTATTGGTCCTGGTAGGTTGTCAGTCTGATATCTAGGCATCGGTTGGACTTGAGGAGATGTCACCTGAGCTTGTGGAGCATATGGTCGTTCTCTCACATATCCCTTGTTATAATAAAACTCCTCCGTCCCATGGTTTGTCCATTTTTGTTCAATCGCACACCATTTTGGTTGTTTAGCTTGTGGTTTGGAATACAAGTTAATTTTTTTAAGCACTTCCTCTACCAGCTGCTCTTGGCTTACCGCTACTTCCCCTTTCAGTGTTGTCTTAGCAGACTTGCTCCCGCTTTGTTGCGAGGAAGAATCATTGTCAAGATCCTTGAACTCGCCCTCTTTGTAGACCGCAAAATTGTTCACAAGGTATAGAGCTTCCTTGGTCAAATCATTCAACGTAGTGCTCCTTTTCATATGTAAGTCCTTTTGAAGATCTGCATTCCTTAGTCCTTGGATAAATATAAGCATAAGTCTGGACTGAGTTGGCAGTTCTTCCACAAGACAGAACTTAACATATCTTTTTAATCGGAGGGCGGCCTTTCGCACGAACTCTCCATCTTTCTGTTTGAATTTATGGATTTGTGAGACTGTATTATGAGCTATCCCCCTTTGTGAGAACTCCTCGATAAACTCGTCAAACACTTCCTCCATAGACTCAAAGTCTCTTCGCTCCACCGAGTTAAACCATGTAGCCGCATCATCCTCTAAGGTTAAACCGAATCCTGCAAATTGGGTAGGAAAGTCTAGCACCTCTTCAACTCTAATTACACGCACAAAGGCTGCTACATGATCTCTCGGATCCTTGCTTCCCGTATATTTCTTGTTTACCCATTTTTGCACTTGAGAAGGTCTAATTCTACGATGGTCTCCAAATCTCATCACGGGATCTCCCCGTCCTAGTCGATATACCTCCTCTGGTCTTCTGTAGTGGCCAGGTTCCTCTCCCAATGGTGCTCCTAATCCATAATTTCTAACAGTTCTCGTGAGAGATGGTTCATCTCTCCGAACTCGTTCTCGAGGTGTTCTTCCAAGCTCAGTTGACCCCTGAGTCTTTGGCTTACTTTATCCTTGATACTGTGCATAGAGTGGTTGTTGTTGTAAATCCCTTAACCCTCGTGTGGTTTGATAACCCTCTCGGGTTAGGTCTTGTTCTAATGTAGCACTCTGCCGAAGCCATGCCTGCAGTGATGGTTGAGTAGCTGGTTGGTCCTGGTAGTTGGACGTTGGTGGTCGGGTAGAATGTGAGGTAGCGTCATACTCTTCTGAAAAGGGATTAGTCGACTTGATAGGGATGTAGGTGGCTCTTGGTACCTCATTGGGGCCATAGGTTGATGCTCCCGGAACTGTTGCCTTTTCAACCTCTTCTGGGAGAATACGTTTGTATTCTCGCCCGTATCTGTCAACGAAAACAATATCCTTCCCCATAGCAGTTTCATAAGAAAATAAGTAAAGAACCTTGTCCTTGCTTAATTCATTTGGGTAGGGTTCCTTGCATTGAAAGTAAGAGAATATTCCCTCGCTTTCATGCTTGTAAATCCCTACATTCTCATTATAGGTTGGGACCTTCGTTGTTTTCTTATCATACATAAAAAGCGCTCCAGGTCGATCAATGTTAGGAGGCGGTTATTGGGTTTCTGAAACCATTTTTCCTTTTGCCACGTTATCCCCATATCTGTTGTAATCCTCAGGGTTACTCACTATCAAATAGTGGTTTCCCTTTTTGTCTCTGAATCTGTATCCATCATCGTAGACATGAATTATCTCTAGTCTCTGAGCCGGTCTTTCTTCAATACAAATACACTTGTGTCCCCGATAGTCAGAATAGACCAGGGCTTCCTTCGAGTTAGTTCCTTCCAAGAAGATTATAGTGAAATGGGTTTCGTGTAAAGGATGTAGGGAGGTGCTCCCTCCTGGCATTGGTCCTTCACCGATGAAACCTCCTGGCTGTTGGCTCCCCATCATGAAGAAGGACTTTTCCGACGAAGTGTCAGTATCACTACCCTCTTCAATGATTGGTGCCAATGGGTCTAGTCTCGTCTGTGTTACACTCTCTTCTGTGGACGTGGTGCTAATTTGACTTTTGACACTTTTAGTTCCCGACTTAACAAAGGCTCCTGACCTTAAATACATAAGAATGAAAGTTTTGTTGCAAACTTAAAGCTTACCTAGACTCCTTCTTCCTGTATAGCTTTGTGATAGCCTCCTTCTAGGATCTTACACAAGGATGGTTAGTCTGTTCACAAGTGCTTTTCCCTGAATTACCAAAAAATCTTTCAAGTATCTACAACAACCACTTAATCAGTCTTCTGGTGGTCCAATTTCAATTATGAAATGATGGCTGGGATCTATATAGAGAGTATGTTCTAGCAGTATAGTCACAAATTGCAAAAAGTGTCTGATTCACTACTTCCTTAGTCTATCGTGATAGACTGACAGTTTGCTCTGGCACAAGTCAATTCAAAATTGTGACTTTACCCTTGAGTTCCAGTTACCCTCTATAGCCTATCCCTCAATTTTTGTGAAGTTTGGACACTTGGGTTGGGTTTTGGTCCCATTTTAGTGTTTCAGTTGGAGCTTGATTCTCTATCTGACCCTCAGCTTGACCTTCAGTGATCTAAATGCCTTGAATTTTGGTGTGTTTTCTATTTAGGCTCTGATAAAGCTCTCCCTAGGAAAAATTTGAAAGAAAAGTTCCCCAGCAAAAAGTTCCTTGGTATATCGCGATAGACTGAGCACTTTCTTCATTTTCAGCTTTTTTCCAAAGTTTTCTCCACAGTTAGTTAAGTCTCCCCTTGTGTAGTGCATTGACCAATTTTGGCACTGTTTGGACATTTGGTCAAAGACTTCTTGCCCTTGTCTCTGAATTCAGACTCCACACACCAGTTTTGAAGCTTTGGGGTCAAAATTGGTGTTCAAATTCACTCAATTTTTGTGAGTACCCTTGTATTGATGTGTTAAGCTTGTGGTATCAAGGTTTTTTGCTTGTTGCTAGACAAACACCACCTTCACCAGTCTATCGCGATAGACCAGGCAGTGAGCAATGGGGACTTAATTTTTTTTCTGTTTTTGCATAGTCTTGTTCCCTGAGTCCATATAAGTCTATCCCTCAAGTTTTGTGAAGTTTGGACTAATTTTGACCTCAAACTCAAGCACTTCACAAATTTCACTTTTCTCTGACAATTCACAACTCCATTGCACTTGAAGTGATGCAAATTTGATGACACTGCATCTTAAACTTGTGCACATCAGCCATACCTCATGACACAGTCAGTTTACCCTTGGCTAATGGTTATATCTCATCTTGGCCTCTTTTAGGTTCACTTAATGTTTCCTTATGACAATCATCTGTTTCTTTTTTTCTTTTGTTGGTTTTGGTCACAATTTTTATGTTTTCTCGAGTGTTGGATCATAAATTTCAATGTCGACTCTTTTCACCCCTTTCAAGGGTATATGGGGTGGGTTTTGCTTTCAAGGCAAGCAAACAGCCTTATTGTTCCTTCTTTTTGTTTGTTTTTTGCGGTTTTACAGCGTTTCTCTACTCTATTTCTTCACAAGTATCACAAGCATTCAAAACCAAAAACCATAACTCCTCTTTATCCTATTTAACTAAATCTAACTAGTCGCAGACCCTCGGCAAGACACAGGCTTCTTGGCTATCCACTAGACCTCATGATACTCTATCCTGGATCTTGTTCTAAAAGTTTAAGCTCTCTCTAGTCAAAACTAAAGTAAGCTAATCATCACACGAGTGACGTAGATCTCCCTACTTAAGTTCTTCGGTCCCCGGCAGCGGCGCCAAGGTTTTTTAGGGAAAAACTACTCCCCTGTTCATACTCACGAGCACGACATAGACAACATACTTATCATCCGATGACATGACTAACCCGTAGGTGCACGTAGGCAATCTCGTTAGCTTGTCAGGCTGAGACCAATCTACACATACGCACTTTTATGATGCATCAATCACTAACCATGGTAGATTGCAACCCACTCTATCCCTTAACGCTCACAACACAGTTCACACGTCCAATGAACTCGGAATCGCATCAAACTTACTAGGCACCATCCTCTCACTAGGACATATTTACCTATAAGTCTAATCTCACCAGATTTGAACCCTAGCTATCTCGAATGCTCTCACGATAGACCAACAGTTCATAATCCAAAAGTGGGCGAAACTTAAGTTTATTAGTATCTATGTGTAGGTAATCTCTTTCTCATTCCATGAAGCACTTGATTATTGAAAACAGACACCGTTTGTGCTACTTACAAGCAAAACAAGCTCGAGGCAGAATCGATCACGATCAACTCGAAACGGCGAACGCGTGGCGTGAGCGCGTAGCTCTCGGAGAGACTACTGCGATGGTGTGGTTGCGTCGTGAATCCGGTGAGGGAGAAGCGTGTAGCGAAGAGGATAAGACACTCACTCTCTCTCTCTCTCTCTCTCTCTCTCTTAGACTCCTGTGACTTAGGATTAATTCAAATGTTATTCAAAAAATGGTTCTAAGGTGACTTTTATACTTTAGTCACCTTAGCTCAAAAATGTACATGGGGTTCTCTTGCTCATGATTACAAAGTGGGAATAAATCTGAGTCTTGACTAACTGACTAATATTTACATAATCCAGAAGAATGGATCAAAATGATAAGACGTCTTTGACATAAAAAATGGAATTTGATATGCTTTACAAGATGGGCTCATTACAACAGTTGGACCAATGGGCTCCAACAATAGCTAACTCCATCGCAGATGGCCAGACATCTTCACCATCCTCACGTCTTCAATAGATTTTGACCCTTTGAGCATGACTTGACTAGCCTTTAAGCCAAATGATGCTACTTTACCCATTGAGATAGCATGACTAGTTGCCATGTCCTCAACTAGCTTTTTCATCCCTCCTTTGCCAAAGTTGGTCGTCAAGGACTTCCCTGTTTTCACTAAGCTGTATCTTTTCTTCTTTGAAGAAGACAAGAACTTTACCCAAGGAATATTTGAAGCTTTCACATTCCCTTCTTGGATGGTCTAGGTTGTCACACCATATGCACCTATTTACAAACCCCTCTCTATTTTGAGGTCTTTGACTTGATGACTGTCCATTGTCCCTTTTCTTCAAGCCTTACTAGCTTTAGTTTTAGCTCACGTATGCCCTTCAAAAGTTCTTCAAACATAGATCCATCATCCTTATAAGCTACAATAGTAGGTTTTGGCTGCTTCTTGGTAATGGCAGAAACTGGAGCACCATTGTTCACCACCATCTTGTCTGTTTTGTGTTGTCTTTTTGCCAATAGGGAGACTGCATCTTGTACATCATTCCACCTTGTCTTCAAACCTTGCTATGTATCTTTGTCTTCCAAGAGAATCTCTAACTTTTCTTCGATTTTTTTGCCCGCTGCTTGTAGGAAAAGTTCTACCTTCTCCCTATCCAAGGAAGCTTGTTCAGTTTGTGATAGTTGAGCATAACGTCCCTCAAACTCTCTGAGAAGCTCTGTAGCAGAAATCCCTTTCTTAGGTTTTGCAATCCAATCTAATAAATTTCTTTTGGTTACCCTCTCAGAGTCCTCCATAAAGTAGTCTTCTTTTAGAGAAAGATTGATTTCCTCCCAATTTCTTTTGGTCTCTGATCTCTGAGACACAAACTAGCTCAAAACTTTGGACCATGTCTTCCTCACACACTCAATTCAACTCCATTTCCTTCATATAATCTCGTAGATACTTTGTGATGTCCTTGCCATCAAATGGGTCAATTCTCTTCACAATGGATTGCAGTGCTTTGGTGGTTGAAATCTGACTTCTTTCCGCTGTTTGTTGTTGCTGCATATACATGGAAAATGCTTGAAACATTTGCATGACTAAAGAATCAAAGTGCATCCCATGTGTCTCTGGATTTTCATCCATGCTAACAAAGTGTGTAGATCAATTCAGAAACTCCCACCCCAACAACTTCGTGTCGGGTTCACTAGAAATGTCGGAATGTGTACGGTCTAGTTGGGAAGGTGCAGAACCTTTGGCTGTTTGAGAGTTCGTGATGCGAGTCACAAAAACTCTAAGATAAAGAGTTTATGGAAAATCATCAACTCTCTTTCTAAAGATGATTGGAAAGCTAAGAGAGTTTGTGACAAGATAGTCACAAACCCTCTCCCCTATTATGCTTGGAAATTGCTTGTTTTTGTAGACGAGTCTGTGATGAAATGGAAAATCACCAACTCTCTTTCTAAAGATGATTGGAAAGCTAAGAGAGTTTGTGACAAGATAGTCACAAACCCTCTCCCCTATTATGCTTGGAAATTGCTTGTTTTTGTAGACGAGTTTGTGATGAAATGGTCACCAATTCACATCCAACTTTATTTAAAAAGAGAAATTAATATCTGAGATTTAAAAGCTTTTAAAGTGAAGCACACACACCATTTTGATAAGGGGAAACCCTAATTCACTCCCTCACAAGCTCAGATACAAGATTGCAAAGAGGCGAGACTGCAACACACATAGATTGGGCAACCATGGAAGCTATTGCACAATAGAGAAAAATTGCAGGTTTTCTTTAAGACGAGTACACCAACGAGCACTACCATAGAGCCACCTAGAGTGACTATTCGAGAGGTTGCTACTTGTTCTATCGAGGAGGTACAGACTAGGGAGATTTCTCCTATGCCAAGACAAGATTTGAGCCAGTAGAGATGGATAGCATGCTAGATTCTACACTTGTTGATGATTTCAGTGCACCTATCATAGAGGTAGATGTGCCACTAGAGCCTACATTGAGGAGATTACTTCGCACATGACCACAATAGAGTTGTGTCACATGAGGCTATAGTATCGACAAGCAGCACGAGTCCTACGACTAGAGATGAGCTACAATTGCTAGCCACTACTTTGTAGACATATAGAACCATGCTAGTATTGTTGGTGAGAGGATGGGCTTGTACATATTTGATGATTTGAGCCAGTTGAGTTTCTTTGAGAAACTCAATCTCTTGGTTTAGGATCCTCCCACACATCAACTAGCGTGAGTTATGCCTAGTCCAGACATGCCAGGATCCTTTAGAGACAAGTATAATGTGATGTAATTGCATATGTTTGAGATTGAACAAAAAAACACAGAGCCTTTATCTTACAATGAGTCCCTAGATACATAGTAGAGTGACAGATTATTCAGTGATTCCCCTACACAGTAGCCTCATCATACAAATGTTTCCATAGAGCCATCTTTTCTTGTAGAGACACGACCACATTCTCCGATCACAGAGAGGGCATATACGACTTGTGACACATTCTTACATCAAGTTCCTATAGACCAAGTTGATGAGACCATAGCATTCGGCAAAATTTGGACTCACAAAGGGGCCCTTTAAGGAGTTTGACTTTACCTCTCTCTACCAAAACGGGTGCATGGATAAATTTTTGGAAACAACTCCAAAGTTGGCGGAGGTTTGATAGTTAGAATGTCCTCTTCAAGCTCTATCTACTGATATATAACATGCCATGAGATTCCTCGTATTTTAGAAGATTCTTTTTTTGATTCACTTAGATTCCGACAGAGTTGTCACATCATAGGTGAATCAAAAAAAGAATCTTCTAAAATATGAGGAATCTCATGGCGTGCTATATATTAGTAGATAGAGCTTGAAGAGGACATTCTAACTGTCAAATCTCTGCCAACTTTGGAGTTTGTTTGCAAAAATATATCCATGCGCCCGTTTTGGTAGAGAGAGGTAAAGTCAAACTCCTTAAAGGGCCCCTTTGTGAGTCCAAATTTTTCCTAATGTAGATGCCACACCATAGATAACAGAGACATTGGAGCCTAGTTTGTTCTCTAAACCCAATCTAGTGCTACTTTGGCAGGGCACACAAAGGATTCTAGCCATAGCTCGACTCATAGAACTTACCATAGGACTAGACATGTTTATGTTTGTTGCAAAGAGCTTCATGATAAATGTTTGTCTAGTGATGACACACTTGTGTGGATAGCCAGCCATAGAGAACATGATGGTGCATCACAGGGATGGCTAGCTTCTAGACACTCAGTAGAGGAACATGGATTTTATGAGTGACATAGATAGGTTTGGGTTCCTAGAGGCCACGTAGTAGCACACCTCATGACAAGTGCTTGTAGATCTTTTATGCTTCCTAGAGCAGATACATTACAACATAGATGTCTAATAGCGGGGCCACAAAATGATATGAGATATTCATGACGATGATAGTGGCCATCTACTATGAGACAGTCAAGGTCTAGAGTTTGATGAGCTAGACGTTCATGACCACATGTGAGGAGAGCTTGAAATACATTCGTTGAGACACCACAAACATAAAAGGTTTGTCTACCGAAGAGCTGACCACCTATTACATCGCATGCTGACACTAGCCATAGCTCACTTGAGATTTCCAACGACCATACCATTGACTTAGAGCTAGACAATAATCAGCCATTGAGGTATCTTGAGCCATAGAGTTCATTGACCACATAGTCACATGTTGATGTCATCCCTAGCCACATTATTTGTGCTACAGATTCTACTATCCATCTAGAGTTAGGTGCTAGCTAGCCGATGATCATTAGACAGAGAGCTAGGAGATTGCTGATTTTATTATTTGGAGAGAGTTCTCTTATCCCTCCTAGTTGCACTAGACCCTTGATTTGTGCAGATTGACTATGGTGCAATAGACACATGTACGTATACTAGACACATGTACATATACTAGAGGCACTTTTTTCCGTGTGGGCTTTTTCCCTCTAGGCATCTAGGTATGAGACCTTAGTATATGATTTTGTTTTATTTGTATTTAGGTAATACAAATCTCACTTATATGCTGACACATCTTTCCAGGTAGTAGTGTTTTGTTTATGATTTTGCGGCATAGATAGACTTCAAGTAGAATTTGACCTCCAACATTGCATGATTATTTCCACAGCTCTTGAGGAGACACATCACATACCTCCAGGTGTACTACTTTCTATGATTCATGTTTGTGCATATTTATATTCACTTATTTTGATTTCATGGTTTGATTAAGTGCATTTAGTTATGTTTTGTTATTTGCCATTGAAGATGTATAAATTAGTCTTTGCTTTAGTTAATTGACTTAGAGTATAGATAAGTCTTGAGGTTAGGAGGCCGTGAATTTAGGTTAACTCATTTACTTGACTGCTAGTCCTGTTGGTAAAATTATTTGAGTGTTCAAGACCTTAGGAGTGTTCTAGGCATAAAGAGACTTGCTCACTCACTCCAACCTTGCCCACCGTACACGCTCATATGCACATACATACACAAACACGCATATGCACACACACACACACACACACACACACACACACACACACACACACACACACACACACACACACACACACACACACACACACATTCAAATGAATACGTGCACACACATAAACACACAACACACGCACGCCATACACACCCACAAAAGGTTTTTAAAAAATGAAGGGATTTGGCATCGATGCCCAACACCAAAGAAGAAGGACGGCAAAATCACGCAGTGGACGAATGGCCGTCCAAGTATTATGTCTTATATTTTCCTCTTGCTAAAATCCACTATAGCAAAGGTATGATTATACTCAATGCCATAAGAAGTAACAATCACTTTTTCTAGAAGCCCTAAGAATTTCTCCATGTAACCATCTGCTTAGTTGCAATTTCATCCTGGTAGCCCTCAAGGCAGGTTTTCTCCCTTTTTCCAAATTTCCTTGGTGGCGCCAGCTTTGTTATCAAGAATTTCCATAGTTGTTACACTTTGGAACTCCACTAGAAGTGTAGTATTTCCATATTCACCCTCTCAATACTCAAGAAATCTTGCATTGAGATAATTTTCATAACTTAGCTAGTACTAGAGTGATTGTTTTAACACTTGCTGAAGCCCAAAGCTCTTGATTAATTAATTCAGTAAGTGTAATTTATTTGTCCTAAATGGCAATGTAACATTTCATAATTTTTTGCATTTACTCATTACCATATATGTGCTTTGTCTTCCCCTTATGCTTCATTGCCATATGATTCAACTTGCTACCTCATCATTATCTTTCTTTTGTAGGCACATCCTTACTCGAGTGTCTACCACGACATGACTTTGCGAGGGAATGACAAAGCTTAGGAAGGGGAAAATGTTAGCAACATCAACGAGAAGCAGAAGACGACCTTCAGTGTGATGCTTCATTTTTTTGACATACATATCATTTGTATGTACACTTTTGATGTATTTATAGGCTCTACATGAGTTCTAGATTGTATACTTGACACTACCATGATGTCTAGGAGTTGTAGAGATGCACACAGTTTTATGCATCTCATGGGCTACATCTGATATAATTTTTTTATGTCCTATATAAAAAAGTGAAAATTATGTCATTTTTCACTTATCCTTTTGAGAGTAGAGCTTTCATGAAAATCTTGTGAAGAAGGTGGAGATGGTGATGCGTAGAGTGGAGCTTCATCTTGTGCTTTCACTCTTGTGATGGTATGCAATTGAAAATTAAGTGCTCTTCTTATTCTATCTCTTTGTCATTTGCACTAATGGTGTGTGGTTAAGTGTTAATTAGTCTCTAATTATTGTTTCTCTCTCTCTCTCATTTCTCTTCTCCTTCGCTTCATCTATGAGCTCTTTGAGCTTTTGATCTATGTGTGTGAGTGACTGATGAGAGCGTGCACCATTGTCCATTTGATTTGTGAAATATAGTAGATTAGAGAGTAGGCATTGAGTAGCACACTATTAGAATTGCATTCCGTTCTTCTTGTCTCTCTTGATTAGGGTCCTCTTCTTGCATATTCTTTGACTCCATGCACTAGCCGGGTTTTGTTCCACTGGATTGACATTATGTTGATGGATTGAGCTATGCTACAACCCACCAACAGTGAATACCATAGTAGAAGAGAGAGAGGGGAATAAAGAGGTTTGATTTCCTCTTTGAGTGTGTATGTGTATGCACGCACATGCACCCACACTTCCTCTCCACCTGGCCTACTTGTCAATTTGAGGGACATGGAGTCTCACTCCACATCACTTCTACCTCAATTACTTGCTTAGGACCTAGAGTGGTCGACAATCACTCAAAACTCAAAAGATCGAGAACAACATTCACACTATGCAATGAAGTGCATATATGAGCCGTAGGGGAAACTAAACCTCTTTCATGCGTCCACTCATTTGATTTTTTTTCTTTTGCATAGGTGAAGTTTATCAAACTCCAACCGTGTGGATTTCCAAGAGCCTTAGCCCATTTCTTCCATGATCATGGGCCTCCATGGTTGTGCAGCACAAGTGTGAAACCACCATCAAGTGCATGCTTGTGATAGAGAAGCTAGTAGATTGCTACCACATTGCCAAGCAACACAACCATGTAAATGTATTTACATATAGTCGCTTGAAGGCAGGCTTAAAATGTATTTTATTTGGCCAAACTTTCTCCAACCCTAGATGGAATTGACGGGAGAGTTTCATTATTTGGCTTGCTTTATGATTTTGTCCATGATATGAAAGACCCAAAAATAGTGCTAAGGTGGAATTTTTTGAGATAAGGTGGTGCTAAGGCTCTTGCCTATGGCAACCATTCCCTAAGACTCCATTGTCATCCCCTTGTGCATTTCTAAAACCATTCGAGTTACCTCCCAATGTTGTCCCCAAAGGATAACACCCATCTATCATGAGCACAAAAACTATCTGTGCTCAATGAAGGACACCTAATGCAAAAAACATTTGAGTAGGATGCAAGAAAGAGTGGAATTAGACACCCTCACACACATACACCTCTAAGAAAGGAAGAGAAATTGTTTGTGCAACTGAAAGATAGAAGATACAAAGACGAATTCGTCATCGATATGTAGTCTCAAAGGGACATGCAAAGTGGCATGTGCATGCACCGCCTCAACTTTTGCATATATCTCAAAAGCACAAAACCTTCCATTTAGGACACAATGCGCGCTCCTTTAGGAGCTAAACTAAATTTGAAATCTCTGTCAAATTCCACACAAAAGGCTCACCCAATGACATGACTATGCTATTACGCGCAAGAGAGAGAGAGAGAGAGAGAGAGAGAGAGAGAGAGGCTTCCACCAAGTGAGAAAGAGTCCCTCCCAAAAATAGGAGAAGGAAGAGCTAAATGGATGACAATAAATAGTCAAAAGTTTTTAAGGAACTGGAATCTTCTAAGTCTTTGTGCATTACGAGTATGGATAGTTTTTCCCCCCCACAAGACATTGCGAGGGCATTGCTCTGTGTCACTTTGGAAAGTCATGATATGGTCAAATGGCCATGTGGTAATGCAATTTCTAATACATTCCTAGAAAGGTTAGGAGCTCACAAGGGCCTACATACCTGACACCATGTGTGTCTTTGTGTGTGTGTGTGTGTGTGAGAGAGAGAGAGAGAGAGAGAGAGAGAGAGAGAGAGAGATAGAGAGAGAGAGAGAGAGGTGGTTTTAGCATGGAGAGAAAGAGACAGAGAGAGGGGAGGCAAATTTTAGGCTCCCCGTGATGCTTTCCAAGAAATCTTGGATTCCAATGGCTTTCAACACTAAATCCTCACTTTGGGTGTTGATGCAACTAAGAGCATCATAGATGTGCAAATATAGTTTTGGTAGAATTGGCCTTCTCTAAAGTAGTGATTACCAGTAATTTTATTACGAGATTTGTGGTCTCATCAAGCATAGACCCTTGGTCATAGATTGAACTCGTGGGATGCCTCATCATGCACAATTTTCCTCATGCTGTCCTAGCAAATTTTATTTATTGTGGGGTTGCATTATATTTAAGTTACAACCTTTTCAATAAATTTTCAAGTGATTACGTCTGCCCAGTTTCACGAAAATAAAAATTCTTTCAAAACATATTAAGTGCATAAGTGAAGGGTGACTTTAGGAAATGAAAAGACAAATGGAGGTGGATTTAAACAAGCGAGAGCCAAGCTGACATCCTGCATAGCCACAATAAATTCTTAACCCAAAATAAGAGTGCTCCTCTTTTTATATTGTAAAGGAACTAAGCCACCTAAAAAAGACTACTAGAGACTCGGCTCTTCACTCAACTTCAAAAAAATAAAAATTCATTTCTGGAAGATGTGTTAATAATAGCTGGGCTAACTCAGAATTGGAAAGAACAAGCACTTTTAAACAAGAGAAGTAGCATAGCTTGCTGTTGTTGTTGGTGCCCATTGTATTCAACTAGCTCTTATAATTGGACATAAAGAGAAACGGGACATTGCATTTTGTATTGGCCATAATTGCAATAGAAAGATGTTACAAGGCACAACAGCATTAGTTCAAGGCAATGTTCGGGAAAATAATTTTTCCAAACATACAAAATTCCTTTCCTTGAATTTGTTAACTGGAAATGTTAGAAAACTCAGTTATTTCTTTCGGGTTTTTGCACTAGTTTTCTCATATTCGAGGCACACTTTCTCCTTTCTCCCTTGCTCTCAACCGGCATTTTTGAAATTGAAAACAGTTGAGACACAATTTTTCCCGGACACTGGTTCTAGGTTCTACAAAGATAAGGTTGAGTTAAAAGAGGTAGTGGTCACGATATAAAAATGTTTGAGGATGTTATGAGAGATTTGAAGCAGGTCGCGATGGCTCAACATGAAGGTTACAAATCAAGGAAACCAATGTTGTATCTTACAGTGTTGGGGGTGTTTTGAGGTGTTCTTGTGATTCCATAACACTGTAGTGCTACTACTCATTGAGTTGCCCTACGGTACAAGGTTGCTCATTGATCGCGATCCATCAGCATTGGAGGGGGGTCCCTTGAGTTTTGCATTGCAGTGAGTGAAACTTATCTGCCGGTGATTGGAGGGAAATTCAAGGGCTTGGCTACGTGGTGGCGTAGTGGTATTCAGGGATCACGATCTTCCTCCTGGTGGTAAACACTGAAAAGGTTGAAGCTGGCTCACCGATTGCGATCCATCCAGTGGATTGCATTCCATGCTGTTTGGAGGGGAAGCTGGAACTTCCTGCTCATTACGTGAGGTTCGAGCTCCGGTGGGTGTGCTACAAGGCCTAGTAGTGCGCTCTTCTAGCTTGTGGTCAAGCATCGCGATCCTTTGGATGTTCATGGATCGCGATCAACCGCCAGAAAGAGAAGAACTTAGTTAAGAAAGGAAGGAAGCACCAAGCACAAAGCTTTAGGGGAAAAAACAAACAAACAAAACAAAACATAACAATCGAAAACAAAAATTGTCCCCTTGGCACCTAGTTGTCCTATGTTACTTGGTAATGGAACTCAACACTCACTACAACATAACATCAATATATCGATGCAGTATATATCGAAGGCCGTACCTTTTCACGCGGATATCGACGTACTTTCATCCCGTCGATATATGTGTCAGAATAGCTGTTGATATGTGCGTGGAAATACGCATGGCAAGGCATGCTTTTCCACGCGTATATCGACGGACATTACCACGAGTATATCGACGCACATTTTGACGCAAAAAAATTGGGGAAAAAAAAGGAAAACCCGTGCGGCGCAGGGGCCATTTTCGCCTGCAACGCGCGCTCAGATCTTGGCCGAAACCTGCTGTGCAGGTATTATGAAACTCTCCCCCCCCCCCCCCATGCCCCCAACCCCTCTCTCTCTCTCTCTACATCGTGTGTGTGTGTGTGTAGGAAAGAGATAGAGAGAGAGAGTGGTGTATGTGTGTAGGAGAGAGAGAGAGAGAGAGAGAGAGAGAGAGAGAGAGAGAACAATTCCTAAGACAATCGTTGTGATCTTTCTAATTTGGTTTGGGTTTTTTGGACAGTTGGGGATCAAGTGAATGACACCACAATCTAGACAATAGGCATTTACTTGTGCAATCTCCATTTTAAGGACATTGTTTGACCAAGTGGTCTCTATGGCTTTTGTGACAATCTAACTTTGGTTGAGGAGCTTCTTCTTATAAATAGGCTTTGACCTTGCTAAGCCTCTATTTGCAAACAATGAACTGAAATGTCCTTTCATCCATCTCATACCTTCTTTCTTTAGGTTGAAACGCAGAAGGTGGAGGTTGTACTGGCCTCATCACTCCATTTGTTTCTCTCATCTTCTGTCCCTTTGAAGGACAGTACCTACTTTGGTTGTTATTATACATTGTAGTTGGTACTAACGCTTGTTTATTAGATGCTTCCATCATCTGCATATATCTCATCTCTATATGAATTCTAGCACCTGGTTGTGGACGTTGTTGTCCTAAGATAGACTATGGCCTTGAAACTCCTACTGGACATGGCACATTTTCCATAATGTATCTAGGTGGAGGAGGTGCTACCGCTCCTTAGCATATTCCATGCCATAGGAACACTCTTCTCTCGTATGGATTGTTTATTTTCTCTCAATTTTGTAGCACTAAAGCTCCCTCAGATTAGGATTTACAGGAGGAGCTAACCTCTTGACCATTTTGTTGATAAACTTTTTTCGATCGATAGGTGCCGTTGGTTTCTCAATGAACTCACTCATTTGTGAATCACTGTGCTGAGAGGATGTGTCATTCTCTTGACTCCTCTTACAATCATTTTCTTTATATTTCTCACAATTATCCACCAAAAAAAGAGATTCTTTGACCAATTTGTTTAGCGTCGATTTCCTTATCATATGCAGATCCTTTTGAAGACCTGCATGGCTCATTCCTTGGATAAAGATCAGCATTAACCGTGCTTGCGTAGGAAGTTTCGCTTTTGGACAGAACTTGACATATGTTGGACTGATACTCCACGACGGACATCAGCACAGCGAGAACTCACCTAACATACAATGTCAGCTAAGGACAAAGCTCGACCCGCAGGCGCGTGGAAGCAAGCATAAGGTGTCAACCTACACTCGACCGACTCCTAACTAATTCCTACAGAGGTCTCTACCAATTGTCTAAGTCACAGCCTTCAAGAGTGCATAAGAGGAAACTTCCTACAACGCTTTCTAGAGCCGAACACCCATCAAACAATCTTGAAACACCATAGAACTTGAAGGAGACCCTACGAACACCAATAGGTCGCTCTCCCTAAGGTCTATGAACCAAAACCCCCACCCAAAACACCCGGTGCAAAATCACGTAGGATGTGTGGCCGAAATCTGCAGGTCTTCGTTTTCGAAATCTAAAGTGCCTTATGTGTAGCTCTACTCAATGTGAATGCGTGGATATGATGCAATGCAAAATCAGACAACGTATTCTCACCCAAACACCAGATGAAGCTCATAGAAGGAGCTCGCAAAACCGAACCGTACGCGTGCAATGTAGGTATCGACACGTAGCTCTCGTTGGGGGCAACACGCTGCACTTCTTTGCACTCGATTCCGACCACCGGTGCACACGTAGCATCAAGATGAAGCTCACACTCTCTCTCGTACACAATATGCTCACTCACAGACTTCAAAACTTGTTTTTTAAAATGACAAAAAGGTCCTTCATTAAGGTCAAAAAGTGGTATATATACCTTACAATTCTCAAACCCTAAAGTTCCAAAATCAACCAACTACTCAATCTAACTATCAAAACTGGGATACAATCTGGAAACTTCTGTAAGTCCCAATATTTACAAGGTGAAAAATCAGGTTTTCCTCAATGAATGAATAATTACAAAAATAATAATCTTCTGAGTAGTTAGATGCCGTGGGGTGTGTCCAGCTTCTAACACTCCCCCCCTCCTTGCTCATGTCGTCTCCAACATGGCCGCTGATCCGTGTCTTCATCGTATGGTCTCGTGCATCTTGATTAGTGATTAGTATCTTGCATGCGGGTTCATCATTGTTGGGCCAAAAATATCTGTGTTTATTGTGAATAAGCCTGTGTAGAACGCTTCTTCAAAGGTCTGGAGGTGATAGGATGGTAGAAACATTATCTTCTGATACATTGCATGTATCACCTCCTTGGAAGGTTGACCAGACAGATCATAAGCGCATCTGTAAGTATCTTGGAAGAAAAAGATATTGTCTGTCACCTGGCCTAGCTTGAAAGTCTCAAATACTGCTAAGAGGGTTTTGCAGATTTTTTTCATCATGATGCAAGTAAGGTCAGGTGATCCAGTGAACAATTTGATGGCGCCCGTAAGGGTTTTCACCATGTATTGGACACTTATTCTCTCACCTGCCTTCAAGCCCGACAGCTTAGGGTAATTCAGCCAAGTGGGTTGGCTCCTTTGCAAGATCTCCTGCGCTTTCCACGTCTTGATCCTTGGTAGAGGACAAAAGTTGAGGTTGTCTCTGATATTTTTTGGTGCCTCTACCAAGTGGATTAGGTATTGTGGGTACTTTGTGAGCCAGACCTTTCTCCATTTTGGCCGAGAATCAACAATTAGCCTGACCCCTTCTGGTTGTGAGGTATTTGCGTTGTAAAGTGGTACGGTCGGCTCTTCTCTTATCCGCTTGTTGATGGTGGTTGCTTCATATTTCAACAATGGATATGGGAGAGAGGGTTGAAGCCATTCGCGCCTGAGGTTGGTGGCGTCGATCTTCTGAATGGTCATAGACTTGAAAACCCTCTGCTCCCACTCCAAGGCTTCCTTTGATGTCTCTCTGATCTCCACCTCAATTGCTTTACGCAAATTTCCTTCCTCTTCCTGTGTTAGGTCCTGTGGCTCTTGAGAGGATCCATCTAGGATTTCCCCTTGCATAGTCGTGTCCAGCAGATCTTCCACATTTTCTAAATCAATGCCCTCATTGGCTGTTGGCCCTGTGCCCTCTTGCTCTCTAGCTTGCTGTCCTTTCAACTCCTCTATTTGCCTTAGGAGTTTCTGTTTTTCCGTTTCCGCTTCTTCGCCCATATTCACAAGGAGGTCATTGAATTTAGCGTTTATTCTCTCGGCCTCCTCAAGCTTTCTTTTCATACTTTCTACTTCCTCTTGCAGGGCTTTTTGGCCTTCTTCCATTCTTGTTTGCATGACGATAGACCCTTCTGCCATCATCAATCTCTGATTTTTCTCTAGAGTCAGCTCCTTCTGAGGTTCTTGCATCTGTTCTTCATAGAGTTGACTCTCCGTAGTGATGTGATTCGAGCTAGTAGCTCTGACTCTGGCAGGTGATGCTCGCAGCCTTTGGATGGTCTGATCTTTTACCTTGAGTTGGTCCTTGAGCTCAAGGACCTCATCCTGGCTTGCTTCTTGATCTATCTCCACCTTTTCTTTGGCGTTTCTCATGGCTTCTACTTCTTTAGATTCTTCCGCCAGCAGCTGTAGGGTCAGGTTATCTCTTTCCCTCTCGGCGTCTAGCAGTGATTTGATGAGCTGTTGACATTCTTCTTCAACTCCTTGCATTCTTTTTGCTGCTGCTTGATTTTATTCCTCCATTGCCTGGCATCTTTGCAGTGCCCTTGCTTGCTAGGTTTGGCCTGTAGCTCAGCTTCCCTCTCCTTCTGCCTTTGGCTTTGTCCTTGTAGAGTGTCTACTTCCATCTTAATCTTCACTTCAGTGGCCTTGAGAGCTGCCATCTCGCTTTCGGAAGCCATGGACTGCGCTCTCAACCCGATTAGCTTCGTCATCACCACATCCCAGTCATTGGAGGGTGGGTGCAGATCCACTATATCTGTGGCAATTTCTTTTAATTCCACTAGCGTGATGCAATGCATTTGTTCTTTTGGCCCTGTGCTCGCCAAGTCGAATGCGACTGTGGCGGCTTCTTCCTTCGTGTATCCTGCAGCTAGCAGGTCCAAAAATGTATGATAAGAATCATCTGACTCTTATTGCTCACTTCGAGGCTTAGACTCTTCTTTTGGCTCTGGCTCCTGGCTCTGCTCTTGCTTGGCCTCTTCCCGTTCTTCTAGCTTGTCTTCAGCCTCTTTGTCTTCTTTTAGCCTTAGCCAGTCATTCTGGGACGGGGGATCAGGCCATCTTCCTTTTGCGTGCAACGCCTCATAAATCACCTTTGTGATTAGTTCTCCTGGCACAATATATGTTGGCTTCTTGTTACCCATCTTTACTAGGTTGTCATGTATATACGCTGCATAATTGATTATCTTTGGGGTGCCTTTCGTCATTGCCCAAGTGAATGTCGTGGCAATTGCACCTGGTGGCATTCTGTATTTCTGTGGCCTCTTCGTACACATGTGGAAGTATTGGTTGTACAATTGGCTCATGATTGCCACTCTTGGGTTGGCAATATCTTCAAAGGTGTAGTTTCCTTTCTTCTCATTGTACACCTTAACCTCATCCCTTCTTTTCGTTACACTATCCCCCTTGTTGGATAGGTCTAGTGCATCTGCTACAACCTGCTCAGTGATGATTATTTCTGTTTCTGCCCTGCCTTGTAGATATGTTACTTTGGCCACTCCATCTTCTTTGATGGTTGTCACAAACTCCCAGACTCTCTTTATGTCCACCCCTGCCGGTATTGCTTCAAAGTAGTTGTGGATATCAATCTTCTCCAAGTACCCGGCCATCTTGCTTCTTATGAACTCATTGAGTTCTCGCGGCAGCATTGGTAGCTCGATCACATTGCCCTCAATGTCTTTGAACACTCCTTGGTAGATCTTTAGGTCGTTGGACTCTAACAAATCTTCTTGGATCCATGTGCTGGTGGGCTTTAGTGTTCCTTCTGGTATGACGAAGGGCTCCACTTCTTCTAGGTAGTCCTTGATGGTCATTATTTTCTTCTTTGCCGATGACTTCGTGGCTGCCATAGATCCTGTTGCACTCAGTAGTCTGAAGTTAGCGTTTTTCCATATTAGCTGAGAAACTGAGTTTTAACTATCCAAATGACTTGAAAATTGAAAATAAAGCTTAAAAGAAACTTGTGAAGCTGTACATGTGCTCACAGTGCAAATCTGGCCAAAATTTTCCATCTAGACATCCTACGCGTAGGATGTCTTTTTCATCAGAATTGGTTCATACTTGGCATGTTGGTAGTGTATGGCTCATGGAACATGGCTACATGCCTGAATTTGGATTTGGATATCAAAAAGTGGATTTTTGGGCTGATTCAGGCTTTAGGTCACAAATTGGGTAGAAAGTCCATCATAGGTAGCAATTGATAATCAAATGGGTTGAAAATTGGTATATGGGCTCATTGCACCATGGTCTTGGCTCCCATGATGTCAGTCTTTGCACAGAAGGCCTAAATTATGCTGGAGACATCCTACGCGTAGGATGTCTTTTTGATCAAAATGACATGAAATTTATTCTGTGGGTAGTCCTTGGCTTATGGAACATGGCCATGCTCTTGGATTTGGATTTGGACAAGGATTGATGCTTGTAAGAGCCTGGGTGGTGTTTTTGGGCTCCAAAAGTGTATCTTGAAGGTGTTGGGGATCAAAAATGATTAGAATGGCTTCAAAATTGATATATGAGCTCTTGATGATGATGGGATTGGATCTGGAATGAACAACCATCCTCTGGAGGCCAAAAAAGTCAAATAGACATCCTACGCGTAGGATGTCTACTTTACCAATTTTTGCTTCCGAACACACAAATTGGTTGTTGATGTGTTGGTGAATGTGTTGTGCAAGTTTCATGTGATTTGGACAAGATTTGGTAGGTCTATGGTCCATTCTTGCCTCTATGCCCTAACTTTGCGTTTTTTCATGCATATGAGGTCAATTTTGGTCCAAATGTGATGAGACTTGGTGGATAGCATGTGAAGGTCATTCAGAAAATGTGTATGATGAAAAATGTTGGAGTTTGTGCCCAGAAGTGTCCTTGAGACATCCTACGCGTAGGATGTCTCTTGATGATTTTTTCATGGATGGTGCTCCTAGTGCCTACCCTTGGTCCCGCTGAGTCCCTTTTAAGCCTAATTTCAACAAAAAAGTCAAATGGATAGAGAATAACTCCCTGTGTGGACTTCAGAGCCTCTGAGCCGTTTTTTGACTTTTGGAGTACTTTTTGGTGATGAAATTTCTTGATGTTGGTCTCCATAGTTGCCCAACCCCTTGGGGATGCTTGCCGTATGGTTTTTGTCGACTTTGGCTTCATCGGAGCTTCATTTGCCAATTTGTCGCTCTAGAAGCACCCGTGGTTGCATTTACATACCTTCTATGATTTGTGGTGGTCTACCACCATAGGACTTGGTTGTTGATGGTCTAGGAAAGCCGCTCGTGAAGTTTGGTGGCAAACGGGCTTGTAGTTTGCCGCAAGAGCAATTTGACGCTTTGTGTATTTGATGCCGTTTCTGAATTTTAGTTCCGCCTCGGGTCACTTTTTGGTCATGCGGGTCACATAGACTCGTCAACCATGTCAAGATGCTCCTACCCATGAATTTTGGTAGCATTTGGTCGCCGTTTTGCCGATTTTCCATTTGGTGGCCTCTTGCGGGTTTCTAGGAATTAGGGTTTTTCCCGATGGTTTTCTACTTCCTTTGGACATCCACGACTGGTCTCCTAGGCTAGGGTAAGCTGCCGATGAAGTGTTGTTGCTTTTGGGTTAGCCATTAGTCCGCCGACTCTACTTGTAGGTCTCTACCGCCCGCTTTGTGTGTGAACTCTACGCTAGTTTTCGCGACAAAACGACAAACATTTGCGAAAAGCTCAAGGTGGTGAGCCTACCTCTCATGTCTGGAGCTCGTCGGGTAGTCGTGCGCGTCGTAGATGCTGCTGGAAGGTCCGTCCACTCTAGGTGGCAGAAGCTCTCTCCACAAAGTCAATAGTGAGAATGAGCTAAAAATGAGGTGAAAATTTCTTATAATAGAGGTCCCCAAACCACTTTTCATGAAATTTGACATGTGCTCCTATCTTCTTGCGAGATGCGGTTTAGGCTCAAAAATTTCTTGATTTGGACTCCATTTGCTCTGTTTACCAGAAATTTGGCATTTCGGTCAAAACCTGGCCCAAACACGCTTTCCGCTCCAGTCTCATAATTGCACCCCCACTGTACCATAGGTTGTTCTATAGGCACTGATAATCCCCATATTTTTTGTTTTTCATTACGACCGTTTTTCACCTGCTTTTTATAATTTTGAAGTTTTTCTGCCAAAAATTAGCAAAATTAAAAAGAAAATAGTAAATCACACCCAGAAAATTCCCAAAAATCATAAAAATCACAAACATCACCGCAAAACATTATATACACTCACATGTAATTTTTATGTCCGGACTTCTCTGTTTTACCAATATTTTGCCCGAAAAATGGTTATTTCTACTTATATACACACACCTAGGGGCTTGATTTGGCGTTTGGCTCCATATACCTATAGATACATGTTGTATAAGGGCATATGTACTTGGGTTACTCCAGAAAATTTCTCAATCAAACAACAACCCTTAAAAAAGTCGAGAATCATACTCTTTTTTGCTCTTTCTGCTATTGGTTCCGCATTTGAGAATGCCTCCCCCCCTCCTAGCTGGAGTCCTCCCGGACGACAAGGTATCGCCTCGGAGTATGTGCCGTTCATAGGTTGAAAAAGTTGTGCTAATGCTTGGCCGATTAATGTGGCCCTATTTTATGCATACTCGGTCAATGCATGGAAAAATTAATGCTGTGCAAGAGAAGGGAATAAGCAAGATACTTATTGGCATTCGCCGTCCAGGTTTCCTGTTTTCTTTGCAAGTAACAGCTGTAACTCTACTACTCTCTGTTTAATTGTCTTTTTTGCAAAAGGAAATTGCTTTGCTGACACTTTTGATAGAGCCGTAGTTGTTTCTATGGAGAGGATTGGCTTGGTCGGAATGGCTATGGGCCGTATTGCCTTTGCTTTCCATTGGTATTTTGCTTCTGCCGTTTTTTGTAGATGTTTCGCTACTTCCTTTGTTATTATTGTTTTGTTGCTGATTGGCATCCACATAAGTCGACTGTCCTTTTTCAAATGCAGTTGTCTTCCTTCCGTTGTTGGTTGTACTGAAGGGAGTCCCTTTTGCTTTGGTTTTGGTATCCAAATGCGAGTGACATTTGGGTTATTGCTTAGCATTTTCTTTGGGATCCATATCTGTTTTATGCTCTTGGTTTTTGGTTGAACTATCTGCTCGGTTGGAATTCTTTTGTTGCATTGTGGTTTGTCTGCCATGTCACTTGTATCCTTCCGCATCCATACTTGCTTCGGTTGTTTTGGTAACCTAGAACTTTGCATTGCGGCTGGTGACTTCGTATGTCTGTAATTAGCATGGTTGGCCTTTACCTGATTGTTGGTCTCGGGTATCATGTTGTTCTTTGGTGGCATTTTTGCTTTTGGCTCTTTTTCCAGTGATTGCATGGCTTGCAGCTGATTATTCTGGTATTGCTGACCAAAGGCTATGACCTGTTGTTCATGTGCATGCTGAATTTTGACTGCCTTTGCATTCCAATCTATCTGCACATTGTACTCTTTTTGCCAAGGTTGCCCCAACATCATTGGGTGTTGTGTGCTTTCATCCTCCACCACATAGAATTTATGTGGGTAAATATATTGGTGAATTTGTACATGCAATATAGTCCATCCCAATGTTTTCAACGGGTGTGATGTACTACTTTCCAGCACTTGAGGAGTAGGATGAAGTTGACCTATGGATTTGAGCTGTTGGTATAATCCGTAAGAGATCAAATTTGCTTGAGCTCCAGAATCAAGCAATGCCATCGATTCAACTTGATTGCTGCCCACTTCGACTGCAATTATTGGCTCCACTATGTCTTCATCAAACTTCGACAGTCGAATGACATTGATTCGTAATGGTGCTCCACTTTGTTGTTGTTGTCGCATAAGTCTTCTTTTTGCAATGCGTTCCTGTGCTTCTGCCTAAGCTTCCTCTCGTACTCGCTGTTTTTCCTTCATTTGTTGTTTTCCTTGATGCATTTGTTCGAGCATCTCCTGTGTGAGTGGTAGATGATATTTCTTCAGTCTCGACATCCACTAATCCAGTTTGGCATTTCTTCACGTTGGTACAGCCAAATGATGTCGATGGTAGAAATGGGCCCAAGCGGGGCTATGTGATCGAGCAGGTGCAAGCTCAGGTGATAATGCAGCTGTGAGGTGCGGCTGTAGCTAGGTGGAAGTGGAGATGTATGCTTGATGCGGCTTCTTAGGCCGACGGTATGCTGCAGGTGGCCAAACAGGGAGATGGCCCTATATACCTGAAGTGGTGGTTTAGTGTGCCAAAATGTGGTGCTCGGTGTGCTTTTCGAGCAGGTCCAAACGGCTCGTCATACAGAGCCCGTATGTGAAAGATATGGCAGTTTGAAATGGGGTGCGTTGCAGATCCTCGCCGGATTGGGCAGGTGCATGTGATTGGTCAAAGACGATGCGAGTTGATATACTCGAAGTGCTCAAGTTGTGATGCATGCTGGTCTTTTCGGATTGGCGATCGGAGCTATGGATAGCAAGTTATGGGCCGTCGAAGTTTTGACGGGGGTCAGTTTTGAGGCGGCAGGGCCGCGTTGGGAAATGTGCAATTTGGTGTTTTCTTGAGCTCGCCAGGTGTCTAGTGGGTAGCATGCAGCATATGATGCTAGTCGAAGCCGACGGCACCTGAATCGGAGTCCGGAGCATGGAGATATGCTGGGTCGAGGTCGGCACTTCATAGGGAACGCGAATGATTGGATGCTTTTTCCAATGTTTGGAACACGCCATTTGGGACTGTCGAGGCATCATGACGTGGAGTTGACAGATGGATCTCCCATGCAACATAGCTGAAAAACTTATTGGGCGAGCCCGGGCACACAGAGCACCGACGGCAAATGAACCAAATACTTGAGGTTTCCTTGTTTTGTAAAGGTCAAAGAAAAGAGTGGCTGGACTCAAAGGGGCAAGTAGGACAAAAGTGAAGGTGAAGACTAAATGTAAAAGGGTAAGCTTGAGTAAGGGAAAGGAGCCCAAAGGCAGCAGTGGCGCCACTGTCCCAAAAAAAGAAGTTTTTTTGTTTGCTTGAGAAAAGGAAGAAAAAGAAAAGGGGCAGCGTTTTTGGAGAGGGGAGTTTTTTCTTTTCTTCCTTGGGCTTGGGGAGAAGAAGGAAGGGAGAGGAGAACTTCCTCGACGGTTCTTTGGAGAGTTTTTGTGCGGCTTGTTCGTTTGGAGCCATGGAGAGCTCACGAAGAGCAGTGGCCATGGAAACCTTCAGGTCGGGTTTGAGCGGGGCTCGCCCTTGTGTACTTTTTTGATTCATGCCGGTTGCGGCGGTGATCGTGTACTTGTGATAGTTGCTAGTAAAGCAGAGTTTACCCCATTGCATTGAGTCTCTTGCGTAGTCTCGTCCCCCCTTCTCTTCTGCTCTCGTGTGTGTGCGTGCGGGCGTGTCGGCAGGTGTGTGCCGCCTTGACGAAGTGTTGCAGAGAGAGAGAAAGTGCGTGTGGCGTTTTGAACGTGTGGGAGATCGTAAAAGCTGGTGCATTGAGGTGTGCGGGTTGTGTGAGTTTGTGTGCGTCTATGTGAGCGCGTGTACGTGCGTGGTCTGGTGAAAAGAGCGAGTCGAAGGTGCTCGCAAAGTGGATTGGGGTGCAGTGTGTGCCCTGGGCTATAGGAGACATTCCGTGTTGGCGCGCTGGACGTGCTTCCCATTCCCCCTCTTTATCTTCTGGTGCCCCCACGGAGGAGCGCGCTAATAGCTCCCCGGTGATGTGATTTGAAGTAAAGATGTGGCAAAGCAGTGGCCCGATCTTCAGCGGAAGCGAGGATGCGGATGACTGGTTGGCAGATTATGAATTATTCCTGCTGTCATTGCAGATAATAGGTGATGATGACAAGGTGCGTACATTGCCCTTGGTGCTGCGAGGAAAAGCGAAGCTATGGTTTGATGGTCTGCAAGCAGCAGACAAACAAATTTGGACAGATTTTAAAGAGCAGTTTCTGCTGCGGTTTCATAAGGTGTTATCGATTGATAAAGTGGAAGCGCAGATCAAAGGCCTGCGACAAGATGTGAGTGCTAATTTTGAGGTTTTTGTGGCCGAGTTCGAAGCTCGTTGGAAGCAGTTGGCGGCTATCACCAATGTGGTCAATGGGGATTGCTTCAAGATGGAAAAGTTTCTTGCGTGTTTGCATCCTGTGGTTAGAGAAAAGGTGGATGATGACGAGCCTAGGTGCTATGGTGAGGCGGTCCAGGTTGCCAGGGTCAAGAGCCGCAAAGTGAAGAGGAAAATAGAGCTTGGCTTGCTGAAGCCGACAGATTGTGTGCTTGTTGAGGCGGCAGGGTGTTCTTTGAGCCCGTCAAAGATCGTGCCGGTTGTGCGAGTTGAGGAGCCTGTTGAGGTAAGGCCAATAGTGGATTTTTCTTGTGTGGAGATGCCTGTTTGCAAGGTGCCAGTGCTTGTGGTGGATGAGCTTGCCAACAAGGGCGAGCCATGTGTTAAAGAGAGCCTGTGTACTAAGAAGATGACAGATGCCAAGTGTCAAGTTCAGCTTGAAGAGGAAAAGGTGAAGCCTGTTCTTGTGGAGTCTTTGCTCGAGAAGATAGCAGATTGTGGCCATATGGTAGGTGCCGAGAGCCTGGAGCTTGATGATAAGAGTGTGCAGGGCCAAGTTGGCAGTGGTCAAGCCTTTGTGGAGCTTAAGAGTGAAGATGTAGCTACCGAGTCGGCCTATGGAAGTGGTGATGAGAGTTCGAGCTCGAGTTTGTGGGATATAGGTAGAGAGGACGAGTCCATGTCCTATGGTGAGGAGACAAACTCGAGTGAGCTTGAGATGGTGCAGATAAAGCTGCCTTGCTATGTGCATGAAGAGGTGATGGTTGCCACTATGGCTGAGGAGCAGGAGGAAGTACCCAAGCTTGGGGATGATGGTATGCAGATAAAGGTCTTGTGTGGCACCATGCTAATGGTGATGTTGGTTAAAGTGGCCGTGCAGTGGGCTTTGATAGTGAGACAGGTTCGGAGCTTGGCCGGGAAAGAAAAAGCTGCCATGGATATGGAAGGAGAGCAGGTTGAGGAGGATGGTCTACAAGGCATTGGTTGAGCCATGTGGCTCTATTTGTGTGGATGAGCATGAGGATCCAGTGTTTGAAGCCGCATATATGGAATGCAGCGAGGAGCTGGTGCCGGTAGAGAGGCCTTTGGGTGATGAACAGGTGCATTTAGCCATGGGTGAAGAAGAAGAGTAGGCTATAGATGCGGTGAAGCCGTCGAGCGAGATGTGCCATTGGGTCTTGAAGGCTATGCTTGGCAGTGCAACAGTGTAGTGGGCAATTTGCCAGTTACATAAGTCCGTGGAGGGTGCCTCCACATTACATGGTTGGGTGGGAGGGTCAGGTTTGTTAGGTTTGTCTCTCTATGGTGGTATGTCGGTTGGTGTGGCCGTTGGGCAAAGTGGTGAGCACGGTGGTGCTCTTTTGAATGCTTGGATGCTAGTGACTGTGTGGAGCAGTGAGGAGATGTTGGGTGCATTTTATATGCACTATTGAGTTGGTGTTTGGAGCAGTTCTATAGGGAGCTGCAGCAGGTGGATTGTGATGGCCAATGCTAGGTGTTTGACCCTGGAGGGTGATAGCAGATAGTGCAGGGGGTTGGGCAACCCGCCTGATGAGCAACAACAAGGAGCTATGTATATGGTGTACATACAGGTTGTGGTGTGGTTTGTGGTTTTGCTCAGTGTAGGCGAGGCTATGCCGTTGTGGTGTGTAGTGTGCATGCTTTTGGTTGAACATAAATGTTCAACGAGGGGGTGGGCAATGATGGTACAGCCAAATGCTGTCGATGGTAGAAATGGGCCCAAGCGGGGCTATGTGATCGAGCAGGTGCAAGCTCAGGTGATAATGCAGCTGCGAGGTGCGGCTGCAGTTAGGTGGAAGTGGAGATGTATGCTTGATACGGCTTTTTAGACCGACGGTATGCTGCAGATGGCCAAACAGGGAGATGGCCCTATATACCCGAAGTGGTGGTTTAGTGTTCCAAAATGTGGTTCTCGGTGTGCTTTTCGAGCAGGTCCAAACGGCTCGTCAAACAGAGCCCGTATGTGAAAGATATGGCAGTTTGAAATGGGGTGCATTGCAAATCCTCGCCGGATTGGGCGGGTGCATGTGATTGTTCAAAGCTGATGCGAGTTGATATACTCGAAGTGCTCGAGTTGTGATGCATGCCGGTCTTTTCGGATTGGCGATCGGAGCTACGGATAGCAAGTTATGGGCCGTCGAAGTTTTGACGGGGATCAGTTTCGAGGCGGCAGGGCCATGTTGGGAAATGTGCAATTTGGTGTTTTCTTGAGCTCGCCAGGTGTCTGGTGGGTAGCATGCAGCATATGATGCTAGTCGAAGCCGACGGCACCTGAATCGGAGTCCGGAGCATGGAGATATATTGGGTCGAGGTCGGCACTTCGTAGGGAACGTGGATGATCGGATGCTTTTTCCGATGTTTGGAACACGTCATTTGGGACTGTCGAGGCATCATGACGCGGAGTCGACAGATGGATCTCCCATGCAGCATAGCTGAAAAACTTATTGGGCGAGCTCGGGCACACGGAGCACCGATGGCACATGAACCAAATACTTGAGGTTTCCTTGTTTTGTAAAGGTAAAAGAAAAGAGTGGCTGGACTCAAAGGGGAAAGTAGGAAAAAAGTGAAGGTGAAGACTAAATGTAAAAGGGTAAGCTTGAGTAAGGGAAAGGAGCCCAAGGGCAGCAGTGCAGAAGTGGAGCCTGGCGCCACTGTCCCAAAAAAACAAGTTTTTTTGTTTGCTTCAAAAGAGAAAAGGAAGAAAAAGAAAAGGGGCAGTTTTTAGAGAGGGGAGTTTTTTCTTTTTTTCCTTGGGCTTGGGGAGAAGAAGGAAGGGAGAGGAGAACTTCCTCGATGGTTCTTTGGAGAGTTTTTGTGCGGCTTGTTCGTTTGGAGCCATGGAGAGCTCACGAAGAGCAGTGGCCATGGAAACCTTCAGGGCAGGCTTGAGCGGGGCTCGCTCTTGTATAGTTTTTTGATGCATGCCGGTTGCGACGGTGATCGTGTACTTGTGATAGATGCTAGTAAAGCAGAGTTTACCCCATTGCATTGAGTCTCTTGCGTAGTCTCGTCCCCCCTTTCCCCCCTTCTCTTATGCTCTCGTGTGTGTGCGTGCGGGCGTGTCGGCAGGTGTGTGCCATCCCGACGAAGTGTTGCAGAGAGAGAGAGAGAGAGAGAGAGAGAGAGAGAGAGAGAGAGAGAGAGAGAGAGAGAGAGAGAGAGAGAGAGTGCATGTGGCGTTTTGAACATGTGGGAGAGCGTAAAAGCTGGTGCATTGAGGTGTGCGGGTTGTGTGAGTTTGTGTGCGTCTATGTGAGCACGTGTATGTGCGTGGTCTGGTGAAAAGAGCGAGTCAAAGGTGCTCGCAAAGTGGATTGGGGTGCAGTGTGTGTCCTGGGCTATAGGAGGCATTTCGTGTTGGCGCGCTGGGCGTGCTCCCCATTCCCCCTCTCCAATGTGCTAATGTAGCAAGCTTGACATCTCCACTTTGTGATAGATCACTAATCACAAATGGTCCCATCCCTCGCTTTTTAAGTTTCTTGGCATGTTGCTTTAAAGTATAAACAAGTACGTAATCACCTGTTTTGAACTCTTTAGTGCGGACATGTTTGTCAAAAAACTCTTTTTGTCTTCTCTTTTTAGCATAGATTGAAGCTATAACTCTCTAGCAGAGTTAATCTAGCTTTTCAAGATCATCTATTCTTGAAGAGAGATCATGCCTTGTCCATTCTAAGCGTTTTGCTACTCGTAGAGTTGGAATTAAAAACTCTATGGATAGTATAGCATTTAGGCCAAACACCATGTTGTACGGTGTTGTTCCTATCGATGTTTTGTAAGCTACCCTGTATGCCCATAGTGTTGAGTGTAGCTACTGATCCCAATCTGTTCTTGATGCTGATACTATTTTAGTGAGAACCGTGCATAATGTTTTATTTGTGGCCTCAGCTTGTCCATTTGCCTGTGGATGGTATGGAGCAGATTTCCTATGTATGACCATGAATTCCTCTAGCAGATTTTCAATGATTTCATTGAGAAAATGTGTCCCATGATCACTGACAATTTCTATGGGCAACCCGTATCGTACAAAAATATTCTCATACAAAAATTGTGCAGTGGTGCGTGCATCTGCTTTTTGCGTTGCCTTGGCTTCGACCCATTTTGTGAGATAGTCCGTAGCCACAATGATATATTGGGTATGGGTGCGAAATGCAGGGGGTGAGATAGGTCCCACGAAATCAATGCCCCATTTTGCAAATGCTCTTGCTCCCATCATTGGCCGTAGTGGCATCTCATCTCTTTTTATTGGCACCTTTGTGCGTTGACACGCGTCACAACGCTTTACAAACTCTTCAGCATCCATGTGCAATGTAGGCTACCAAATTCCTACGGTTAAGACAATTTTTGTCGTCTTATCGCCCGAAAAATGGCCTCCACTTATTCCGCTATGTGCATGTTCTAGAGTCAGCAGGTATTCTCTTTCACTTGCACAGATTCGAAGTTGATTGTCCTTTCCTCGCTTATAGAGTTGGTTCCCAATGAACTGAAAGTCACGAGCTTCCAGCTCTATAGCTTTTTTCCGTGCTCTTGTGATGTTCTCAGGCAACGTCCTGGTGGTTAAGAAATCAATGATATATTGACTCCATGCAGGTGCAATGTTTACCTGAAACAATGTCGCGTGATCCACTGGTCGTTTGGCACTACATATAGTACAATTGGTAACATAAGAATGTGAGTCCGCATACATAGTTGGCCAATAAACCCCTAACTGTTTCAGTCTCTGGTGTGTTTTCACTGTTGAACAATGAAATGCACAATCCTGGACATGTGCTTCTTCAAGGTAGCACTCGAATTCTTTCGGATTTATACATAATTGTAGGATTTGGTCTGATCCTAGATGATATAGCCGTCCTGCTATCAACTGGAAGTTTTTTGTTTATCGAACTGTTTGTTGTTTGGATCTGTATTCCGTATTATCAAACCCACTTCCAAAGGAAAGAATGCTAATAATTTCCTGAGACCATTTGGGTACCATTTCAATATTGAAGAGATAAGCATCTGGTATGTCATCACCGACTCCTTCGAGAGCTTCCTCGTTGTGTATCCTTGAAAGATGATCCACGGGTTTTACCCTTTTTTACCATCACTGTGAAGTCAAACTCTAGCAATATAATAAACCAGCGTACAATTATCCCTGTATTGCATTGTTTATTTACCAGATACAAAAGAGCTTGATGATCTGTGAAGAACACAAATTTGTTTGCGAGTAAATAATGCCGAAATTTCTTTATAGCATAAATCATTCCTAACCCTTCCCGCTCGGTGGTTGTGTAGTTCTTTTCCGCACTGTTTAGCTGTCGGCTCGCATAACAAACTGGAAAATCCATTCCAGGTTGAGCCAAAATACTTCCAATGGCATATGCAGAAGCATCAATGTGAGCATGGAATATCTTTTTCCAATCTGGTGCCTTCAGTACAGGTGCTGATATAAGGTTTTCCTTCAGCTTTTGGAATGAAGTTTCACACTCCTTGGTACAATTGAAATTGACTAGCAAATGATACAGAGGTTGTGCGATAACCGCGTACATGTATATGAATCTTCGATAATATCCGCAGTGTCCCATGAAGGATTGCACTTGTTTCACATTAGTAGGCATGTGTAGGTCTACAATGACTTTGACTTTGTCTAGGTTAGTTGTTATGCCATTTCTTGAGACAATGTGTCCTAAGATGCGACCTTGCTTAACCATGAATACACACTTTTCCGGGTTAAGACAGATTCGATATGTCCTGCATTTTTCAAAGACCTTTTGTAAATGGTCGATATGTTCCTCTCGTAGAAGAGAGTGTACACATAGATCATCCATGTAAATTTCTAAGAATATTCTTAGGTATTCCTTGAATGCGTGCATCATTAACCTTTGCAAGGTAGCTGGGGCATTAGTTAAGCCAAAAGGCATAACTCGATACGCATAAATTCCCCATTCTGTGGCAAATGCTATTTTGTGTTGATCCTCCCTTGCTATTGCCAGTTGGTTGTATCCTAAAAGCCCATCCAGAAAGGAATAAGCCCGTTTCCCGACCACCCGCTCGAGGACATGTTCTGTGATTGGCAATGGATAATTATCCCTTATGGTGGCTGCATTTACCTTTTTGAGGTTTACACACACTCGCAGTTTTTCATTCTTTTTGGGAACTACCACAATGGGTGACACCCAATCTGTATGTTCGATTTCATAGATGAATTCAACGTCTATCAGTTTATCAATCTCTTCTTTAATTCATTTAGCAAATGTGTCATTGTATGTATAAGGACGTTGTTTGCTAGGTTTTGCATCTGATTTCAAAGGAATTGTATGTTGGCATATCAATGGATCAACTCCCTTGAGGTCTTTATACGACCATGCAAACACATCTTTATACTTCTTGAGAAGTTGTGTTAGCCGTTCTTCTTCTTCAGGCTCTAAATTGTTGGCTATATAGACCGGCTGAGGCTTTTCACCTGGTTCTGCAAGGTCTATCCTTTTTGCATTTTTTGGCCCATCGTAAGATTCTTGGTTGGTTCTTTCCCTGACTAGTGGTGTCATGATGATTTTTCTATCTTGGATAGTAAATTTTCGATAGTGTGATGGTACATTCATGTTCCACTTTTCTGACTCCCCTTTACCATCAATATCTTCTTCAGTAGTCCATATCTCTCTTAAAGACCGTTTCAGTTCTTGGTATTTCTGTTTACGCTCTAGTTTGGTCCACTCTTGGTCTTTTGTTGTTTCTTTTTTTTATTTTTGAGATTTTTGTGATTTTGTTTTTGTTTTAGCTTTTCGTTCCTGTTTTATTTCCTCTCGTGTTCTTTCTTTTCGATCTTTTGAGAATCTTCCTGATATGTGATCTTTTACACACTCCTCTGCTTTTACAAGCATCAAATAGTGAGTTTTACCTTTTATCCTGGGCATCAGGTTATCTCTCGCTTTGCTTCCTTCTCGTTTCCTCCTATAGCGTTCCTGGCGTCTAGGGTGTTGATTAGCAAAATCATAAAACTTGATATTCTCGGTTTCCCTTCCATGCTCGCTTGAGTTGTCTGAAAACTCATTATCTGCATCATCATTTACTTCCAGATGTTCAGAGGAGTTATAAAACTCTTCTTGTTATGGTGGTTCTATTGTCTCATCTTCTCCTGGTATAATGCTTACCATGTAATAGGGTAGCACATCATAGCCATCCTTATTGCAAAATTTTATTGTTGGACTATCAGTAATGGTACAGACATCCAATGTTGCTAGTATGTGTTCCCATTCTAAAGGTTCCAAGGCATCTTCAGGGAAAGGTTCTGGAATATACTCCTTGTCCTCAATTGCTCTTTCTAAGACGCATTCCTCTCTTCTTAGGCTTCCACAATGTGAAGCTCCGCACATCCATAGCTCTTTTTGTTGCCCTAACCATGCCGGGAGTTTTGATCCTGCTACTGTAGCTGAATCAAACTCTTCCACAGGTGTTTGGTTCACATCTTTGTAACTATGGTCTTTCAGGTGTATTTTAGTTGTTGTCTCGCCATGTCTGAGGTATATATGGTCATAACCCCAATCTTGGACCATCTTCAATTGTCGCATGAATGGTCGTCCCAAGATGATTTCATAATTGTTCTTTTTGTCGAAATCGACTATTGCAAATGTATGCTCATACTCGATTCCGCACGAAGTAACAATCACTTTTTCTAAGAGTCCTAGAGGCTTCTCCATGAACCCATCTACCAATTGCAATTTCATTCTGGTAGCCCTCAAAGCTGGTTTTCCCCATGTTTTCCAGATTTCCTTGGTGGCAATAGCAACTTCCGCTCCACTGTCAAGAATAGCTTTGGACACTACTCTTTGGAATTCTACTGGTAGCGTGGTGTTTCCATATTCTCCCTCGCAATACTCTCCAACCTTGTTTAATGGTACTGGCCTAGTGTTTAGTTGAGGCTTATCCAACTCTCTGATCCCTTACTGTAGCTTCAAGGTGGGGTCTTTCGCTCCAAATTTTTCTAGGCATTTACCTACTGTGGTCCACATGTTTGGCCGTAACCTTAGGAGTTCTGCTAATGTGATGATGCATGCCACCAGAGTGGACAACAACTCAATCAATCCTTGCGAATCCATCACTTTGTTAGAAGAAAGTGTTTGAGATGGAATTGCTCTCACTTCCGACTTGGCTTCATACTCTCCTAGGTAAGAGGGTAAAGTTATCAGCGAGTCTCGTTGGCTGTGCCCCGAACTAATTGATCCTTGGTGTCCCCCTTGTGAATGTATCTCAAAGTTCATTTGTGACCTTGCCTCAAATTCTTCAATAGGAGGTAAGGTTACATTCTCTTCTTTTCTCGTGCTATTCATGTAGTTACTCATCCTATTAGCTTCGTTTGCCTCACGGATTTGCTTCCACAGATCGTCTAGACCGTTACAGTCCGTACCCATTTCTGTCAATATTTTAGGCTGGAACCTGTCACTTGCCTCATCTTTTGTATTTGGCACTATGATAGGCTCTCCTTTGGACTCATAGGCATTAGTGAGTCTTTCCTTTGTTTCTACTTGTTCCTCTAAAGTTGGTTGGATAGGGGTTGGAGCCGGTGCCTCATGCCAATTTGCAGGTTTACCCAACGGGTCTTCCATCAATGATTGAGCTGTTTCAATCATCCTTTTACACATTTCCAACCTTTGTTTTTCTATTTTCGCATATGGATAAGTCATCCACCTTTGCTCCTGGGTTTTGTTCTTTTTAAGTCTAGCTTCATAAGCCTTTAGAAGCGCATCCAATTGCTCATTTACCTTGTCAGCTAGTACAGATTCTCCTGATCCCTCACTTTTGGGCTCTGCTATTTCCTTGGGTGCTATGGTTGCCGTGGTGTGTGAGATTAAGCTAGCTAGATCCTCTAATCACTCTAATCTATCCTTTGTATATTTCAACTCCTCGGATAGAGTTGTTTGCTCTCGTTCTTTCCTGACTTTCATACGCGCCTTTCTAGCTTTCGAACTGCTTCTCCGATCTTTCGTTTCTGAACTTTGGGCATTGGTTTTTGGCTCTTCAACTATGGGTTGGTTCGTCATTCTTTGAGCTTGGGCTCATGTTACTGCCTGAATAGGTATGATTGTTTCATTTTCTGACCCTCCACTGGAAGGTAGTGTTTCTAGCATGTTCAAGGTGGTTTTTTCTCCTTTGCTCGGGTCTTTAGGGCAATCGAGAATCAAATGAGTAATTCCACACTCAATGCAATATGTGTTGACTCTAATGATTTCATCATGAGGACAGTCTCTCAGCCAATGGTCTCCACCACACTTGTAGCAGGGTCCCTTGGGTTGTTGAGGTGCTCCTTGAGCTCCCCTTTTTTGGTATGTATGTCTCTGTCCGCCCATGCCTCCGTTGGCTATGAACAACAATGTTCGTTCATCTAAGCTATATCTCTCTTCTCCTACTGCTTGTGCAGCTGTTGGTGGTCCTGTACTTCCTATCATGCTCCATGGTTCTGGTGTCCAGGGTTCTTCCGGTGCATAATAGACAGGGTTTTTCGCATATCCATTGGGATCTTCATAATATGCATGCATCGGCACCAAAGCCTTATCCTCTGATTCGGTTATGGTTGGAGTGTATCTTATACCGACTGGTCGTAATCCTGGTAGGAGTGGTTGTTGCCTTAACACTGGTTGTGGTCTTTCTACACCTACAGGTCCTGGTAGGTTGCCTGCTTGATATCTAGGCATCGGTGGAGCTTGTGGAGAAGCTACCGGAGCTTGGGGAGCGTAAGGTCTCTCTCTCACATATCCCTTGTTATAATAACATTCCTCGGTCCCATGGTTTGTCCATTTTTTTTCAATAGCACACCACTTGGGCTGTTTAGCCTGGGGTTTGGCGTACAAGTTAATCTTTTTTAGCACTTCATCTACAAGCTGCTCTTGGTTTATAACTACTTCTCCTTTCGGTGCTGTCTTAGAAGACTTGCTTCCACTTTGTTGTGAAGATGAATCGTCATCAAGGTCCTTGAACTCCCCCTCTTTATAGAACACACAATTGTCCACAAGGTAAAGAGCCTCCTTGGTCAACTCATTCAATGTCGTTCTCCTCTTCATATGTAAGTCTTTCTGGAGATCCGCATTTCTTAGTCCCTGGATGAATATCAACATGAGCCTGGACTGAGTTGGCAGTTCTTCCACAGGACAAAACTTAACATATCTTTTTAGTCTTAGGACTGCCTTTCGTACAGATTCTCCATCTTTCTGTTTGAATTTATGGATTGTGAGACGGTATTATGAGCTATCCCTCTTTATGAGAATTCCTCGATAAACTCGTCAAACACTTCCTCCATAGACTCAAAGTCTCTACGCTCTACACAGTCAAACCAAGTGGCAGCATCATCCTCTAGGATTAGTCCAAACACTAAAAATTGGGTAGGGAAGTCTAACACCTCTTCGGCTCTAATTACATGCACAAAGGCTGCTACATGATCTCTTGGGTCTCTGCTTCCTGTGTATTTCTTGTTTACCCATTTTTGCACTTGAGAAGGTCTAATTATCTGATGGTCTACAAACCTCATCATTGGATCTCCACGTCCTAATCGATATACCTCATCAAGTCTTCTGTAATCAGCTGGTTCCTTTCCCAGTGCTGCTCCTAAGCCATAATTTCTAACAGTTCTTGCTGGAGGTGGTTCATCTCTTCGAACTCGTTCTATGGGTGGTCCTCCAGGCTCTGTTGACCCTTGAGTCTTTGGCTTACTCTCTCCTTGATACTTTGAATAGAGGGGTGGTTCTTGCAAATCCCTTAGCCCTCGTGCGGCATGATAACCTTCTCGGTTTTTTTCTTGTTCCAATGTTGCATTCTGTCGGAGCCATGACTGCAATGATGGCTGGTTTACTGGTTGGTTTTGGTTTTTGAATGCTTGCGGTCGGGTGGAATGTGAGGTAGCGTCATACTCATCAAAAAAGGGATTTGTCGACTTACTTGGGGTGTAGGTGGCTCTTGGCACTTCTTCAAGGGCATATGTTGATGCTCTTGGACCTGTTGCCCTTTCTACCTCCTCTGGGAGAATACGTTGGTATTCTCACCCGTATCTATCAACAAAAACTATACCCTTTCCCATGGCAATTTCATAAGAGAATAAGTAAATAACCTTGTCTTTGCTTAATTCGTTTACGTATGGTTCTTTGCTGCGAAAGTAAGCGACTATACCCTCACTCTCATGCTTGTATATTCCCACGTTCTTGTTATAAGTTGGAACCCTTGTTGTTTTCTTATCATACATAAAAATAGCTCCGGGCCGATCAATGTTTGGTGGAGGTTCTTGAGCTTCTGAAACCATTTTCCCTTTCGCCACATTATCTCCATATCTGTTGTAATCTTCAAGGTTACTAACTATCAGATAATGGTTCCCCTTTTCGTCTCGGAATCTATCTCCATCATCATAGACTCGGATTATCTCCAATCTCTGAGATGGCCTCTCTTTGATACAAATGCACTTGCGTCCTCGATAGTCAGAATATACTAGGGCTCCCCTCGAGTTTGTTCCCTCTAAGAAGATCACAGTGATTTTGGAATCATTCAAAGGATTCAGGGAGGTGCTTCCTCCTGGCATCGGTCCGTCGTATGTGAAACCTCCTGGCTGTTGACTACCCATCATGAAGAAAGACTTGTCTGAAGAAGTGTAAGTATCACTACCTTCCTCAATAATCGGTGCTAGCGGATCTAACCTTACCTGAGTCACACTCTCTTTGGTGGACACTAAGCTACCTTGGTCACCTACCACCTTCTGGTCTCTAGCAATGTAACTTCCTGATCTTAAATTCATCAAACTTATCAATGCACTTTATCACAAATCCAACTAGTCACCTGGCAAAGGATCAGTCTCCGCACAACTCCTTGCTTTGTTGCTGAAGATACCTGTACACAAGCGTTTAATTTCGGCAATCGAATCAAAACATTTATCTGCTAGAGGTTATCTTAGTAATGATTGGTATAACTGGAGAGTTAATCTCAATCACTACTGTATTTTATACACTGCTGATGTTCTGGGTTAGGTCTGCTAATCTGAAACTGTACTTCCCTCGGATGTTGGTCAATTTACGCGGAAAAGTCCGAATTCAGTCTTTGCTCCGTCAAATGGACAAACAAGGTCCAAATTCACTTCTGAAAGAAGTTCTGGAACCCTTAAGCCAAGTGGAATCTCATGTCTAAGCTCAGTCAAATTTTCTCTTCAGTCAGCCCCAATAGACATCCTATGCATAGGATGTCTCCTTCTTAGTTTTTCCTGGATTTTTGCACTATGGTTTCCCCTTGATGTGCTGAGTCTACAGTTGTTTTTACTTTTTGATTTGGACACCTATTGGCTGGTCAAAGAGTCAGAAATCTGTTCCAACAGCCTATTGATGATCCTGATCAGTCTAATCAACTCCAATTTGGACCAAAATTAACTAGGAGCTTGCCTTAGGCTATACAACACCTTGCTATGCCCACTGTCAATGTTTGGCTTCAATTTCTTACTTTAGACATCCTACGCGTAGGATGTCTTTTTCATCAGAATGGCTTCAAAATCAAAGCACAGGCTCCCCTTGAGTTGCTGATCACTTTGGTATACTCAAAATTTGGTTTGGAGTCCAAAATCACACAGAAGACATCCTATGCGTAGGATGTATTTTTGGCATGTTTGACCCCAGACTTGACCCACAGTTTCCCCTTGATATCAGTAACCCAGTGGTATGCTTAGATTTTGGTTTGGATTTCAAAAGTCTCCAATTTTAGCTGTTCTTGCCTCTTTTCAGTCAAAAGTGCTAAAGTCTGCTTTGAACCCAATTTTCTCACCCAAATGAGATGAAACCCCTCCCAGTCACTCAACATATCATGCAAGACATGCTCATGCAGCCATTTTATGGTTTCGATTTCAAAATAATGTTTTGGCACAATTTGGGTAGGATGTTTGGCAATTTCAGTCTATCTGGCCTTATCCTATCAAGATATGGTCAAATTTCCACTTTGGAGTTGAATTTAGAGTAAACCCCACCTTCTGAACACACTGATCAACTCAAAATCCCAAAATTCCCACTAGATCAGCCTGTAGACATCCTACGCGTAGGATGTCTCCTGGCTTGAAATTAATTTTTTTCCTGACAGAAATGCTCCTGATGCTCTGTAGCTCTAACAGAAACACTCACAGTAACTTTTGAATTTCTCTTAGGCTTTCAAACACACTTTTGCATCTTTTTGCGTCTTTTACAAACTTGTGATGACTTTACCAAGCAAGTATACATGCATGAAATGCTCTAGATCCTGAATCATGATGTCCTACTTACTCTACTCCTACTTATCATGTGAAATGGTGATAATGGTGTTTTGGTTGCTTTATGGCCTCTCCGGACTCTGAAGCTCTCCTCTCACCGCTTCTACCACTCCAACTCCTATTCAAGAACTCGACTACTACCTAAAACTATCTTGGTCTACCTAATCTACCTAAGTCGAAGGATCTAGGCCAGACACATGCTTCCTAGACTCCCTCTAAGAACTAGAGAGTCCTCCACCCTCAGATCCTATCTAAATGTAAAAAGAGACTCTTGGCAAGCCAAAAATCTCAATCCTCAAGGATTAGTCTCGGTCACCTACCTAAGGTTTTCGTCTCTGGCAGCGGCGCCAATGTTGGACGGATACGCCGTGACGGACGTCACCACAGCGAGAACTCACCTAACATAAAATGTCAGCTGAGGAAGAAGCTCGACCCGCAGGCGCGTGGAAGCAAGCATAAGGTGTCAACCTACACTCGACCGACTCCTAACTAATTCCTACAGAGGTCTCTACCAATTGTCTAAGTCACGGCCTTCAAGAGTGCATAAGAGGAAACTTCCTACAACGCTTTCTAGAGCCGAACACCCATCAAACAATCTCGAAACACCATAGAACTTGAAGGAGACCCTACTAACACCAATAGGTCGCTCTCCCTAAGGTCTATGAAGAAAAACCCCAATCCAAAACACCCGGTGCAAAATCACGTAGGATGTCTGGCCGAAATTTGCAGGTCTTCGTTTTCGAAATCTAAAGTGCCTAATATGTAGCTCTACTCAATGTGAATGTGTGGATATGGTGCAATGCAAAATCGAACAACGTATGCTCACCCAAACACCAGATGAAGCTCATAGAAGGAGCTCGCAAAACCGAACCGTATGCACGCAATGTAGGTATCGGCGTGTAGCTCTCGTCGGGGGCAACACACTGCACTTCTCCGTACTCGATTCTGACCACCGGTGCATACGTAGCGTCAAGA